>NC_086322.1:109158403-109471153 GCF_036172605.1 Pelobates fuscus
TGATATTAATGAGTTTTTTGGGTTCATTGAGAACATGGTTGTTGTTCAATAATAAAATTAATCCTCAAAAATACAACTTGCCTAATAATTCTGTACTCCCTGTATATATAATATATATAACTACAACTATTTAAATGTACAAAAGCAAATGTGAATTATTTAATACATTTATATACCATACTATATATATTTATTTATGTACAGTTGTTATATAACTCTCTTCAGAGCTCTTCAGATTAAGCAAAGAAAAAAAGGCAGCAGTATCAAAAAAAAAAAACATTTACAGGTAAAAATATACAACAAGACACGTTGATACAAACAAAATGGAAAAAAGCCCATGGGCATCAATTAATTCCCTGCAGCACCACGTAAAAAGTGCCATGAAAAAAAACAGCCTGTGCATTTACAATGTGGAGCAGGGGTAGGCAACCTTTGACACTCCAGATGTTTTTGGACTACATCTCCAATAATGCATTTACAAGGATGGGGTGGCTGGCGCATGGAGTAAGCTTTTTTTTAAAAAAACAATCTTTCTTTTCGACGAGCCAAGCACTGTTGCATTAAGTACATGTACATGATGTATACAAATAGTAGTATGTTGTGTCGTACAATTACAGGTATGTTGCAATACATATTAAAATCAGTGCTTAGTGACTTATGACTGGTTTTTTTTTGTTGGAGCTTGATATATTCTATAGTTATTTGAAAATCAACATTAAAAGTAAGGTACTGACAGTTGAAAAATAGAGTTATGGGAAGAAGACAAATATTGCAGAATCTTTAAAAACACATAAAATATATAAAACATGACATTTTCTATATCAAAACATGTTTCACTTGTATACTCGGCTTCATCACTTGGTAAATAATGCTGTCTGATGGAGTCCCTTATAGACAGCCTGTAATTTCAAGACATTTTCATGCCTCCTTAATTTGCACCAATAAATTTGAAGTGTGGGTGAAGTACTGGCATCCAATTCAATATATTGCACTTTCGTCATCCGCTAGAATTAACGTAGATTGCGCAATGTCATTTCCGGCATAACCTTGTCCATAGTATGCATGGAATACCACATTTTTAGAAAGCAACCTATTAACTGTTTAATGATGTAAACCTGATTCTCTTGTGGGTATTTAAGAATTATTATTTTTTTTAAATTCTTTATTTTCTTAGTGCACGTTAATACATATAGGCTTGTGACGTCACAACAGCATTGACAAGCGTATTACAAGATCATAGGATAATACAGTGTCATGGAAAGTTAAGAACTGCACATTTTGTATGGGTCTAATAAACAGGCTGGATCATAGGTCAATGCTTAAGACCAGAGAGAACACAGGATAAATAATAGAAGTACTAGCAAATAATAAACAAGCTTGGTCAATTTTGGAAGACATTGACATAATGTATAGGCACGATCTTCTACGTTTCTAGCGCAGCTTGGAATGTGTCTTAATTGAGCAGGTATTAAACATGGAGTATGGTCCTATATGTGGTAGGTGGTCACACACTATATATTATAAGCTATATATTATAAGCTGCACACATTGAGGATATACTGGCTTCAACAGTGTGCCTGAGATTGGTGCCACTGGGTCAAAAACTTGAGTAAGTAAGAAAAAGGGCAAAAAACATGAGGTATCAAACGGTTCTGGTCGCCCACTGCCTCGGATGGGTCATGGTATTAGGTTTATCCCCATATCAGGAACTAGGGTCCATAGTGGGGAGAGTGCCGCTTCTTCCAGGGACTGCTCACCCTATGCCTAATGTTGGTATCCGGTCTGCCCCCGAGAGCAGAAGTGTAAGTGCGAGCCCCCCACCCCGAGTCCCAAGGCAGTCCGAGGTGCTTATGTCCCGTGGCACGGCTCAGTGAGCAGGCGTGATTCGATGCCGGGGCTGAGTGTGGAGCTTGGTACGTGCCTGAGTGTGGGACTTCTGAGGTGCCCGTAGAGGTAGGTCCGTTCGCTTGTGGGGGCTGTAGGTATGTGGGCGCCCCATCCTGAGCTGTGGTGCTAATTTCTCCTGGCTTTCAGCCGGGTCTGGTTGTCGAGCCTGGTGGTGATGAATCAGTTCCCGCCTTTGGCTGTCTCTTCGCCGTGTTGCGTCTGGGTCTCACCATTCTAATCGTGGCGTGGCTGTATCTCGCTGTGGGTATTGCCGGAGTTGTGCCTCATGGAGAGATGCCCCTGAGCGTCGCCGGGGTCGGGCCGCAGCAAGCCTGTGGCTCCTCTGGGCTTGAGGGCATCGGGCTGGCTTCAGCGTTGAGTAGGCCCTGCACCTGGATGGGGGTACCGCAGTCACAATTGCTGTCAGGCTGTCGCTGTTTACATGAGAGGTTAACCGGTCTGCCCGGATTTGTAAGCGGAGCCAGAATGCCTGCCAGAATTTTTCAAAGGCAGTCTCGAAGGGCTCACTCACTTGTTTACCCGTGTGATTTGTACGTGCCTGCGGAGGGTACATCTCATCCGCCATCTTTGGTGATGGCGGATTCAGAGTCTTTGCTCCGTGTTGTCGACCCTGCCGAGATGAGGTAGCACCCAGATGGGACCGGGATATCCCCCGCCGGTCCAAGTGGGGGGTCGGAAGATTGTCCATTTCCCCCAACACCCTGACCGTCGACCGTAGTAGGCCTTAGGCTGCAGCCCTGTGTGCTTCCATCGGGTCACCCAAATTCAAGCTTAGGGTTAGTCGAGTGTGGCGAGGGTGATGCCCTGGTTGTCTAGGGTCGATTTTCTCCGGGATTTGCCACAGTATTTCAGCCGTTTTAATTTATAGTAGCAGGAGCTAGTGACAGACACGTCTAGCCATCTTGGCTGTCAGGCCCCGCCCCTCCATTTAAGAATTTTTATATGATGTTTTGTTTTGATTTGTTTTTTAATTCTTTATTTAGGAGCACAGGCAGAAAAATAGTACATCTTGTCATTGGTCTACATGAGAATATGCACATGGGTTCAGAGGGCCTGAACAAGTGAAACGCGTGTTCGTGGCTAGAGGCTTCGCTGTACCCACAATAATTTTCTTTTAGAATTGCAATTAGGCATTCTAGATCAAATATTATTTTGACCATTTGGCACTGCAATAACTTATTTTGGTTGCGGCAAGGAACTTTAGGCTTTTTTTTTTGCCATTTCACTTCATGGGTGGTTGGTGTGACATGCATTTTTTAACAGGATAGGGATTTTTTTTTAAGGGGTGCCCACGAAGGCACAATAGGGAAAGCCACTCCCACTTCTATTCCCTATTCCCTCTATTCTGGGTGCTCTTGCAAGCACAAAAGGTCAAGCTTCTCAACCCCAATTTCTTTTTATTGCCAGTTTCCCTATTTCTCCACCCTATTTAAGTATCAGGCACGGCCAGCTGTCTGGTTCGGCATTTTTGTCTTCCTACAAACTATTAGGACATTTAGCTACATTATAGGAATACTGTGGTAACAATTATTGTTACATCTATTAACATATCTATGTAGCATTTTTAGACATTGATACTATTATATTAAACTTCAGCATGAGTGTGTTCAGTAGTAGCCTCACACTGAGTTCTCTGCATATGTCTAATAAACAGTGATTTACTGATATTGATTAGGAATCACTGTATCAGTGGAAATGTGATTTATTTGCAATTACCAGTACTTTATCTGCCAAAAGTATATCAATACACTACGGTGTACCTTTAAAATAATTTTTCCATTGTGCCAATTACAACCTTGACATTAGTGGGACAGCTCTTGTTGTTTGTATTATGTTTTTTTGGTCTATAGTATTATTTGTCCTTTTTGTGGTTAGTTCTTGAACTAGTCCTGTTTGAACATTTTTATACTACGATTTATTAAAAGTTAAGTCTTATTATAGGTGGTATTTTACCCTCATAGTATTCCATTTTCAATACCAAGTGTTGCACCCTCCACTTGGTTTCTTGTTTGTTTATTGTCTACTACAGGGTTTATCCCCCATTTAGGAGGTATGCACTGGCTTTAGATCTTCCCTTTCCGTCTCTCCTCTTTTCTTTAAGTCTCATATGCACTTGGGTAACAATACAATTGTAAAGATACATAGTTATCAGTTTATTCAAGACAGGAGAATATAAACCACACTGTGGATATTGAGTTTAATACAGAAGAAATATTGGTTAAAATTATTAGGTTCTGTACGAAATACTTCAGGTTGGTATAAAGGTTTCATTATCCCCACGCGTCCAGTTACTTGAGTGACTTGTATCGGGACTCTTAGTGCATGTTGATTGAGGTTAATGTTGTTGTGTTTTCAGCAGAGTATGTCTCGCAATTTTTAGACCTCGTCATGTGAAGTGATTTGACTGCTGCCTGGCTCATGTTTTCGTTATGTTGAAGAGTTTGGAGAATTGAGAGAGAAGAGAAGGGAGGAGAATGGAAGAAGGAAAGAAGAAAATGAAAAGAGAGGAAACTGAAGCAATGAGGGAGAGGTTGGGTAGGAGGAGGGAGGGGGAGGCATGAAATACTAGTTCCCCACACCCCAACAAAGGGGAAGGCGGGATGGGCAGGCATCCATTATTGGGCCACAAAGTCTTCCCACGGTTGCCTTACCTTGTTAAAGGAAGACTACATGTTACGAATTTGGGTAGTTCATTTATCCATCAAATGGTTGTCTTTTATTTTTTAACCTCTTAGTGACCAAACCGGGATTTTTTTTTACACACATAGCAATTTAAGAACACATGAACTAAGAACTTTAAGGGTTACTGCCAAAGAACACCCCAATATGTGTTCAGCAACATCTCCTGGGTACAGTGGGTATATGTATATGTGTGTTAGGTTCTCTGGGGGCTAAAATACCTTATTTGGAGGGTGCGCATTCCAGTTTTCCAACTTGGAATTTTCAAAGCTGGTCATCATGCTCCCATGTCCTATTTGGGATATTTTTGAAGCTGGCCAATGTAATTTATCCCATCAAACCATATATTTTTGAAAAGAAGACACCCTAGGGGGTTTCAAATAGTGATATTTTAACACTTTCCATGCACTAATTCTACCACAAGTCTTTGTCAAACATTTGGGTATTCATTTTTTGTGTTTTTTTTCTCTCACATTGTACTTTAGGCATGGATTACCATGGGCTGTTGTGTGTTACTGACAAAGAACACCCCAATATGTGTTCAGTAACATCTCCTGAGTACAACAGTGCCTGCAATGTACAGGTTTTATGGGTTTTTGCAAACTTACAAGGGTCATATGTAAGGCTTTCCCCTTTTCCATTTTTGTACATTGACATTTTCTGGATTGGTTTGTTGGGCCTATGATGCCTTTGAAACCATATAGCAGCCCAGGAATGAAAATTAACCACATCATGGAATACCATTTGTAAAAGTAGGCAACCCACAGTATTTAAAATGGGGTATGTCCAGTATTTTGTAGTAGCCCCTAAGTCACAAACACAAAGTTAGTAGGCATGTGCATGGGAAATATTTTCGGTTTGGCATTCCGAAATTCGGGACTTTCACAATTCGGGACTTTGGCAATTCGGCACTTCAACACTTTGGAACTTCGGCAACTTCGGCACTTCAGCACTTTGGAAATTCGGCAACTTCAGAACTTCGGCATTTCGGGACTTCGGGACTTATCTTGCAGCTGCTTAGTAGATAACTCCCAAATTCCCACGGTATTAGGGAGTTATCTACCACAAGGCTGAAAGACCTAAATTGGTCTTTCAGCCACATTTACTAATACTAAGTAAAAATTACTTAGTATTAGTACATTTTGCCCCTACTTGCTATACCGCCTATGCCTATGGCTGCTCACTGTTAAAAAAAATAAAAATAAAAAAAAATAGGGTCCCCACTCCCTAAAGTAAAATTATGGGGGGGACCTATTGCCCTCCCCCCTGGCCCTCACCCCTGAGCAGTGGATGGGGCAATAAATACTAATAGGGGGGGACCTAATGTCCTCCCTCCTTGCCCCCCACCCCTGAGCGGCGGGTGGGGGCCCTAAATACTAACAAGGGGGGGACCTAAGGTCCTCCCCCTGCCCCCACCCCATAGCGGTGGGGGCCCTAAATACTAATAAGGGGGGGACCTAATGTCCTCCCCCTGGTCCCCACCCATGAACGGCGGGTGGGGGCCCTAAATACCAATAGGGGGGACCTATTTTCCTCCCCTCCAACCCCCGCCCCTGAGTGGCAGGTCGGGGCCCTAAAAAAATGTTCCCCCCAGGTGACTAGGGGTCCCCAAACCCCAAGTCACCCCCCAAAAACAAAATATTTCCCTACCTACCCCCCTCACCCTAAAAATAATGAGGGGGGACCTTTAACTAAGTACCTGTAAAAAAAATAAAACTAACCATTCGATGTTTTCTTTCTTCTAAAATCTTATTTTTTCAGCCCCAAAAAGGGCAAATAAAAAAACCATAATAACCAACGCAATTAAAAATAACCAAAAAAACGAGCGCCCCCCAAAAAATCCATTTTCACCCGGCAAGGGCTCCACGCAGACTAAGCTCTGCAGGGCGGGGAAGGCTTATAAAGCCTTACCCCGCCCTTCAATTAGGCTCAGAGCACTCTGATTGGTGTGTTTAAGCCATCCAATCAGAGTGCTCTGACAGGTAAATGAAGAGACTGATAGGTAAGTCTCTACATTTACCTGTCACAGCACTCTAATTGGTTGGTCTGAAATCCACCAATCAGAGTGCTCTGTGTCATTTTACACAGCGTGGGAAAGTTCTTTGGAATTTTCCCACTCTTTGTAATTTGACTCATAACACTCTGATTGGTGGATTAAGTAACCAATCAGAGTGTTATGAGTCAAATTACACAGCCTTTTAGTAGATAGCTCCATAATACTGTGGGAATTAGGGAGTTATCTACTTATTCATTCCTGTCATTACATTGACTGGCCAAGTAACTTACATTTTATATGAATGTGTGTTACTTGATTGTTGTAAGTGTTGCAAATGCTTACAGCTGAATCCTGGCTATGTTTGTATACTTTTTATTTAAAATTGTATACAATGTAACATTCTTCTTCTCGGTAAGTATATTAGTACTTAGGCAATACTGTGCTTTGGAACTTCGGCACTTTGACACTTATGAACTTCGGCACTGCGGAGATTCGGTAACTTCGGAATTTTGGGACCTCGGCAATTCAGCACTTCGGACATTCGGGTACTTCCGAATGTCCGAATTGCCCAAAATTCGTCCGAATTCATATTCGGACCGATACGAATTGCACATCTCTAAAAGTTAGTGTTTTTATTTGTTCTTTGCATTTTTTTGTACACAAAAACTACACTTTTACTGGTGATTTCATCGTCGTGATACGTTTTACTGTTTACAACAATAATATTTGTGTTCTGTGAAGTCTCCCATGTATAACAATACCCCCCATGTACAGGTTTAATGGTGTTTTGGAAAGTTACCTGGTCAATATAGTGCTTTCCGGTATTCAAAATGGGGTATGTCCAGTCTTTTGTAGTAGCCACTTAGTCACAAACGCTGGCCAAAATTAGCATTTTTATTAGTTTTTTTTTTATAAATGTGTTGTGCTTTTTTCAATTTATTTTATATATAATACATGTGTGTGTATGCATGTGTGTGTGTGTATATATATATACACACACGTATAATACAATAATACAGATGAAAATGAAGGAAAGGGGCCTCAGTTAGGAAAAAGGACAAATTAGTCATTTGTTACACACACTTTTATTTCCTGTATAATATATTATAATTAAAACATTTTCTAATAGATTATACATATAAAATGCATATATATGATTTCATTATAAGTGTATTTTGAGATATGTGTATATATCTCAAAGTACACTTATAATGAGATCGTATATATATATATGCATTATATATGTATAATATATTATAAAATGCTTTAATAATTATCTTATAATATATTATACATATATAACACAGACACTCCTCACTTACTGACCGGGTTCTGTTCTGTCAGGATTACAGAATGATCCAGCACGTAGAATTGTGTTACCTGATAGGTAACGTATACCGGGCCTTAGAATGGCGGGACTAACGTACCAAAGAATAGTCAGGAATAGCCAAGGTCAAGGGATACAGAAAGAGACACAACGATAAGGAAAAGCCAGGAGTCAGGGATGCCAGAAAACAGGGAAGTCAAAAACAATGCCAAAGTCAAATAACCAGAATTACCAGAATCAATAATGCGCTCTCGGACAACCACAATGGAAACCATGACAGGGCACTGAGCAGGATGAGAACTGGGCCTAAATACCCCTCCTCTGTATCTGATAAGCTGTAATCGCCCTTTGACCCCAAAGGCAGTTTTTAGGTTCCCATTTGCATAATTGCTGCGCAGCACAAACCCTCTTGTGGATTTAATTGCTGCTCGGCACAATCGGTTTGGCACAACTTTTCCTGTCTGAACAGTAAATTCCATTAATCACTTTTTTATGAGCGGATGAATACGTGACATTACATCCCCCCCCCCCCACCTGAAGAACGCCCACCGGGCGGGCAGGACCAGGCTTAAGAGGAAAATTGGCGTGAAAATAGCGAATCTTGTGGCCAGCATGTATATCAGATGCCGGAACCCAAGAGCGATCGGCTTGTCCATAACCTTTCCAGTCCACCAAGTACTGTAAAGTGCCCCGAGAAAACCTGGAATCAATTATGGAGGAGACCTCATACTCTTCCTGTCCAGAAACAACTAAGGGAGGAGGAGGGACACTTGAGACAGTATATTTATTGCAAACAAGAGGTTTGAGCAAGGACACATGAAAGGTATTAGGAATTTTCAAAGAGGCCGGAAGGGCCAGAGAGTACGCAACAGGATTGATCCTACGAAGGACACGAAAAGGTCCAAGGAACCTAGGAGCAAATTTCATGCTTGGGACTTTGAGCCTGATGTTACGAGAAGATAACCAAACCCTCTCACCCACTTGGTAAACAGGGTTGGCACCTTGACATGTATCAGCATAATGCTTGAAACGGTCAGCAGCAGTACCCAGAGCAGATTGAACTTTAACCCAGGTATCACGAATGGAAGCCAGATGGTCATCCAAAGCAGGAATTGCTATATCAGAAAAACCAGCCAGTAGGACAGTAGGATGCCGGCCATTATTAACAAAAATGGTCTATGCTCAGAGGAGTCATGGTCAGCATTGTTCCTAGCAAACTTGGCCCATGGTAGTAATTCGGACCAGTTGTCTTGAGTGTTATTAACGAAACAATGCAAATATAATTCCAAGGACTGTTAGCCCTCTCAGCTGTACCATTGATCTGAGGGTGGTAAGAGGATGAAAAAGACAATTAAATCCCTAATTGTTTATTGAAGGACCTCCAAAACCGAGACACAAACGGAGAACCTCTGTCAGATACTATATTTTGAGGAATGCCATGCAGACGGACAATTTCTCGTATAAAGATTAGTACCAGGTCTTGAGATGATGGCAATTTCTTGAGAGGAATAAAATGAGCCATTTTAGAAAAATGGTCCACAACCATAAGAATGGTGGTATAACCGTTAGAACTAGGAAGTTCAACAAAGTCTCAGGAATAGGAAGTGGGACCATGGGACCTCAGGAATAGGAAGAGTTGTAAAAAGCCACAAGGGAGTTTATGAGGCACTTTGGAAACCACACAAACAGAACAAGCCTGCACATACTACTTAACATCCTTCCTGAGTGTAGCGTTACTTACCTTATCCAGGGGCCGGTCGCGGTCCTCTCTTCGAGCCGTGCGCGGTCCTGCTGCACGAGACGCGCGCGGCTCATCCGACGGCTTCACTAGGAAGGCGGGCAGTGACCGTGAGAAGCGGTCACGTGTCCCGCCTGGATCTAAGAGCACGCCGCGGGTATCGGGCGCGCTCTTAAAGAGACAGTGGGAGCCTAAATTGTCAAAAGGCTCCCATTGGCCCCTGTCATGCCACACTCCCCATACACTTACCTTTTGGGGGTTTGGATATTACAGGAGCCAATCAAAGTAGTTTAGAAGCTATTTAAACTTACCTCTCCCTTTACTCCCTGCCCTATCGTGGTTTCAGTTTCAGTTCCCTTTAGCGCTTGTTGTGTTCAGTTGTGTTCCTCCGTATTGACCTTGGCTTTGTTCCTGACTACGTTATCTCTTTATCCTTATCTGTTCAGTTTGCCGGCTTTCTGTTTACTGTGTACCAGACCTCGGCTAGTCTTAGTTTACGCTGTCTCTTTGTGCCCTTGACCTCGGATCGTTCCTGACTCTGTCTCCTATTATTTACGTTGAGTCAGGCCATTCTAAGGTCCGGTAGTTGAATCCTGCGTGTTGGGGTATATATTCGTTACACTGAGGGAATCCCACCAGAATGACCTCATGATAGCATAATTGGATTTATTAATACCTGGGTGACCAGCAGACACATTGTCGTGAAACACCTTCATGATATTAACCCTTTCCCCCAATGGAACGAACAATTTGTCATAAGGTTTACCGCAGGGTGCCTGAGACTGAGCCTCCATAATGGAGCCAAGCAGTGGAGAGGACAATGAAAGGACAGTGGACGCAATGATACATTCCGGGGGAATGATATGGGACGTTTCTTGCTCTAGTATAGCCTCAGTATCAAGCTGCCTGGACAAGGCGTCGGCCTTGACATTTTCAGAAGCAGGTCTGTAGGGAGAGAAGCAGGTCTGTCTGGGAGAGAACTGCCCCTACCCCTGTCTCTGAAGCATCAACCTCCAGTATAAAAGGCTTACTGGTGTCAGGATGTATCCATATGTCGGCAGAGGCAAACCGCTGTTTGAGAGTTTCAAAGGCTTCAATTGCCTCCTCAGACCATATCGTACTAGCACCCTTGCATGTCATATTGGTGATGGGGGCTATTACTGAAGAAAATCCCTTTATTAATCTTCTGTAATAATTGGCGAAACCAATGAACCTTTGAATGGCTTTCAACCCAGTGGGTAAAGGCCACTGTAGAACTGACTCTAGTTTTTTAGGATCCATCTGAGGCAGAAATATTATATCCTAAAAACTGTACTTCAGACTGGTCAAATATACATTTTTCCAATTTACAATAAAGTTGTTTTTTTAACAAGGTTTGCAGAACTTGTTTAACGTGATCGTGGTGAGACTGGAGATCGGGAGAATAAATAAGGATATCATCCAGAAAGACCAAGACAAACGAGTAAATGTAATCCCTGAGTACATCGTTAATGAAATCTTGGAAAACCGCTGGGACATTGCACAACCCGAATGGCATCACTAGAAATTCATAGTGTCCACTTCTGGTATTAAATGCAGTCTTCCACTCATGGTTTTCCTTGATTCTCACTAAATTGTAAGCACTTCTAAGGCCAAGCTTAGTAAACACTTTAGCGCCCTGGAGTCTGTCAAATAATTCAGCAATAAGAGGAATGGGGTAGGTGTTCTTAATGGTGATTTTGTTCAATGCCCTGTAATTGATACATGGGCGCAACTCACCATCCTTTTTAGATACAAAAAAGAATCCTGCACCAGCAGGCGAGGATGGTTTTTGCATATGGTCTTTATTCAATGAATCTTTAATATAGTCCTCCATTACACTACTCTCCTGAGGAGATAGAGCATAGACTGCTCCCTTAGGTGGCATAGCGCGTGGTAGTAAGTAAATGGAACAGTCATATGGTCTGTGAGGAGGTAGAGTATTAGACTGAGTCTTGCTGAATACCTCTTTAATGTCTTGGTATTGTATAGGGATCTCGGGATTTTGAGGTGTACTAGTGGGTAATTCAATAGTGCCCACTCTTTTGGTGACATGCAATATGCACCTTTCATTACAATCCTTACCCCATTCTAATATTTCCCCATTAGCCCAGTCAATATGAGGGTTATGCTTGCTAAGCCATGGGAGTCCTAATATAATAGGACAAGTAGGAGATGCAATCACCTGAAATGTAATCTCTTCCTTATGTAAGGCACCAATGGAAATATTAATGGGTAAGGTTTCATGCGTTATCAATGGTTGTGAGAGTGGTCTCCCATCAATAGCTTCAACAGCTAGGGGTGATAGTCTCTCTTTGATAGGTATAGTATTATCTTTGACAAATTAAACGTTGATGAAGTTTTCAGCAGCACCTGAATCCATCAGGGCTTTGCATGAAAAGTTATTTTTTGTCAAAGGCGATAGAAATGTCAAGAAGAAACCTATTTTTATTCTTTTCAGCGGACGTTTCCATTACACCTAAGACTTGTCCCCTTAAGGTTCTTAGGTGCGGTAGTTTCCCGGACGTATGGGACAATTGTTTCTCATATGTCCCTTCCTACCCCAGTATAGACATAGGCCTTCTTTTCTCCTATATTGTCTTTCTGCTTCCCGACAGTCTAGTGACCCCCAACTGCATGGGTTCGGGTTCGGACTGTACAGCTATTTCAGGGACAATAGGTCTGGAGAAACGGGTTGCTAAATGCATACTCAGGCGTCTGGTCTTGTTTCTAGTAGCTTCTCTGGTTCTTAATCTATTATCAATCTGCATGACAAAAGTGATAAATTCATTAAGCTTTTTGGGTAAGTCTTTGGCGGCAATCTCATCTAGCATAGTTTCAGATAATCCCTTTTTAAATGCAGAGATTAACCCACTATTAGTCCAGTCTACCTCAGAAGCTAGGGTACAAAATTCTATGGCATATTCCGAGATAGACCGGTTCCTTTGTCTGATGTGCATCAGGACAGTAGCGGCATCATCCTCTCTGCCTAAAGGTTCAAACGTAAGTACCATTTGAATAATTGCTGCTCAGCACAAACCCTCCTGTGGATTTGATTGCTGCTCAGCACAACTTTTCCTGTCAGGACAGTAATGTTGTTCAGCACAACTTTTCCTTTCTGAACAGTAAATTCAATTAATCACATTTTTATAAGCAGATGAATTTGTGACACGTTCCTACGACCCAGTTGTAGAATGAATCGGTTGGTAAGTGAGGAGTTAAGGGATTCCGTGCTCTGGTGCATTCGTCTATGTTCAGTGAAACTTCCCCGAACATAGACAAATGCACCAGAGCACGGAATTCCTCTAATCTATGTTCGGGGAAATTTCCGCGAAAGGGATTCGAGGGATTCCCTGCTCTCATGCGTTCGTCTATGTTCAGGGAAGTTTCCCCGAACAAAGACATGTACACCAGAGCAGGGAATCCCCATGACAGCTTGCACTTACTCCTGGTCGTATGTGCGAGCCATCGTAAAACAGGTAGATCGCTAAATGAGGACCACCTGTATATGTTTAATATATTTATTTTTATTATTCTTAGTTTTCACACAGGTAGAATAGTTCCCACAAAAAAAAGTTATTCAACACTTAAAAGTGATCAGCAGACACTTTTTTTAATGTTGCTTTAAACTAACTTTGATTTTATATTTGATGCTCCCCTATAGATTGTGAAGGGCTGTTCTGGAAGTATCCTTTTTAAATCTAGATTGATTTGTCATTTAAGCCATTGTCTATAATTATTCTTTTTACCTGTTCGCCATTACAGTTAAAATCATAACTAAAACGTATTTTAATTGATATCTTCTCTATTTTTTACTTTAATAAGTGCATCATATTCTTTTACTCTTACATCTGTATAGGCTCTATTAACAAGTTCTTCATTATAGCACTTTTCCAGGGCTTTAATGCAGGAGTTCACTGTTTGTTCTTGAGTATCAAACATCTTTAGAGCCGTACAATGGTATTCCACTCAGCATAGTTGCACTTTTGGGGCATTTAAAAGTCAATGAGAGACATGGCAACCTGTTTATTTTGTAGTAAATTACTACAAAACAGAGAACTATGTAACAGCTATAGGTCACCAGGCAGTGCACCCTGCCGTGTCCCTGGTAAACCTATTTATGTTCCCAGAAAGCAAGAAATAAATTAGCATAATTGGTTGCAAACCTGGCCCCCATCACCATTCCACAGCTCTGCACATACAGATTTATCTCCGAACCAAACATAATTGTTGTTTAACAGTTAAACTCCTTCTGTGATAAAATCAATGTGTTTCTTTGGATATTTACCTGAATCAGCTGAACAGTATTCTGTTGCTTCACAGACTTTTTCATGTGCTATTATTGCGTATAAAGAACTCACGTCTGCTGTTACAAAATGTAGTTTTCTTTCCATGTAATATTTTCCAAAATTTGTAGCACTTTCAAGGAATATTTCAAAACGCTGGGGCAATTTTGTACTATTGGTTGAACTGGGCAATATATTCAGATAGTTTGTTGGAGACTGATCCTTTTCCTGACACTATTGGGCTGTCAGATGTGTTTTCTTGAATTTTATGGACCTTAGGTAGGCAATAAAAGACTGTGACCCTTGTGTATTGATTATTTAAGAATCCAAACTCTCTTTTATTTAGTATTCCCAGTCTTTTATTACCTATGTTCTATCCGATGGCTTAGAAAGCAGCAGTTTTCATGTTTTCAAGGGTATTTTTCTACCCAAAGCATTTGTTAGCAACCCCTGTATGCTTTTGAAAAATCCTCAACCTCAGGACAGAACGACACACATGTGTGTGTATGTTCATGATTGCCACATAAGTGTCAGCAAGTATCTGAGGGGATTTTTACCATGTGGTACAGCTGCATTGCAGTTGTATAACACCTAAAAAGGGTTTTAAAAGTCTGTTCCCGCATAGTAACACATACACTATATGGACAAAATTACAGGGACTTGTATGACATTGCCATTCTAAATATATAGATATTAATGTGAACAGTTCCACTGTTCTGGAAAAACGTTCCATAAGATTTTGTAGTGTTTCTGTAGAAAGTTTTGTCCATTCATCCAGTAGAGCATTTGTCAGGCATTGATGTTGGACAACAAGGCCTGGCCCGCAATCCTCATTTCCAGTTCATCCCTAAAGTGTTCAATGGGATTGAGGTCAGAGCTCTGCACAGGCAGTCAAGTTCTTCCACACCAAACTCATCTAACCATGTTTTTATGGACCATGCTTTGTGCACTGGGGCACAGTCATTCTGGAATAGAAAAGGGCCTTCCAAAAACTGGTGACACAAAGTTGGAAGTATAGTATTGTCCAAAATGTCTTGGTATGCTGACACATTAAGATTTCCCTTCACTGGAAGTAATCTGCCAACCCCAACCACTAAAAAAAACAACCTCATACCATTATTCCTCCTCCACCAAATTCTTTACAGTTGGCACAATGCAGTCAGGCAGGTAATATTCTCATGACATCTGCCAAACCCAGACTAGCCCATCAAAGGACTACCAAACAGAGAAGTGTGATACATTACTCAACAGAACACATTTCCACTGCTCCAGAGTGTACATCTCGGTCCTATGATTAGCATTGTACTTGGTGATGTGAGGCTTGCATACAGCTGCTCTGCCATGGAAACTCATTCCATAAAGCTCCCACTGTAAAGGTTAAAACCACCCATTTTAAGAGGTGTGTCTCAATACATTTCCCCATGTAGTGTTGTTAAAGATTTCGAAAAAGCCTCTCCTGTTTCATAAAAACTATATTATGTATTTTCTTAACTTCTGGTACAAATACCCCACAGTTGGCAAAGTAATTGTGCCCGATGAGATGCTAAATACATAATATAATTTGCCAACAATAAATCCACTTCAAATAAAGTTGGAAGCTTAGTATATGAATAATAGGGTATTATACATTTTATATAAATAAGCATTTAATTATCATAAGGTAACTATGAAGTCAGAGGGGCAATGTTGTTGTAACTACATATAAAAGAAGAATAAAATAATAAGCAAGTGAAATAACCAAAATTTGTGTGCTACCAGGTACACCAAAACATACCTAAACACACCTATTTATTAAACAACTGTAGATACACTAGATGACTAAAAGTCCTTACTATTGCTCACACTGTGGGGAGAAATCGCCTTACAGTACACAACAATGAGGAAAGAGAAACGCATGACAGGTATATTACAAACAACACATCAACCATAAGTTTTAAACGAGGTATAGTAGTGTCCATTAACATCATCTCATTTGAGGTAAGGGAAGTCCCTATGAGGATCGTTTGAATAGATGGGATGATAGAGTTGGATTGGATGAGGACAGATAGCCAATTGTTGACTACAAATTACAGACATTGGGAAAAGAAGAAGAGAATATATTAATCAAAAATGAGAATGGACAACAAGGAAGGGACTATTTTATTGAATAGACACCTGCCAAAGTGGTGGACAATATTTGATTGAACATAGCACATTACAGTTGATTTGTTATACAAAATTAACTAATCTGACAACATCTCGTGGTCACTACTCTATCGAAATTCTCCTTGACCTGTCTGCAGCTTTTGACACTGTTGATCATCAACAACTTCTTCTCATCCTCTGCAATATCGGTCTACAAGATATTGCTTTCTCCTGGTGCTCCTCCTACCTCTCCCAGCGCTCTTTCAGTGTTTCTTTCTCTGGCTCTGCTTTTCCTCCCCACCTCCTCTCTGTTGGTGTCCACCAAGATTCAGTCCTTGGTCCCCCTACTGTTCTCTATCTATACTGTCTCCCTTGGTAAACTCATTAGCTCCTCTGGCTTCCAATATCATTTATATGCGGATGACACACAAATCTACCTGTCCTCTCCTGATCTCTCCCCATCCCTCTTGACTAGTGTCTCTGACTGCCTCTCTGCTATTTCTAACCGGATGGCTGCCCACTTCCTTAAACTAAACTTGACCAAAACTGAAATTCTGGTCTTTCCTCCCTTAACTGTTTCTACTCTTGTGTCTATCTCCCCCCAAGTCAACAGTGCTACCAACAGCTCCACCATGCAGGCTAGCTGCCTATGTGTTTTCTTTGACTCCAACCTCTCATTCACGCTTCATGTTCAGTCTATCGGCAAAACCTGTCATTTCTATCTCAAAAACATTGCGCACAACCGACCCTACTTAACGCCAGATGCGACTAAGGTGCTGGTCCATTCCACTGTCCTTTCTCGCCTTGACTACTGTAATCCACTTCTCAGTGGTCTTACATGCTCCCAACTTGCGACATTACAGTCCATAATGAATGCAGCGGCGAGGCTCATCTTCCTGTCCACCCACACATCCCAAGCCTCACCCTTCCGTCAGTCCCTACATTGGCTTCCTGTAAGATATAGGGCTAGATTTAAAATTCTGGTTCTTGCTTTCAAATCTCTACATAATGCTGCTCTCACCTATCTATCCTTCCTAATACACAAGTATGTCCCATCTAGGCCTTTACGCTCTGCTGAAGACTTATGTCTATCTTCTGTCAGTACGTCCACCTCTGATGCTCGCTGTCAAGACTTCCCGAGGGCTGCACCGTTCCTGTGGAACTCACTTCCTTCCTCCGTTAGATGCTCACCCATTCTCCACTCCTTCAAAAAATCATTAAAAACCCACTTCTTCATAAAAGCGTATTAATTGAACTGTTAATAGCTCCCAACTGATTCCTCTTCTGCAACTGTCACTAGTCTAATACTATCCTTACCTTTTGTGTCACTTTATCCCACTCCCTCTAGCATGTAAGCTCATTGAGCAGGGCCCCCATCCCCTCTGTTCCTGTGTGTCCAACTTGTCTGGTTACAACTACATGTTTGTTCGTCCACCAAGTGTAAAGCGCTTTGTTGCGAAATTTGTTGGCGCTATATAAATAATAACATAATAATAATAATGAAGATTGATTATATTGTGTTCATTTGTATTATCAGCTACTATTGCTAAATATGTCTCTAAAACAAACGTTGTTTAAATTGCCCAAGAAAACTTATTTCTGTCTAAATATTGTTCTGCAGGAATAAAAATGAGAATCATTTTTGCAGGTTGTCATTGAACTGATGGGGCATTAGATTCAAATGTAGAGAATGCTCTTCAATAAAAGTATTGTATTTTGCTACATTATGGTTAAGGGGCAATTTAACCTTTAACACAAATAATCTTTATTTTCCATTCAGAAAGAAAAACATATTTTATGGCACTTATTCTTTCACATAGATGGTTCATCAACAGCATGTTTTAATAACAGCAAGGTATATGGATTGAACACTACAGCACATTTAAAAAGTATTTCTATTTTAACAGTAAAAAAAACAAGTCTTGACTTTGTATGAGTCAGAAGAACATTTAGTTTATTACAATGCTTGCACTATCATGTATAATTAAGTAATAGAACAATGGGACAATTTATACAATCAAAATGAATTGTATTTAAAATACACTGCGCGTGATATTAAAAACAATCCACAAAATAAAAGTGAAAAAATGATTGAAAATCATGGTTGAATAAAAATATGATATCGATCATAAATCAAATAGGTGAAAAATCAAAAGGTCATGGATCAATAGAAAGTGTTAAGAGGAAGTTTGGAGGCAAACCAAATGAAAAATAAATAGCTAAATGTATTGCAGCTGTTTTTTTTATTTCTCAATTTCAAAGCCCTCCTATCAATCTCCCTACATCTCTTTTTCTCTGTCCTACGGTATTTTTTTATCATCAACAGTTTACTTTCCCCCCTTATCCTTGCATATTAAATCTTCCCAACAGCTATATGTCTCTCCATCAGAACTTTTTATCTCATTCTCTTTATCTTTATATCTCTCAGGTTTTATGTATAAAGTGATATTCTGAAAGCAACATGAATTTCTGTAAGTAAAACATTTAATTTATATTACTACAACAAGCTGTGAAAAATGTTGGGTTTTTCACAACATTTCTGCTGCTAGATGCACACATAAACGTTTTTCTAAAGTACTGGTGTGTATAAACAAAATGATTCAAAAGTGTCACGCAGAAAATATATCACTCTTATATACTTACATTCATTGAATTAAACTTTGTCTAACTCATTCTCAAATGATTGTGTAGAATCACTACAATGTGAAAACCATTTCATGGAATGTCAAAAATGCAACTGTTTCAGGAAAATCAAAGACGAAAATCCTCATTTTCAGAATGAAAAAACATTTCTCAACATACATGTATATTATTAAACAAATAATACAGGGGCCAAATAAGCTCACATCTAATTGCTTTTTCTAAAAATTATTTCAATACAGGAGCATATCCATAAAGAGCCAACTTGAACCTGACTTTGAAAAAAAAGCTGTGCCACTGGATGTTGCAATATAAAAATGTAAAATGTAATTGGATAAGTGAATAGGGATTCACTAGTCCAGATGTAGGCAACACAGAAATCCAGATGGTGTGGACTACATATCGCCTGATGTCTTGCCACCATTGTAGCTGTAAAATGGATTTTGGGAGATGTAGTCCACAACATCTGGAGTGCTGATGTTTGCCTATCCCATCACTAGTCTGCACTTTAATAAGGGGGAGAGGAGAGGGCACATATCTAAAATGTCAGGGTGTTATCATGACTGCACAGTCATGATTACCCAGGGCCTTACTAACAGGAGTATGAAAATATGGAAAATCACCTATCTGTCCTTCTTGGTTTAATAGGCTGTATATCATAACTTTCCTATCACCTGGTGTATATATCAAATACATTGGTCACTACTGTGACCAAATCCGGTCTTTTTACATCTATAGTTAGATGTTTGACTTTAAATTTTAATGTTTAATAACCATATTATCATATTATACCTTTTGCATTTTAGTTAGAACTATACTGATTTTTTGATATACAATTAAGTGCTATAATATTGTTAACACATTTACATTTTTGAAGGACACAAGATCCATCAGAACTCAAAGGGATTTTTTTTTCACTAAAAACTCAATTGCAGTGAGATTTAAACATAATTGCAAAACTTGGCCAGAAAGTGATGATTAAATAATATCTCCATATTATCTTCATTCGCAGTTTGACTAGTTTAACCCAAATTAAATAGTTTGCTTCAAAGTTTATCCCAATCCTATGTTTAGTGAATAGCCCTCCAAATTGTTTTGACAAAAAAAGGTATCCACTCACATGGACTCTATAGCAACTTAGGAGGTACTGTGTGTAGTCTATGATAAGAACATGTATCTCTATAAAAAAATATTAGTGAAGAATAGAAAGAATTTCAGTTAGTTCCCCAAACAGTACGTATAGTTCTGACTGTCACATATTTCAACACAAAATCAATTGGTCAAGAAATATAAAGTTGAGATAAAGTAAAAATCCATCTTGCATATGCTCTCCTGAGAATAAGAACAGTTTGAGATTCAAAATAATTGACCTTTACTGTCAAGCAAGGATATCAATAAAGCAACAATAAAGGACAAAATATCAAACTGCAAATAAAACAATGTTCAATAAATGAAATGACTAGAAAGGTATATCTGCAGTATAACCATTTAACAACCTATTCTCAAAAGATTATTTATCTCTTTGCAAACTTTTATGAAAGAAAACAAAGTTGGGTCAAACTATATGATTATACCAAATTGCATTTCATAGTAAATCCATCCAAAAGAAAATGAAATATACTGTACTTACAACTCTTCACCATAAACAAGTTATTCCATTTATTGAACAATGTATCATAACCTTAGAAAAACTAAAAACTCTAGAAAGAAATTAATTTGGTTGAATGAAAGCTATATTGACTCTCTTATGTACTATATGCCAGTAGAGATTGTCATGTTTATATTATTACAGACATCTCTGTGTTGTTGCACTTAGACTAAAAAGGTGATAACGGGAAATTTTTAATCTGCTATTGTCCTCCTGTAATTTGGAATATTTGTTTCGGTGGCTACAGAAAAAATATAAGAGTAGAATTTTGTAGAGCTGATTTTGTTGGCTACAGAGAAGTGGAGTAGAATGAGTGGAGTAGAATGATGGTGCGTGCGTGCGTACGAAAAAACTACTGTGGCACATTCAGGAAAAAAATGCAGGTTTTGTTACCAAAGCAGATTTAAGCATATGTATTTTTTGAGTAAAATTGTTTATTTCATTTAGACAGAATGTGAATGGGTTTGCAATGCTTATCTTGCTACTCTCTTGGTAGATATTATTTCAAGATTAATGTGCAGCAAATCAGTAGGCCATTTAAATACATTAACTGATATTGCTCGGAATAATTCAATTTATTTTTCCAAAGCTTTTTGAAAAGATCTTGGGAAATATGTAAATGTATTTATAGACTTTTGACACATGTTGTGTTAAAGATAGAAGAAGTCTGTACTCTTCTCAAACATCAATCCAGGCTGCAAATCCAGGCCTGAGGCCGACAAACCCCAGTACACAAGTAGTGCACTTCAGTGATTTGAAGTGGCCATGGTGCCTGAAGTCTGTATGTGCAGTGTTTTGCTTTGAAACTCTGCACTTGCAAAGTTTAACTTCTATGCTCATGAAGATGGAACTCTAGCCCTGGCAGTGTCATTGAGGTGTTAACTAGAGTTCTAGGCTGGCACCTTTTTGCACTCTTTGCAACTTAAATAGGATATGAAATATTTAAGCCACATAGCTGCGCAATATGAGAATACAATCATGCATTTTTATTCATTTCTGCCCTACAATTATTGAAAGTAGACTTGGAAATTATTTTTGTTTCAAACTGTAACTCATCTGAATTTAGGCCGATGGGGTGATTGTTCAAATTTCCAAACAATGAGCCAAAATGTAGCCAAATCATGAAACCTAATAAAATACGCAATGCTCAAGCTTGTTCATTTTGATTTGTGATCCTGAATTCCTCCCATGGCACCAAAAAATTGCAAATTATTGAAATGAAACAAAAACCTAAATTTCCTGTAGTAAAAAAAAAAAAAGTTTTTTATTTTCAGCAAAATTGGTTTATGCTGCAATGAATTTTCTCGCTGTACATAAGTTCAACAGTTAACTGGGGTAATTTAAAACATAAAATGTTTGAAACATTTTCTCTAGTATGAACACAGATAAAGAAACATAATTAACATCACTAGACAATACATGCTATATAAAGAAAAAAGAAAACCAATAGCCACACTATTAGGTAATTGCATATTAAAATAAAACTTATTTATTACTTGTTCTAGTGATTTAGTTTTGGTTTTGTTGATTTATTACATGTCTTTATGGGTTTCTTGAACATACGTGTCAATCATACTTTCATTTATTTTCATTGTCAGCTGATATTGAATTGACAAAATTAATGTTGCATAAAAATGACAGTGTGTGTATATCGATGTGTATGTTTGTATATATAATTATATATATTTACACGCACACATGCACTTATATAAATCTTCTGAAATTCAAAAAAAAATGCAGGTAAGAATTACACATTTAATCTCATCTATCTCTAAATAAAATCCAGGCCAGCTCCATAGAGATTTTTTTCCCTCTTTTCGCCCCGTAAGGAATATCTGTACATTTGAATTTATTAAGGCTGTTAGCTTCTCAGAAAGGAAGTTCCTTTTAAAATATTTCTTAAATATTTAAAATAAATAATAAAAATTGTATAATCATGCTAAAACAGCTTTTAAACAGCATTAAAATATGACTTTATGCCTCATTGTAGATGCACTTTTGCTTCATCTATTTCTACTAATGCTGCAATTGGGATTTTTGCAAAGCTGATGACAGCAGAGGTTATCATGATGGATGCCCCACATATTACATCAAATGATAATTTTACTGTTACTGAATAATCAACTATGGAACAATTTGAAGAAAATAAGGAGGGAATGATGCTAATATTACTCAGACTGCTGAATATCAAAATGAATAACTAGATATTTCACAAAACCTTAAACTAATATAGAGCTAATTTATGATTTTACCTATCTTTTTCTATCTGCGCTTATAATTTCAACTAAATATATTTCATGGCACAGTTTTATATATTTATGATCTGAATTCCCAGAACAGAATTCACACAAAAAAAAGAATAAATGAGTAGATTTTCATCAGACTTTATATCAATATTTTTTTTTTTACATCTTTAAATATATTAATTTTATGCAATTAAAAACTAGTTGTGGTTCTAACAAAATGATGGCCTTCGTGCAAGAATTTTTTTGCCCCCCCCCCTAAGCAGCACAAGCGAACGAAAGGTAGATCCTCAACTGTTACAAAACTTTATTTTTATGGTCACACTGTCTTATTTCCCATAAAATATAAAAACATGTTAAGTTTAAGTCAAGTCAAAAAACTTTTCACATTTTCTTACTATAAGAAAGCCCTGTAACAGGTGAAACGCATCAGTGTTACTACTATACTTGCTTTATTCACCTTTAAACCTCTTTTATATAAAAATATTTTCAATAAATTAGAGAATTTTTATAACATACCTGGACCATCCTGACTTTCCTTTGGAGCCTGTACATCTATTTCCCTTGTGGGGAACATAGCATCTGAGCCTTGAGGACTGAGAAAAAAAACACTATTTTGCTCTGTAGCAGAAAGTACCTCTCTGATAGTTTTACTTTTTTTGTATACCACAGAGAGCACTATATCTTTATTTCTGTTTTTATCCACATATTCATGAGAACTTCAGCAGGTTAACAAGATCCTTGACAGTGTACCACTTTATGCTGTATTATGGGACCGTTAAGATAATCCATATATTGTGAATGTATTTCTATATAATTATTTATTCTACCTCATAAACAAAATATACTACACAAGATTTGTTTTTTTTTTCTCCTTTTCTTGCATTGCCACTGGAGCATTTACCACAGCACCAAAGGATACACCATATATCCTCAGGCTGAGATTGTCCCACCCAAGGGAAGACAAGTAGAGCTAACTGATAGATCTACACACTGTTAGTGTATCTCCTCTTTTTCTTTCACCAATTTATACCAGGCATACTACACTATATACTTGTTGTTCTATTTCTTTTTGTCTCATTACATATTTACCAACACCTAAAAAAATATCTTAAGGTGCTATCCCCTTCTTTACTTTTACTTTTACGTATTACTTTTTTATAATCTATTTAACTTGATAGAGAGCCAGATTGACAGACATACTTAGAGAGAAAAGGCAGGCAGATATATAGATACACATATTACAAAAGCAGATTAAACAGAGACTAAGAGATTATACTGATACCTGGAAAAAAATAGGTACAGTGGGCAATTCCCTCGCTCCCCTATTTGCAATCCACCCAATGTAGCACACCCTTAATGCAATGCTTAAAATCCCATTTATATGAGCACCAATATTTATTAATGGGTATATGAACAGCTACACATAATATAATGCTCATTGATAGAACCTCCATTGCTGAGCTTAGATTTACGGTAAGCAGTAGAGATGTCCCGAATAGTTCGCCGGCGAATAGGCGAACATATGCGATGTTCGGTCCGCCCACTATTCGTCATTATTGAGTAAACTTTGACCCTGTACCTCACAGTCAGCAGACACATTCCAGCCAATCAGCAGCAGAACCTCCCTCCCAGACCCTCCCACCTCCTGGACAGCATCCATTTTAGATTCATTCGGAAGCTGCATTCTTAGTAAGAGGAGGGACAGTGTAGTTGCTGCTGATTTAATAGGGAAATTGATAGCTAGGCTAGTGTATTCAGTGTCCACTACAGTCCTGAAGGACTCATCTGATCTCTGCTGTAAGGAAGGCACCCCAAAAAGCCCTTTTTAGGGCTAGAACATCAGTCGCTTTTTTTCCTGTGTAATCTGATTGCAGTTGCCTGCCTGCCAGCGTGTGTGTCAGGCTCACAGCGTATACTGTGCCCACTTGCCCAGTGCCACCACTCATATCTGGTGTCACAATAGCTTGCATTTAAAAAAAAAAAAAACCTTTTTGACTGTAATATAATAGCAGTCAGTTTCCTTCACACGTGTGCGTTTCAGGGCCTGCCAGGGCACAGTGTCACACCAGTGCAACTCATATCTGGTGTAACAGTAGTGAACATTTAAAAAAAAAACCTAGAAATTTGACTGTGAAATAATAGCAGTCAGTTTCCTTCACACGTGTGCGTTTCAGGGCCTGCCAGGGCACAGTGTCACACCAGTGCAACTCATATCTGGTGTAACAGTAGTGTACATTTAAAAAAAAAAAAATAGAAATTTGACTGTGAAATAATAGCAGTCAGTTTCCTTCACACGTGTGCGTTTCAGGGCCTGCCAGGGGACAGTGTTACACAAGTGCAACTCATATCTGGTGTAACAGCAGTGTACATTTAAAAAAAAAATACAATTTTGACTGTAATAGATTGAATAGCAGTTAGTTGTCTGCCAGCGTGTGTTTCAGGCTCACAGCGTATACTGTGCCCACTTGCCCAGTGCCACCACTCATATCTGGTGTCACAATAGCTTGCATTTAACAAAAAAAAAACTTTTTGGACTGTAATATAATAGCAGTCAGTTTCCTTCACACGTGTGCGTTTCAGGGCCTGCCAGGGCACAGTGTCACACCAGTGCAACTCATATCTGGTGTAACAGTAGTGTACATTTTAAAAAAAAAACCTAGAAATTTGACTGTGAAATAATAGCAGTCAGTTTCCTTCACACGTGTGCGTTTCAGGGCCTGCCAGGGCACAGTGTCACACCAGTGCAACTCATATCTGGTGTAACAGTAGTGTACATTTAAAAAAAAAAAACTAGAAATTTGACTGTGAAATAATAGCAGTCAGTTTCCTTCACACGTGTGCGTTTCAGGGCCTGCCAGGGCACAGTGTTACACAAGTGCAACTCATATCTGGTGTAACAGCAGTGTACATTTAAAAAAAAAATACAATTTTGACTGTAATAGATTGAATAGCAGTTAGTTGTCTGCCAGCGTGTGTTTCAGGCTCACAGCGTATACTGTGCCCACTTGCCCAGTGCCACCACTCATATCTGGTGTCACAATAGCTTGCATTTAACAAAAAAAAAAACTTTTTGGACTGTAATATAATAGCAGTCAGTTTCCTTCACACGTGTGCGTTTCAGGGCCTGCCAGGGCACAGTGTCACACCAGTGCAACTCATATCTGGTGTAACAGTAGTGTACATTTAAAAAAAAAAAAAAAAAACTAGAAATTTGACTGTGAAATAATAGCAGTCAGTTTCCTTCACACGTGTGCATTTCAGGGCCTGCCAGGGCACAGTGTCACACCAGTGCAACTCATATCTGGTGTAACAGTAGTGTACATTAAAAAAAAAAAATAGAAATTTGACTGTGAACTAATAGCAGTCAGTTTCCTTCACACATTTGCGTTTCAGGGCCTGCCAGGGCACAGTGTCACACCAGTGAAACTCATATCTGGTGTAACAGTAGTGTACATTTAAAAAAAAAACTAGAAATTTGACTGTGAAATAATAGCAGTCAGTTTCCTTCACACGTGTGCGTTTCAGGGCCTGCAAGGGCACAGTGTCACACCAGTGCAACTCATATCTGGTGTAACAGTAGTGTACATTTAAAAAAAAAAACTAGAAATTTGACTGTGAAATAATAGCAGTCAGTTTCCTTCTCACGTGTGCGTTTCAGGGCCTGCCGGGGCACAGTGTCACACCAGTGCAACTCATATCTGGTATAACAGTAGTGTACATTAAAAAAAAATAGAAATTTGACTGTGAAATAATAGCAGTAAGTTTCCTTCACACATTTGCGTTTCAGGGCCTGCCAGGGCACAGTGTCACACCAGTGAAACTCATATCGGGTGTAACAGTAGTGTACATTTAAAAAAACAACACTTTTTTGACTATGAAATAATAGCAGTCCGCTTCCTTCAAGCGTGTGCATTTCAGGGCCTGCCAGGGCACAGTGTCACACCAGTGCAACTCATATCTGGTGTAACAGTAGTGTACATTTAAAAAAAAAAAACTAGAAATTTGACTGTGAAATAATAGCAGTCAGTTTCCTTCACACATTTGCATTTCAGGGCCTGCCAGGGCACAGTGTCACACCAGTGAAACTCATATCTGGTGTAACAGTAGTGTACATTTAAAAAAACAACACTTTTTTGACTGTGAAATAATAGCAGTCCGCTTCCTTCACGCATGTGCATTTCAGGGCCTGCCAGGGCACAGTGTCACACCAGTGCAACTCATATCTGGTATAACAGTAATGTACATTAAAAAAAAATAGAAATTTGACTGTGAAATAATAGCAGTCAGTTTCCTGCACACGTGTGCAACTCATATCTGGTGTAACAGTAGTGTACATTTAAAAGCAAAAATACAATTTTGACTGTAATAGATTGAATAGCAGTTAGTTGTCTGCAAGCGTGTGGGTCAGGCCTACAGCGTCTACTCTGCCAACTTCTGCCAGTGCACAGTGCCACTCATATCTGTTGTCACAGTAGCTTGCACGCATAGTACCACTAATCGAAAAAAAAATGACAGGCAGAGGCAGGCCAACCCGCAGGGGCCGTCGTGGTCATGGTGCTGTTATTCAATTTGGCCCTAGAATAATGTCCAGTGTTCAGAGGCCACGTACCCTGAACTCGAAAAGTTCTGAGGACATAGTTGACTGGCTAACACAGGACACCCAATCTTCTACAGCTTCCGCTCGGAACCTTGACGCACCATCCTCCTCCAGCTTAGCTTCGGGCACCTCTCAAGTTACCACTCGCCCGCCTGCCGCCACCTCCAACACTAGCACCACAGCCACTTCACTTGATCTGTCAGAGGAGTTATTTACACATCAGTTGGAAGAAATTAGTGATGCGCAACCATTATTGCCAGAGGATGTAGATAACAGGGATATGTCTCAGTCAGGCAACATTACACACATGGACGTACGGTGTGATGATGATGATGTTGTACCCGCTGCTGCTTCCTTTGCTGAGTTGTCAGATACAAGTGAAGCGGTTGATGATGACGATGCATCCGTGGATGTCACGTGGGTGCCCGCTAGAAGAGAAGAAGAACAGGGGGAAAGTTCAGATGGGGAGATAGAGAGGAGGAGGAGATGAGTTGGAAGCAGGAGGAGGTCGTCGCAAGGAGCTAGTGGCACAGTCAGACAGCATGCATCGGCACCCGGGGTCAGCCCGACAGCACGCCAATCAACGCATGCTGTGTCCACCACCATAATGCCGTCATTGCAGAGCTCAGCAGTGTGGCATTTTTTTGTGTGTCTGCCTCTGACAACAGCGATGCCATTTGCAACCTGTGCCAAAAGAAACTGAGTCGTGGGAAGTTCAACACCCACCTAGGTACAACTGCTTTGCGAAGGCACATGATCGCACATCACAAACACCTATGGGATCAACACATGAGTACAAGCAGCACACAAACTCAAAGCCGCCATCCTCCTCCTGGTCCAGCATCTTCAGCCACGTCGACCACTGCTGTCCTCCTTGCCCCCTCTCAACCATCCGCCACTCCGTCTCTTGCCTTGAGCAGTTCCTGCTCATCTGCCCACAGTCAGGTGTCTGTCAAGGACATGTTTGAGCGTAAGAAGCCAATGTCACAAAGTCACCCCCTTGCCCGGCATCTGACAGCTGGCTTGTCTGAACTCTTAGCCCGCCAGCTTTTACCATACAAGCTGGTGGAGTCTGAGGCGTTCTGAAAATTTGTAGCTATTGGGACACCGCAGTGGAAGGTACCCGGCCGAAATTTCTTTGCACAAAAGGCAATCCCCAACCTGTACTCGATTGTGCAAAAGGAAGTAATGGCATGTCTGGCACACAGTGTTGGGGCAAGGGTCCATCTGACCACTGATACCTGGTCTGCAAAGCATGGTCAGGGCAGGTATATCACCTACACTGCACATTGGGTAAACCTGCTGACGGCTGCCAAGCATGGAATGCATGGCTCTGCAGAGGAGTTGGTGACACCGCCACGACTTGCAGGCAGGCCTGCTGCCACCTCCTCTACTCCTCCTACTCCATCCTCTTCCATAACCTTCTCGGCTGAGTCCTCTTCTGCTGCTGCATCTTGCTCCACATCAATGGCACCCCCCCCCAGCTCCCCAGGGACTATTCCACATCCCGGATACGGCAGTGTCACGCCATCTTGGGGTTGACTTGCCTGAAAGCAGAGAGTCACACCGGACCAGCACTCCTGTCTGCCCTGAACGCACAGGTGGATCAGTGGCTGACTCCGCACCAACTGGAGATCGGCAAAGTGGTTTGTGACAATGGAAGAAATTTGTTGGCGGCATTGATTTTGGGCAAGTTGACACATGTGCCGTGCATGGTACATGTGTGTAATCTGATCGTACAACGCTTTGTGCATAAGTACCCAGGCTTACAGGATGTCCTGAAGCAGGCCAGAAAGGTTTGTGGCCATTTCAGGCGTTCCTACACGGCCATGGCACACTTTTCAGATATCCAGCGGTGAAACAACATGCCAGTGAGGCGCTTGATTTGCGACAGCCCGACACGTTGGAATTCAACACTCCTAATGTTCGACCGCCTGCTCCAACAAGAAAAAGGCGTTAACGACTATTTGTATGACCGGGGTGCTAGGACACGTTACTGGACGCTCATGCGCAATGCCTGTAGGCTCATGCATCCTTTTGAGGAGGTGACAAACCTAGTCAGTCGCACTGAAGGCACCATCAGCGACATCATACCATTTGTTTTCTTCCTGGAGCGTGCCCTGCGAAGAGCGGTGGATCAGGCTGTAGATGAGCGTGAAGAGGAAGAGGAAGAGTTGTGGTCACCATCACCACCAGATACAGCCTTATCAGCATCGCTTGCTGGACCTGCAGCAATGCTGGAAGAGGATTGTGAGGAAGAGGGGTCAGAGGAGGAATGTGGCTTTGAGGAGGAGGAGGAAGACCAACCACAACAGGCATCCCAGGGTGCTCGTTGGCACGTGGCTGGGGGGAAGAACATACCTTCAGTGAGATCACTGAGGACGAGGAACGGGACATGAGTAGCTCGGCATCCAACCTTGGGCAAATGGGGTCTTTCATGCTGTCGTGCCTGTTGAGGGACCCTCGTATAAAAAGGCTGAAGGAGAACGACCTGTACTGGGTGTCCACGCTACTAGACCCCCGGTATAACCATAAAGTGCCTGAAATGTTCCCGAAATACCGCAATTCGGAAAGGATGCAGCATTTCCAAAATAAATTAAAAAGTATGCTTTACACAGCGTATAAGGGTGATGTCACAGCACAACGGGAATCTAACAGGGAAAGAGGTGAAAGTAATCCTCCCACGACCACGCCGGCAAGGACAGGACGCTTTACAGACATGTTGTTAATGGAGCACATGCAGAGCTTTTTAAGTCCTACGCATCGCCACAGCCCTTCGGGGTCCACCCTCAGAGAACGACTCGACCGACAGGTAGCAGACTACCTCGCCTTAACTGCAGATATCAACACTCTGAGGAGCGATGAACCCCTTGACTACTGGGTGTGCAGGCTTGACCTGTGGCCTGAGCTATCCCAATTTGCGATAGAACTTCTGGCCTGCCCCGCTTCAAGTGTCCTGTCAGAAAGGACCTTCAGTGCAGCAGGAGGTATTGTCACTGAGGAGAGAAGTCGCCTAGGTCAAAAAATTCTAGATTACCTCACCTTTATTAAGATGAATGAGGGATGGCTCCCGAAGGGACTGACAGTGGGCTATACATTCGACTAAAAAAGGCCTGATGAAGGGGACATAACAGGGATTAAACTGATAAGAATAGTACTACTTAACACACCACTCCTATCTGGTGGCACATTAGATTCCACGTGCAGTGCCCCAAATTTGAAGTAGGAGGACCAACCAAGCATCTTTTTCCATCTCCTGGTTCCTAAAATCAATGCCATATACACGTCCCCTGATAGGGGACGTAACAGGGATTAAACTGATAAGAATAGTACTACTTAACACACCACTCCTATCTGGTGGCACATTAGATTGCACGCGCAGTGCCCCAAATTTGAAGTCACCTTTCGAGGGTCCTTGGTGTTGTACGTGGCTGGGTGGAGGAAGAGACCTTCAATGACATCAGTGAGGACAAGGAACGGGACATGGCTAGCTTGGTATCCAACCTTGTGCAAATGGGGAGTTAGCGGTTGTGCAAATGGACTGGTTGCGGTTGTTTGCGGTGCTTTAAACGGGGAGTTTGGTCTGTCACTGTGAAGCGGGCGTAACCCTTACACTACCTGATCGATACAACATCATACCTGATGTTTTAAAGCACGTTATTCCAAACAATTTAGAAATGTTAGGTGATTTATGTCCTTTATGGATTAAAACCAGTTTCTGCATCAACTATGTAATTTTCCATGGGAGTTTGGCCATGGATCCCCCCGCCGGCATGCCACAGTCCAGGTGTTAGTCCCCTTGAAACAACTTTTCTATCACTATTGTGGCCAGAAAGAGTCCCTGTGGGTTTTAAAATTCGCCTGCCTATTGAAGTCTATGGCGGTTCGCCCGTTTGCGAACATTTGCGGAAATTCGCATTCGCCATTCGCAAACGGAAAATTTTATGTTCGCAACATCTCTAGTAAGCAGACACCAAGTCTTCAGACACATCCAAATAAGGCATAGATCGCTAAGCATATCTGATGGTATGATAACCATGAATAAAGGTGAAGCTCTGTCAGAGTCACAATTATAACAGTGAAGAAATAGAATCCCAACCAGTTATGTTTATAACAACACAGCATGACATCATCTAATATAATTTAACTGATACAGATCACAGATCCTGAAGTGGACATTATCTTTAAAATCAGATGGAACGTGATAAACATGTAAAAGGTGTTGTTGTAAAAAATATAAATGATATATATGTATAAAAACATAAACTTTGTATTTCATATTCCGTTCGTGCCTTTTACCCCTCTTAGAGATACCATTCTTTTATTAGTATATCTACTTGTATCTGTTTCCATCCTAGTATTGTCTCTATTCAGGTATCATCCTAGACATAGAAACATTAAAACATAGAAACATAGAATGTGACGGCAGATAAGAACCATTTGGCCCATCTAGTCTGACCAATTTTCTAAATACTTTCATTAGTCCCTGTCCTTATCTTATAGTTAGGATAGCCTTATGCCTATCCCACGCATGCCTAAACATATTTCTTCTTATTTTCCACCTTCCTCCATACAGTTATTCACACACTGTATTCCCCATATTATTATTTTTAAAATAGTTTATTCAGAATTTTGTAGTGAGTTAAGCAAATTGCATACGTAAAAAATATATAGTACTGTTGTTAATTGATTGTAATTTAGTGAATAAACTCCATTCTCTTCTTTCAAATTGTTTTTCTCTCTCACTCTCTCTTTTTTATTCTGAGCAGAGCTGGACAATTGTGAGATGAGTCCCAATATATATCCCTTGAACCCATAGAGCAGCTGTGGGAGGGAAAAGAAAGTAAACCATAACAGCCATTCATATTTTTTTTAATGTAGGACAGACGAGAAACATGGGAGGAGGAATTCTGAGAAATATCACCCTCTATCAGTACCCTTTACATTGTATCAGGAAGCTATGATGAAGGGTACTAAGTGTACTGTAGTGTACTGGGGGAGAGAGTGCTATGATGAAGTGATGGTGTTCCGAGGGATTATAAGGAAGCTGCTCACTGTTTATTTAAAATAAAAATAAAATTTCAAATCATGATTTCCAAATGTATTTGGGCAAATAAACCACCTAGGATAGCTTTTGACACTCTTCGAAGGAGCTATCAGAAGGGAGGAATAGCATTTCCAGATGTAGATAAAACCCATGAAGCATGTATGGCGACTCATCTTTTACAGTGGCTAGACACGGAACAGGGATATAAATCATGGCTTACTTTAGAACAGGAGGATAGCCCTAGATATAAACTGTTCGTTCTCTTTTGGATGGGTATGTTGAATTTGGGTGATCTGGATACTAAGTATCTTTCGAATCGTATATTGATACGAACCCATCCCATTTACACAATTGCAAGAAAAGTATAATCTTCCCCCTAGAGATCTCTTTCAATATCTAAGGATTAAGAATTTTCTATTATCTCGGACCATACTTAAGGACCACAATGTTAATCCCCTTATTGTATTATATAAAAAGAAGGGAGGGATCTCTAGATTTACTAAATTGCTAGAATCAATGGAACAAGACTCTCACGCTACCTCTTTTGTTAAATGGGAACAAGATATTGGGGAATCCTTTCCACTTTTGGAATGGACCAATGCTACACTCCTAGTTAAGCGTTGTATACATAGCGTCTCTCTCTATGAAACACACTTAAAGATAATATATAGGTGGTATATGGTACCGGCTAGATTATATAAAATATCATCTGTATATTCTAGGAACTGTTGGAGATGTGGAAACGAGGAGGGCATTATTTATCACATATGGTGGGAGTGTCAGGGTCTTAATAACATAAAAATTCAAATGCTTGGCTTTATTAATTCTATTTTTAGGGAGATAAAAGAAATTAGCCCTCAACTCTTTCTCTTTAATATTGGTTTCCCTTCGCAAGATAAATATCAAAAATATCTTTTGACCCATATATTTTTTGCCATTAAAATTTGTATAGCTAGGGCCTGGAAATCCTCTATCCCATTAATATGGCACAATATTATCGAGCAAATAGATTATCAGTACAGGATGGAATCAAACCCCTTTTTTGGTACTAGAGATGTGGCCAAACTATGGTCACCCTGGACAAATAGACAGAACATATGATAACAGATTGTGCTTCCCCCATATCGAGTCTCAGAGAATGCAATTTATTTGTAGTATAAATTATTAATTTTTTTTTGTATGTTTATCAACATAACAGCTATACCATGGAAATTCTTGGCGCGAATTCCATCAGATAGCGGTTGGCAGTGGATAAATGTAGCGCGATTGCAATATACATCATGGTTTTCAATGGAAACACTGCACTCTCTTTGTGGAAACCTTCGGTGTTTAATTCTACATAGTGTCTATATTACATTATATTGCCAGCATATGTATGCCTTAAATAGTCATGGTGTGTTTTTTTCCTTTTTCTTTTTGTTTTTTTGCTGTGTTTTTTTTTTGCTTGTTTAGTCTATGTTGTGTTTTAACATATATCTTTGTGTCTGGCTGTTTCAATGTGCTGGAGGATTGCCTTTGGGGTACCTCACATGCAATTGTTAAAACTTTTATACAATAAAAAGAAAAGAAAAAAAAAAAAAAAAAGTAGAAAAGGCGCTAATAAATTCTACAAGAATAATAATTATGCATAAAGTGTTAAGCTGCACCTAAAAAATGTAACAGCCCAAGAATACACTAAAAATATATCATCCAATATAGGTGCCCTATCCAAAATAGGTGCCTTAAAAGCTATCAATCCTTAATATTTACACAATAAGTGCAAGTGATAAATATAATTGTGCAATAATCAAAAGTGCACTGTGCAACCTTATAAACATTCACAGTGTAAAAATGCAAGAATAAATCTGTGTACAGACCAAGGTGCAATGCACACTGTGCACTAATATAAAGTGCATCAAGTGAGCAAGTAAAAACCAAACATACTCTAACCCTTTAGTTAAAATGTACTGGAACTTCACATGGATGATAGGTAAAATATTTCTTCCAAATTCATATATTATATCATAACATAAGGAAATCAGAAAAAGACAGAACATTACTGAACATTATACTGAAAATATCTATATTTAAAATTGGAAATCCACTCACAAGCAGGGAGCAGAAAAGCCTGCTCCAACTTCCAGGGCTTTCATATAGTAAGCCCAACAGATTACTCCAGCAGGTAGTCTTCAAATTTTATTCAAATATTCTGATATGTAAAACATCAAGTGCCACACCACCTCCAGCTTTTTAATCCTCTCTGTGCAATGAATACAGTCCCTCCGATGCACTGCCGGCACTAGCATTACCTCGGGCTGTCAGTGCTTAGGAACTCTTTGGGAGGCGGAGCTTTTTGTATCTGCACATGTGACATCAAGATGTAATGACATTACGTAACTTGATGATGCATTTCGCACTGCAGCTTCCTCAGATCCACTCACTGTTCATTCTCCGCCCTCTTCAGTCACAGAGAGCAGCTCTCTCTCAGACTTGGTAAAGGCAGAAGAAGATATCCTACCATATTCCACATTGTAGAAAATAACTGGTGGAATGAGGGAACTCTGAGTAACTTCTTCCCACCCTTCACCTGGAAATATGCTAGTGCCAGATCTGATTGTAGGGGAAACAGCCAAACTGACTAGGCACTAGTCTGGACAGATTATAAAGGGCCATGTGCCTTCTGCGCCTGACCATTAGGGATGCCCTTCAGTTGCTGCTTATTGTTAGGGCCATCCAAAGGGCCCTCAAGTTTTTGGGCTCCTGAATGGTTACACTGGCTACACCACCTGTAGTTCCATACCATGTCCCACCTTCAATCTTTCATATGCCCTTCATCTCCTTGACTCTCCTTGACATCTGTGATGTGGATCAGTGAAGATGTCTCAAAGATATTTAAAGAAATCTTTGAAATGTTCACCCTAAACTAGTTGGATACCAAGCAGGAAAGAATGAAACATTATTCTTGATTATTGAGTGAATTTTACCTGTAATAATGCAAGCAAACAACCTTTAACCAGTCCTTTCACTTTACCACTCACTACTTGCCTGAACAATTCAGCAGTAAACCACTGATACTGGAAGGTGTAAACTGTCCATCAAATTAAGGTGGAAATATTTGGAAGACCCCTTGTACAGTTTTCTATTGTATTTATGCTGAGTTTAGAGATGGGTACTGACCAGATACTATTGAAAATGCTATCTTGTTTCCATTAAATATTTGGGAGAACTCTGACAAAGATGTTGCAAAATGCTTTCAGTACAACACGTCTGGTTATCATACTACCTTGTTTCATTCATTACTTTTTTTCCATGTGTCTTGAATAAAAATAATTTGAAATCAGAAAAGGTGCATAGATTGCTTTATTCACTGTTATCAACATTAATTAAAGTTTGTAGGTCACTGCCAAATCTCAGAGGGCTTACCAGTCCAGGTTTTATATTCATAGGAGTGAATTTTCATAATTTCAAAGATTATAGCGCAATATGTTAAGTGCATGCACCTTCACAAGTAATGTAGGAGAAGGTGAACTCCCCAAATTGTGTCTACTTTTTACATTCTGCATCCACTGGAGTTCCACTTAGAATAAAATAGAATCTCAGCACAGTAGTTACGTGCATGTCTAATTAACATTTTAAGAACAGTCTTAGTCAAAACAAACTGTTCAGCATAGGTGTCGCTTCAGGAGGGATGGGGGTTAATTGCAACAGTGCACATTTTTCTAAATCTGTTAATTTTGCCTACATGGTTTTTTACATTTTATTTACTGAACCAATCCAATAATGATTTTTTATTTGAAAAATACATTATGAATATGCAGATTGGAAGTGTACATTTCATTGTTTAGAGGTTAATAATATCTGACTTTATAAGAGAGGTTGTATATTATATTATTGTGAAAGTATTCTCCCCATCTATTTCATTCACTGGTACCTCAACTCAATGTGTACAGCATCTACTTTCTTAGTTCTTCCAGAAGAAGTTGAATCCTCATAGAATTTATTCCCCTGATAATCTTGATCCTTGAAATTAATTTCCAGTGCATATTCAAGGGCATTTTGGTTGTCATATTTCACTTGGCTGATTTTTTAAAGCACTTCAAGACATTTGCTTTAATCCTGCTCTTTGCTAGTCATTATGTTCCAACATTTTACTTTCTCTGAAATGTTGTATTCACACATTACCACTTCGAGTGTTATCTACTAAGCTCTGAATGTGCATGCAAATTGAAATATTAGTGTATAATAGCCAAATTAGAAAAAAAAATCCAATTTGGATATTTACTAAAAGCAACTTGCAAATTCATGTTCAAATTTACATCAGAGCTCTTTAGTGTCTGCTAGAAAAATAAATCTAAATTATATCCTACATATCTAAATTCAATGCATCAATACAATATACATATAGAAACATTTACCAAGCACAAACGAGATAATTTATTTCTATAATTTGTGAATTTATTCATTCTTGAATTTCAGTTTGTTTGCATTGTGCCTATGAATTACAGTTGTAATATGTGTTATCTAATTACTTAAAAACTCTTAATGTTTTCAAGAATGGTTTAACCCTTTCAGGTAAGACAGCGCCCAGGGACCTTCTGGTATTATAACAACTTCAGTTTGATTAAGTTGTTAATTGAGCAGGGTCCACATGAACCTATTGTTACCGTAAACTTTGTAATTGTCTCAATTATTCCTAAATTTCCCCCTTTTTTTATTATTGTAAAGTGCTACGAAATAAGTTAGAACTAATAATAATAATAGTGTTCTTTTAAGTAGGCTGGTAGGAGGATAAATGACAGGAGCCATAGCCAGTGTTCTCTGTGCTCTCCAATGTTTGATAGCAGAACTGCAGAAACAGTTACAGAGGGCGTAGACTCAGTGCTGTCCCAGCTCCTCTAGTGTGTGTGTGTGTGAGTCTACACAAGAAGTGGGAAGAATCTCTTCACTAACAGCCTCTCGCACTAGGAAATGCCTTTCAAGATGAGCAGGGACAACTCTGGGTGATGCACACTGTATACCAGCTTAATCAGACTGCTGAAAACATTGGAGTGTGAGCAGGGCCGGCCTTAGGCATTTGGGCGCCCTGTGCAAAAAATCTTCACAGCGCCCCCCCTTCCCGTCCCCCCCTCCCCCACTCCTTACCCCTTCCCACACACCCGGTCACACACACACATGCAGACAGTCCCACACACACACGCGCAGACAGTCACACACACACGCGCAGACAGTCACACACACACACACAGGCAAACAGACACACAGGCAGACAGCCACACACACACACACAGGCAAACAGACACACACACAGGCAGACAGCCACACACACACACAGTCAGACACACACACTCACTAACAGACAAACACACTCACAGACACACACTAACAGACACAGACACACACTAACAGACACACACTAACAGACACAGACACAGACACACACACTAACAGACACAGACACACACTAACATACACAGACACACACACTAACATACACAGAAACACACTAACATACACAGACACACACTAACAGACACAGGCACACACTAACATACACAGACACACACTAACATACACACTAACATACACACACTAACATACACACACTAACATACACACACTAACATACACACACACTAACAGACACACACACTAACAGACACACACACTCACCCACATTAACACATTTTTTAAAATTTATTTAGACACCCCCCCCCCAGCCTCCTTACCTTTGGGAATGCTGGGGGGGGTGTCATCTTTTTTCCCTAGTGGTCCAGTGGCTGTTGGGCGGTCGGGCGGCGCTGCTACTGCTAGGCTGTCTGCTGGGCGGGCGGCTGGCGAGGGAGCACTTCCCCTGAGCTGACTGCTCAGCTCCCTCGCGCGCCGCACAGTGAGGCTGGGAGGCGGAGCCGGAATATGACGTCATATTCCGGCTCCGCCTCCCAGCCTCACTGTGCGGTGCGCGAGGGAGCTGAGCATACAGCTCAGGGGGAGTGCTCCCTCGCCAGCCGCCCGCCAGCGCCGCCCGCCAGCGCCGCCCGACCGCCCAGCAGCCCGGCATGTCTGTTAGCCGCAAGGCTAACAAGACATTTGCCTTGGGCATTTGGGGGCGGCTTTTTTTGCCGCCCCCTGGAAAATGCCGCCCAAGGCAAATGTCTTGTTAGCCTTGCGGCTAACAGACATGCCGTGTGAGCTATGCGGCCGCAGGGCGCCCCCTGCACCATGGCGCCCTGTGCGGCCGCACAGCTCGCACACCCCTAAGGCCGGCCCTGAGTGTGAGTACTTTGAAAATAACCCTTTAAACTCCACATGTCCTAAACATCTTTTCCCTAACCTTACATTTGACCTTCCAAAACCTTTCCTTATTACTGACTTTAAGCACTCAAATCCTAAATCCAAAAAAGTAACTTAAAACTCCCATAGAAAACTAAACAATCCTATACCTTAGTACCAAATGTAACCAACCACATTTATACCTAATAATCTTAAACACCCCTTATACTGCAACTCAAACCCCTCTCAAGATTTCAAACCTACTTACACCCTGTGTAACCTAACTTGAAATGAACTCCTCTCTAACCTTGATCCTCATATTACCCTAACCACTTCTAGCATTATCTTTCTTCCTACCTGTATTTACACAGTTGTATACACTCACTATACTGACATATTAAAACATAATACAAGTAGGAATATGCACATACATATATACATATTCAATCGTCAAATATGAATATACATTTTTTTTTACATGTTTTTACACCTGCAATGCCCAGTTAATACATTTATTAAACTTTCATTACATGCTTTTATATTTTATTGTATTTGGACTGGGGAGCGCAAGGGGCGCCTTAGAATACTGTGCCGACATGCATCTGACATGTAAATTCGGTCATGTGAGAGATTTTATTGCTCTATTATTGACTCATACATTCTTCAGGGCTCCATCCTGTTAATATAGTTGCCTAATGGATTCCATTTACATTTACTTTATTAATTTATTACTTTATATGTGTTTGAATAAAGTACTGTTAAATCTTTTTACTGCCTTTTTCTAGGTTTTGTTCATTTCATTTTGCTATTTTTTTTAGATATGAGGGTTAGTTTTCTCTGTTAGGGTAGCAGCTTAACATTATCCTAAGATACCTTAAAACTGACTCCCATATTTCCTAACATTTATTTATCTGAAATCAGTGTCTTACTTTGAAGTGTCAGTCCAAAGAGCAGTGTCAATAACCAAAACCAGTCTGTGAACCTGTAAATTGAATGAGAAAGAAGAATATTTCCAGAGAGAATTCACCTCAAAGAAACAATATTTGTGCACAGGTTCATTAACTCCACTAAATTAAACAGGTCATGAAGGAAATTGATATCAATGAACAACCAGGTTTAAAGATATACACACATATACAACAGGAAATCTCCAAGTTTCATACCAGACATATCTTACCAGAAGGTTTCATCATGCTGCATTTTATATTCACGCCTTATATTAATTTATTTTCAGTATTTATATTTTGATTTCCCATCTCAGCCTTTATGTTAGTAGGCACACACCTTAAATTTGGTTAAAACACGTCTCCCTAACAAATACATTTTATTTGTTCTCCAGCTGTCTGGACTCCTCAAATATGTCCATCATATCAGTGTTTGACCCACTTATATTTGTTCCTATATTATCTGCATTGTTCACTTTTCAAGCACTTGGTTTTTTTGTTCTCATATGACTAATATTCACCCTTCTTTAATATGGAACTTCCATTTTGCCAAGGTGCAGAGTGGAAAGGATATATAATTATCTTAGATTCTCTAATCTTAGAGCTACCACTTTGGCATGAAAGTACAAAGTGCAAGCGTGCAAAACAATCAAAGTAAAAAAAAGCCAATGGAAGACCCAGCAAGATTATTGATCTTTCATGGATATTATGCATGCATAACAAGATGCCATAGTCATCCGTTCCACATAGCTATAGAGGATATGTTGCAGTCATTGCAAATGACTAATGGGAAATAGCAAGAGAGGCAAGACAAAGCTTATTAGAATGCTGTCTTTAGACATATTTAGCTATTTTGAATCGTTCACATTAGATAAAGTATTCCCTACTTGTCTTAATTATATCTCAAGTTTACAGTCCCCATTCTGTAAGGAGCTGTTAAATATGTGAAAAAACAATGTTATCCCTCCATGCATGAATTACACCTTCATTCCATCCCAATCATATTACTTTAGAAGCTTAATTCTGTAGAAAGACCATTGTTGTCATTATGTTCTAGTAGACAGCCACTAGAGGTGGAGTTAACCCAGCAAGGTAATTATTGCAGTTTATAAAAAACTGCAATAATTACACTTGCAAGGTTAAGGGTAGTGGGAGTTGGCACCCAGACCACTCCAATGGGCAGAAGTGGTCTGGGTGCCTGGAGTGTCCCTTTAACAGTTTAATTGATACGCTTTTATGAAGAAGTCGTTTTTTAATGATTTTTTTATAAGGAATTGAGACTTGGTGAGCATTTAACAGAGGAGGGAAGTGAGTTCCACACAATGCAGCCCTCGAGATGTCTTGAAGTCGAGCATTAGAGGTGGGAGTACGGACAGAAGATAGACGTAAGTCTTAAGCAGAGCGTAAGGGCCTAGACGGGACATACTTGTGTATTAGGGAGGATAGATATGTGGGAGCAGCATTATGTCGAAATTTTAAAGCAAGAAACAGAATTTTAAAATGAGCCCTATATCTTACAGGAAGCCAATGTAGGGACTGACAGAAGGGTGAGGCGTGGGATCTGAGTACAGACAGGAAGAGAAGTCTCGCCACCGCATTCATTATGGACTGTAACAGTGCAGGTTGGGAGCACATAAGACCACTGAGAAGCAGATTACAGTAGTCAAGGGGAGAAAGGACAGTGGAATGGACCAGCACCTTAGTCGCATCTGGCGTTAAGTAGGGTCGGATGCGCGCAATGTTTTTGAGATGGAAGCAACAGGATTTGGCGATAGTCTGAACATGAAGCATGAAGGAGAGGTCGGAGTCAAAGAGAACATCTAGGCAGCGAGCCTGCATGGTGGAGCTGATAGTAGCACCATTTACTTGGAGGGAGACAAACACAGAGTAGCAACACTTGAGGGAGGAAAGACCAGAATTTCAGTTTTGGTCAAGTTTAGTTTAAGGAAGTGGGCAGCCATCCAGTTAGAAATAGCAGAGAGGCAGTCAGAGACAATAGTCAAGAGGGATGGGGAGAGATCAGGAGAGGACAGGTAGATTTGTGTGTCATCCGCATAGAAATGATATTGGAAGCCAAAGGAGCTAATGAGTTTACCAAGGGAGGCAGTATATATAGAGAACAGTAGAGGACCAATGACTGAACCTTGGGGGTCACCAACAGAGAGGAGTTGGGGGAGAAGAAGCAGAGCTTGAGAAAGAAACACTGAAAGAGCGCTGGGAGATGTAGGAGGAGCACCAGGAGAGAGCAATATCTCGTAGACCGATATTGCGGAGGATGAAAAGAAGCTGTTGATGATAAACTGTGTCAAAAGCTCCCCTCCTGACCCTGTCGGTGGATGCTGAGAAAGCTTTCGACAGGGTCGGGTGGGAATTCATGAAGACAACCCTTTCCCACTTTGGCTTCGAAGGGTGGTTTTTGATTGCTGTAGGTGCTTTATACTCGAATCCTACTGCCCGAATTGTAGCCCGTGACTTATGTTCAGAGTGGTTCTGTATTTCTAATGGGACAAGGCAGGGCTGTCCCCTCCCCCCCTTACTTTATGTCTTGTCTATAGAACCACTGGTGAACAATATTAGACTCAACCCACGGATTAAGGGTATGGTAGCTCAGGAGGATGTGTGGAAGCTGTGTTTATACGCGGATGATATTTTAATTTCTATTACTGATCCCCTCAGCTCTCTCCCGTATCTAATGCAAGAATTTTTATAGCAGTATATCTAATTACAGTTTAAATTTGAATAAAACAGTAGCTATGGCTGTCAATATTAAAAAAAAGATAACCTAGCGTTTTTGATTTCAAATTGACGAATAAAGAGATCAATTATTTGGGGCTGATTATTCCCGCGGATATAACGCGGACTATGGAAATACATTTTTTTAAATTACTTAAAGAGACCAATGCCTTACTGAAAGACTGGAGAGTTCATGAGGGGGGGAAGAATAAATACTGTCAAAGCCTACATAATTCCCAAATGGGCCTTCCTTTTTAGAATGCTTCCCTTCTCGATCTCTCGCTTTTGGCTGAATATGGTCCAAAGTAGTATTACATCATATATATGGAAAGGGAAACATCCTAGAATTAACACACCTTATATACCTTAACTAGGAAGACCCAACAGGGTGGATTGGGATACCCCCTGATTATGCAAATTTATCAGGCTAATATGTTGGTTCATGCTTCCCATTTACAAATAAGTGACTCAAGAAATCAACCCTGGTATAAAATTGAATCAGCCAGAATTGGTCTGGATAATCTGGAGCTCCTTTTGTGGAGGGAAGTAAGCCAGAATAAAGATCTGCATGACATCTCAGTCCACTCTGTTCTGTCCTTATCTCAAACACTCAAAGAATGGTCATATTTAAAAAAATATCTTGAAAATTAAGAAAAAACTTTGTGAGAATCTTACTATACGTTCTTTAGAACAGTTTATGTTAGAGATAAATTTACGGCACTGGTATAAAAAGTGTAACTATAAGATAAAAGATCTCTTTATCGGTCAGCACATGAAAAGTTTTGAAGCTCTTAGGACGGAGTTTGATATACCCTCTAAAGATATATTTAACTATCTACGCCTTAAGAGTTTTCTTAAAGACCATATTATTTCTTTAGTTGTTGATAAGGGCAACCTGTTCGGGGAGATTTTTTCTGGCTTAGATGTAAAGAAGGTATTCTCTCTTGCGATAGATTTGATAAAACTCACGGGGGTCCCGGAATTTCCTAATGCTTTAACTAAATGGGAAAAAGACTTGGGTATCTCCATTCCTTACAATAATTGGTGTAAAGCATTTCTGTTGACAAGGAAACATATACATAATCTGAATATTCTTGAGACTTTCACAAAAATTTTGTTTAGATGGTATTTGGTCCCTGTAAGACTTTCTAAAATATCCATCTCTAATCCCCCAAATTGTTGGCGATGCTTCCACCCTCAAGGGACTTTTCTCCATATTTGGTGGACTTGTCCCAGAATTAAACCTCTTTGGAATATCATATTTGATCTTATTTTTAGAATTGGAGGTATACGCCCTGAGTTTAACCCCTTAAGGACCAAGCTTCTGGAATAAAAGGGAATCATGACGTGTCACACACGTCATGTGTCCTTAAGGGGTTAAAGCGGATCTTGCACTACTCCATCTTTTTGGCTTAGAAATACAAGGTAATTTAGAATTGATTTTGGTCCACTGTTTAATGGCAACTAAAATTCTAATTGCTAAATTTTGGAAAAATATGGAGATCCCTAAAAAAGGCCAACTTAAAGCACAACTATTATACCAACTTGAGATGGAGAAGGGCTTACTCTTGAGTAATAACTTCGCTAAATGAGGGACTTTGTGAGTTTTATTCTAAATTTATTGTAGACATTACAGACTGGTAATGGGCTGGAATTTGGGTAATAGGCATATCAATTTATGTCAAGCTGGTATGAAAGCAAGATTAGGATAGCTTCATATGATCTCTCTGATCCTTTAGTAGATATTAAAATAACTTTATTCAATTGTAATTTGACTTTTTTTTTCGATATATCCCATGTAAGACCAATTGTGTGTGTCCTGTTTATAAGCTATAGCCCATCTGTGTCTTTCTGTGTTGATGTGGTTATGGCTAATTTCTGCTATTATTGCATTTAATAATGTAAATTGATATTTTATGTCTTAGATGTTGTTTGTAATGGTATTGTATGTTATTTCCGGGTTAAAATGTTTTTTTTTTGTCTGTGGCATCTTGCTCGGGCTATGTGATATGTTTGTCTTTTTATAATCTATCAAAAAAAGAAACATTTCAGTAAACATTTTCATAGGCAGAAAAAAAAAGAAAAAAAAAAAGAAAGAAAAAAAAAAAACTTTTCCTGTGCACCCAATGTCATAGCATCCACACATGCATGTACAGTATTCTGTGGAGGATACAATCCAATTGTTGCTTTACTGCGCATATAATTGTGACTCCAGTTTCTGTCATTTGGGAAACTTAACATGTTCAGTAACTAGTGACAACTTTACACACATCACAGCCTCTCTGACAAGAGAAAAAAATGTCAGAGAGGGAATGTTGACATTTAGCAGGCTTACTTACTAAAGTGAGAATTCAAGGGGAATTTTAAGTTTGAGGCCAGAATAAATGTTTCCAATTGGGATGTTTTGACCTCACATTTGAAGTTCACTTTGAGTTCTTACTTTATTGAATAGCCCTACAAATACTGATGTAAAAATACTACACTACAGTAAAACTATAGCAGTGCTTATTGTGGCATTTATCACTATAGTTATATTTCTCTGATGTATCTGGCTTTTTAATGAATAATATGAGACACAGCAATGTCATAAGCGATGTAGGTCTAGGCTTAGACTTAGGGTGCCTAATTATATGGGTCAGGGGACTTGGGTTTCCATACCCTTACCGTACTATAACCTTCCAACCTTATTGATATTTTTGGCATCACAGCTGATCCTATTTATGATTAGTGTTTATTGTGTAGCTATAGCAAACTTAATATTTAAATAACCGTCCAAGAACCTAACAAATACTTGGTATATTTTTTATTAAAACTAGAACATATTGCTGTATCAGAGTTTAAAAAATAAAAGAATGTAACTTGTTAAAAAAAAAAAAAACTGTGTCAAAAGCTGCAGACAGGTCAAGGAGAATTAGGATAGAGTAGTGACCACGAGATTTTGCAGCAAGAAGATCATTGGATACTTTCGTCAGTGCCGTTTCCACAAAGTGCTTAGCACGGAAACCAGACTGAAGCGGGTCTAGCAGAAAGTTGGACTCGAGGAAGTCTGTCAATCTCGCATACACAACTCTTTCATGGATCTTAGGTGCAAAAGGCAGTAGCGAGACAGGACGGTTGTTGGACAGGGAGTTATGGTCAAGGTTTGGCTTCTTTAGAATTGAGGTTACAATTGCATGTTTGAAAGGCGATGGAAATATGCCAGAGGAGAGCGAGAGATAGAGAATTTTTGTGAGAGGTAGAGAAAGAGAATAAGACAGAGTATGGATGAGATGCGAGGGAATTGGATCTAGTGAGCAGGTGGTGGGGCGGGAGGACTGGAGCAGAGTAGAAACCTCTTCCAATGTAGCGGCTGCGAATGAACATAGAACAGCAGAGGGAGTGAGGTTAGTATTGTAAGGGGAAGAAGAAAGATGAGTGATCTCTTCCCTGATTGTAGCTATTTTGTCAGTAAAGTGAGTTGCAAAGTCTGAGGCGGTCAAGATAGTAGATGAAGGAGGAACAATAGGGCAAAGAAGAGAGTTAAATGTGTAGGATAGTCGTTTGGGTTCACGGGAGAGTGTGGTTATGAGGGTATTGAAGTAATTTACTTTTGCAGAGGAAAGAGACAATCTGTATGAGTGCAGAATAAATTTATAGTGGAGAAAGTCAGACGCACAGTGAGACTTTCTCCAACAACGTTCAGCTGTTCTGGAGCATTTTTGGAGGTATCGAGTCATCTTGGTGTTCCAAAGTTGTTGTTGGGGGTGCTTGCTGCGTTTAAATGTAGGAGGTGCCATGATGTTTAGTTGAGAGGAGAGAGTGGAATAATAGAAGGAGGTTGCAGAGCTAGGACAGGTGAGGTTTGAGATAGGTAAAAGAAGATTTTGTAGATTAGTGGAGAAATGCTCTAGGTCAAGACATTGGAGGTTTCTGTGAGATTGATGTTCAGACAGTGGTGTCAATTGGGTCTTAGGTATGCTGATGTCAAAAGTCTGCAGATGGTGGTCAGTTAGAGGAAAAGGAATATTGGAGAGGTGGGAGGCGGTACAGAGATTAGTGAAGGCAAGATCAAGAGTGTTTCCCACTGTATGGAATGCTAAATTGGACCATTGCATAAGACCAAAGGAGGAGGTTGCAGAGAGCAGACGAGAGTCATCAGTGCAATTAGGGTTGGTGATTGGAATATTGAAATCCCCAAGTATAAGGGAAGGAGTGCTAGATGAGAGGAAGTAGGGAAGCCTGGAGGAAAAGTGCTCAATGAATAGTCTAGGAAGACCGGTGGGGGAGGGGGCGGGGCAGTAGATGATAGCAATTCTTAAAGCAGTAGGTTTAAATAGGCGGACAGAGTGAACTTCAAAAGAAGAAAAGGATAGTGCAGGAGGAGTTGTGATTGGATGAATGGTACATTGAGGGGAAAGAAGGATGCCTACACCACCTCCTTTGCAGTTGAGTCTGGGAGTGTGAGAGAATTGTAGCCCACCAAAACATGAAGAGGCAGGAGTAGTGCTATCAGAGGGGGACAGCCAGGTCTCTGTAAGTGCAAGTAGAGTGAGTAAGTTTGAGATGATCCACTCATAGAAACATAGAAACATAGAAACATAGAATGTGACGGCAGATAAGAACCATTCGGCCCATCTAGTCTGCCCAGTTTTCTAAATACTTTCATTAGTCCCTGGCCTTATCTTATAGTTAGGATAGCCTTATGCCTATCCCACGCATGCTTAAACTCCTTTACTGTGTTAACCTCTACCACTTCAGCTGGAAGGCTATTCCATGCATCCACTACCCTCTCAGTAAAGTAATACTTCCTGATATTATTTTTAAACCTTTGCCCCTCATCTTTTTAAAATGTACTTTTTTGTGTCATTTTCTACAACTCTCTGCAAGTCTCTTCACATGCATCCCATTCACAGCAGACTTAAATTAAAATATCTCACCCTGGCCTACAAAGCCTTTACTAATGACGCTCTCAACTACCTGTCCTCAATAATCACTAAATATACTCCAGCCCACCCCGAAGATCTAACAATGACCTGCTCATTGCATCTTCCTATTATCACCTCTTCCCATGTTGGACTGCAAGACATCTTTTGTGTGTCACCAACCCTCTGTAACACAATTCTCCTTGCTGTGAGACTTTTACCTAGTTTGCCTTCCTTTAAGCACTCCTTAAAAACAATCCTGTTTAGGGAAGCATACCACTCAACTGGGTAATTAATACATTCCACTTAACCAATAAATGTCATCATCTCACTATGTATTAACAACATTCTCACCTTTACCTCCTGTTTCTCACAGATCCTATCCATCTAGATTGTTTCCACAAGAAAAGGGCCCTCAAATCCTCCTGTAGTTTTTAGATGTATTGTATCTTTGTCTTTTTACTTGTACTATAGCACTGTGGAATGTGTTGGCGCTTTATAAATAAAGTATTTTAAAAATAATCTATGCTGAACTTGTCATTATTTTATATTCACACAAGCTAAAGTACATGGCTTGGAGATCAGAGAGATATATAAAAGAATGAGCCAGTCAGAAATGTATAGAACCATTTTGATTGTAATATAATCACATTTAAACACATTGCATTATTATTATTAATTATTATTATTGCCATTTATATAGCGCCAACAGATTCCGTAGCGCTTTACAATGTTATGAGAGGGGGATTTAACTATAAATAGGACAATTACCAAAAACTTACAGGAACTATAGGTTGCAAGGCCGTCTATAATATGAAAAGTACCCTGGGCAAAGCATTTTCTTGGGCCCCCTAGGCCCTGCCCCGCCCCCCCCCCCCCCCAATTACGCCCAACCCCCAATCACACTGACAGACCTTCTGACACATACACATACATACAGATATATTAAAACATTCGCAGATACATACTGACACACATACACTGACACACAAATATATACTTATATACATTCAGACATACTGACACACACACATACATACATACTGAAACACACACAGACACATACACTGACAGATGTATTGACACACACAGACATTCTGACACACACACAGGGATACTGACACACACAGACATACTGACACACACAGGCATACTAACATACACACCGACAGGCATGCTGACACACACACAGACATACTGACATACACACACAAACATACTGACACACACAGGCACACAGACATACTGACATACACACACACACATAGACATACTGACACACACACACATACTGACATACACACACACACAGACACACTGACATACACACACAGACATACTGACTGACACACACACACAGACATACTGACATACACACACACACACACTGACACACACACACACACAGACATACTGACACACACAGACACATTTAGCCACCCTCCAGGTTCTTACCTTTTCCTGGAGGGTGGTTTCCCTGGGGTCCAGTGGCAGGCTGAGGCAGATGGGAGTTCTCCTCTGGAACTCCCCTCCTCCTGCCTTTCTCCTCCCGCGTGGCTATTATCTCCGGTGGGAGGAAGTGACGTGCGGCACTCACTTCCTCCCAGCCGGTACAGGAAGGGGCCCGGTCGCGCTGTTTAAGCGTCACAGCGCCCTCCCGGGCCCCTGCTCACACATGCTTACCGGGTGGCCCTTAGTGCATGGGCCACCCGGGGGGCCTCCTTAGTTGGCGGGCCGGTGCGGCTCTGTGCAGCCGCACCGCCGGGTACATGGGGGCTGCGCAAATCACGGGACCCACGGGGCAGCTGCCCCATTTGCCCCGCGTTAAAGACGGCCCTGATAGGTTGGAGAGGACCCTGCTCAAACGAGCTTACATTCTATAGGAGGTGGGGTGTAAAACACAATAGGACAGGAATTTGCAATCAAATAAGGTGGGCTGCTCTTTAGGAGAGAGCAAGAGACAGGTATGTGAGGTAGAGGTTAATCTGGGAGGCCATAAGCTTTCCTAAAGAGATGGATTTTAAGGCACTTCTGAAAGGATTAAACAGAAAAAAAAGGTTCTAATTCACCAGCACAGATACCCGAATCGGTAGTGTGCCAGGAAAAAGATGTACAACCCTTAAAACTCGTTCTTATGATTAAAAAGTCGTAGTTTATTGAATAAAGCTAAAAACCTTAGTCTCCAGTCCACTAGGAACTAATTGTCGTAGGTCAAAATTAAATATTCTATGTCAGAGACTCAAGGCAACCATCAGGGATAATAGACAGCTTACTATAGACAAAAGTTCTAGCAGGAACTAATCATAGGTATCCAGCAGGCATTAATACACTCCTGTCAGTGCTACACGGCTTAAATTCATCCGTAAATTCTCTAAATCAATTGACCAGTTGAGTGCTGCCTGAATACTGTCCCTATTACCTCAGCATAGCATAGAGCTCATGCCTACTAACAAGAAGTTCTAGCAGGAACTGATCATAGGTATCCAGCAGGCATTAATACACTCCTGTCTGTGCTACACAGTTTCTCTGAATCAATTAGCCAGCTAAGTGCTGCCTAAATACTGTCCCTATTACCTCAGCATAGCATAGAGCTCATGCCTACTATCACAATAGTCCTATGGAGTGACTAAAAAAACACAAAAAAAGGTTAAGTAAAGTGCTAACCCCCACACCCCAAGTGCATAGTTAAAATAAACAAGGATCAAAGCCCAACGCGCGTTTCAGCGTATCTAGACGCCGTCGTCAGGGGCAAGTGTGAAATCTACCAGTCTCTCCCACTTCCTTAAAAAGCCGAATTCTTAATTGGTCATCATTACCAGCTGGTTAATTGGTCATCATTACCAGCTGGTCCCCATCGTAAAGACTCACAATCCGTTGGTCCGGACGAGACTCCTCCTACCAACCTAAGCCAATGAGTCCATCTCAACACAGCTTGCCTCCACGTATCCCACGTGACGATTACGTAATCACGTTACGTCACGTGGGTAATGAGGAGGCGATTGCGACGTCAGGATACCCCACGTGACTGTGACGTCGAGCGTTACGTCACGTGGGCGGGGAAGGACGCCATCTCCATAGTTACATCCCCTCACTAGCGAACCATATGACTGAAGAAACGTCACTAGGTGGGCGGGGTTATCAAAGATCCCCGAAAACACGCTATAGCAAGGGGATAAGTTTTATAAAGGAGATCAAATCCTAAACCAGGGTTGTCTATTCATTGCCCAGATATTATAACAGTAACACAATGTAAAGTTATGAAGGACACATATACATGAGGCCCACTAAAGAAATAAAGAATATTAAAAATAATAATAAACTTGTAATTTAATTGTGAATGGGCACTCCCTAATGCAAGATGTGTCCCAACCCCATTATCTAACCATAGGAGGTCAGTGTAGAGTCCTGTTATATATTAGATATCAAGGGCAAACATAGATCCCTCCCGATAATCAGGTGACTAAGGATAATCAATATAACATCACTGAAGTGTATATAAGGAGATACACATGGTAGATTGGATCCCTAAATGAACACAAAACAAACCAAAAAGTGAATTATAGCTTCAAAAATAAATTATGAATAAAAATTACAATCATAATGAACAAAACCCCTTATAACGTTACTGGACAGAGTGTGTTCATTAGATGAAAGGGGTATATGAAAACCCCTCATTTAGACCTTGTGGTGACAGGGTTTGGAGTTTAAAAATCCAAAATGCCTCCCTCTGGCGGAGTTTAGTATCCCACCCTCCCTTTCGTTGAGGCTGAGGGATATGTTCTAATCCCAGGAAGCGTATTCCTGCTGAGGAGTGATTATGGCAGAGATGTAGATGTCTTGGTATAGGGGTTTCAAGACGTCTCCTTACTGAGTTTACATGTTCCCTAATTCTAAGCTTAAAGGGGCGAAAAGTTTTCCCCACATACATAAGACCGCATGAGCAGGTTAGTAAATAAATAACCCCTGTGGTTCGACAGTTGATGAAAGAGCGCAAATCAAAGGTCTCTGAGTTTGAACTGTTATTACACACTTTAGAGTTCTTATTAATATAGGGACATGCACTGCAGTGACCACATCGGTATGTGCCAGTGGGCAGATAGTTCTTAAGAGATCCTGAGGTTGAAAGTGAGGATAGGTGGCTGGGGACAAGTAAGTCCCTTAGGTTCCTACCTCTACGTGCCGTAACAGAGGGGTATGTTGTTAGTACATCTTTAAGATGTTTTTCTGAGGATATGATGGGCCAATATTTCTTAAAAATTCCCATCATTTGGGCCCAACCGGCATCGAATGTTCCAATGCATCTTATCAAATGTCCCTCCTGTTTGGTTGAATTATCATCAATAAGAGTTTGTCGTTCGGTTGAGAGAGCCCTCACATACGCTCTCTTAAGCACCCTATTGGGATAGCCTTTTTCCCTAAAGGATAATCTCAAGGTCCGTGCTTTAGATTTAAAGTCATCAAGAGATTAACAATTTCGTCGTAACCTGAGATATTGTCCAATGGGGATACCAGCTTTCAGTGGGGTAGGATGGTAGCTGGACCAATCCAAAAGGCTGTTTGTCGCAGTTTTTTTCTTGAAAAGGGTAGTGTTTATTTTATTTGCTTCCCCTATTTCAAGAGAGACATCCAGAAAGCATAGTTTAGAGCCCCCCATCTCACTGGTAAAGCGCAGGTTATAGCTATTGTCATTAAGAGTAGCCACAAAATCAGTAAAGTGCTCAGAGGTCCCCCGCCAAACGACAAAAATGTCGTCAATGTACCTCTTCCAGTACAGGACGTGGTCCATATACTGTTTGAGGTTGGGGTCTTCTCTGATTGTTCGCTCCCACCAGCCCAGATGTAAATTTGCATAAGAGGGTGCACAAGGTGTGCCCATAGTCGTTCCCCTTGTCTGTTGATAAAGTTTCCCATTAAAGAGAAATATATTGTGTGTTAATACAAATTTCAACAGATTGGATATGAATTCAATGTACATCTCAGGTAATTTCGGATTGAGTGAGAGAAACAGTCTGCAGTGTTCAATTCCAAGTTCATGGGGAATTGAACTGTACAGAGCCTCGACGTCAAGGCTACATAGTTTAGCATGAGGGGGAATCTCGGTCTGGGTTAAGAACCCCAGTAGTTGTTTGGTATCCCGAAGGTGTGAGGGTAAACCTTGTACCATCGGGGATAAGATCTTGTCAAGAAATACACTCACATTCTGGGTAAGATTACCGCAACCAGATACAATTGGTCTACCTGTCAAATCTGTCATGGACTTATGTACTTTCGGTAAACAATAAAAAGTTGACAGGATGGGTTCTTTAGGGTTCATGAACTTAAACTCATCTTCCGAGATGAGTTCCATTTCAACAGCTTCAGTCAATAGCGTACGTAGTTCAATCAAAAAGACTGGAGTTGGATCCTTTCTGATCACACGATATGTATTCTCATCGAGTAATAGTCATTCAGCCATCCTTATATAATTATCCCTGTCCATAACAACCACAAACTTATCCCCTTGCTATAGCGTGTTTTCGGGGATCTTTGATAACCCCGCCCACCTAGTGACGTTTCTTCAGTCATATGGTTCGCTAGTGAGGGGATGTAACTATGGAGATGGCGTCCTTCCCCGCCCACGTGACGTAACGCTCGACGTCACAGTCACGTGGGGTATCCTGACGTCGCAATCGCCTCCTCATTACCCACGTGACGTAACGTGATTACGTAATCGTCACGTGGGATACGTGGAGGCAAGCTGTGTTGAGATGGACTCATTGGCTTAGGTTGGTAGGAGGAGTCTCGTCCGGACCAACGGATTGTGAGTCTTTACGATGGGGACCAGCTGGTAATGATGACCAATTAACCAGCTGGTAATGATGACCAATTAAGAATTCGGCTTTTTAAGGAAGTGGGAGAGACTGGTAGATTTCACACTTGCCCCTGACGACGGCGTCTAGATACGCTGAAACGCGTGTTGGGCTTTGATCCTTGTTTATTTTAACTATGCACTTGGGGTGTGGGGGTTAGCACTTTACTTAACCTTTTTTTGTGTTTTTTTTAGTCACTCCATAGGACTTTTGTGATAGTAGGCATGAGCTCTATGCTATGCTGAGGTAATAGGGACAGTATTTAGGCAGCACTTAGCTGGCTAATTGATTCAGAGAAACTGTGTAGCACAGACAGGAGTGTATTAATGCCTGCTGGATACCTATGATCAGTTCCTGCTAGAACTTCTTGTTAGTAGGCATGAGCTCTATGCTATGCTGAGGTAATAGGGACAGTATTCAGGCAGCACTCAACTGGTCAATTGATTTAGAGAATTTACGGATGAATTTAAGCCGTGTAGCACTGACAGGAGTGTATTAATGCCTGCTGGATACCTATGATTAGTTCCTGCTAGAACTTTTGTCTATAGTAAGCTGCCTATTATCCCTGATGGTTGCCTTGAGTCTTTGACATAGAATATTTAATTTTGACCTTGACAATTAGTTCCTAGTGGACTGGAGACTAAGGTTTTTAGCTTTATTCAATAAACTACGACTTTTTAATCATAAGAACGAGTTTTAAGGGTTGTGCATCTTTTTCCTGGCACACTACCGATTCGGGTATCTGTGCTGGTGAATTAGAACCTTTTTTTTTTCTGTTTAATAATTTTCTCCTAGGGTTACCCCCTGTAATCTGTACAACCTGGTGGCTTCTTTGATCTCAGGGTTTCGGGAGGGACACCCGCCTTGATCACCCCACTCTCTTTTTGGGGTTGGGAGAGGGGGTCTCCTAACTGAACCTGGAATCTATCTTTAGACAATTATAGTTTGGGTGTTTATCACCATTAGCCACCATCCCCCTTTTATTCTTTTTTCGTTACTTTGAGACATATTCGTTTATTATAGTTCACTTTCATTATGGCAGAGTTCCTCTCTAACAGACCTGATGCTAAGAGCTGGTGTGCGGATGCAGAGTCAGTTTTCAGTAATGACCTTAATATACAGAATTCGTTACCTCCTAATATCCATTCTCACTTTAATAAACTTAACAAACTGTTCAGACAACAAATCAGAATGAGTTGGGAGATATCCACATTACAAAAATATCTTTCCAAGAAGATTATACCTAGAGGTTTATGGGTACAGGTACCTCCTGCTAGACAAATGGCTTTGGAAGAGTTTTATAAGGAGTGGGAGGAGGCAGCGACTAATTGTTCAAATACCTTTATGAACATAATTTGCAAGTATGAATCTATGAGTCTTGAGAATGTACAACAAGAACTAGATAAACAAATAGATGAAGTTCAACAAGTGAAGGCCGACCCTCAATTTGAACCATTGGAGGTTAAGCTAAAAACTAATCTTGACAAATTTTCACATCAAATCAAGGTTAGGAAACATCAGAAATATCCTTGTGATGTTTCAGACTTTGAGAGGGGTAGAGTGTATCATCCCTTCAAGAGAAGGAGTAAGGTGGATTCTGATTATGCAAGTACATCAGAATATGAATCCACTGATACAGAATCTGATAGACCCTCTACCTCACATACACCGACACAGGCTAATCCACCAAAAAGTATCCTAAAGAAAGGGGTGGATTTTTTAGGCCTACGTCAGGCAGAGCTATCTCAGGGTCCACGTACAAGGAACAGAGGCAGAGGCCGAGGCCAGAGATACCGAAGATAGTATCTAAACCATCCTTACAGATCATTAACCTGTCCAAATTCACTCTTTCAAATGCCCAAAGGAACGTATTATCAAAGGGATTATCCTATGTCCCGACACCGACATTTAATAAATTTATATGGACAAAGGATGTCCATCTATTCGTGCAGAAGTTAGCTTTGCATAAATATCATGAACAACGCAAGGAAACTAAAGCACATAGCCTGGGACTACTACCCAAAGATCTAGATTGCCTCCAAACACTGGTTGAACTACTGGAATCCAGTGATGGATCCGTTAGGAATCTCGTTCCACAAACTAATCTGAGATCCAAGAGTAGATTTACCCCTCCGTTCAAAGACTATAGGAACCTGGAGGTATTTCTGGACATGGTTTGTAGGGAAATTGTCTCTTTACCAAATGACGACTTCCAAGTACGTTCTGGGGGTAACCTTCCTAAACATGAGAAGTTGGCTATTAGTCAGCTCCAGGCTAACAAGGACTTGATTATTAAGCCATCAGACAAGGGGGGAAATGTGGTTGTTATGGACAGGGATAATTATATAAGGATGGCTGAATGACTATTACTCGATGAGAATACATATCGTGTGATCAGAAAGGATCCAACTCCAGTCTTTTTGATTGAACTACGTACGCTATTGACTGAAGCTGTTGAAATGGAACCCATCTCGGAAGATGAGTTTAAGTTCATGAACCCTAAAGAACCCATCCTGTCAACTTTTTATTGTTTACCGAAAGTACATAAGTCCATGACAGATTTGACAGGTAGACCAATTGTATCTGGTTGCGGTAATCTTACCCAGAATGTGAGTGTATTTCTTGACAAGATCTTATCCCCGATGGTACAAGGTTTACCCTCACACCTTCGGGATACCAAACAACTACTGGGATTCTTAACCCAGACCGAGATTCCCCCTCATGCTAAACTATGTAGCCTTGACGTCGAGGCTCTGTACAGTTCAATTCCCCATGAACTTGGAATTGAACACTGCAGACTGTTTCTCTCACTCAATCCGAAATTACCTGAGATGTACATTGAATTCATATCCAATCTGTTGAAATTTGTATTAACACACAATATATTTCTCTTTAATGGGAAACTTTATCAACAGACAAGGGGAACGACTATGGGCACACCTTGTGCACCCTCTTATGCAAATTTACATCTGGGCTGGTGGGAGCGAACAATCAGAGAAGACCCCAACCTCAAACAGTATATGGACCACGTCCTGTACTGGAAGAGGTACATTGACGACATTTTTGTCGTTTGGCGGGGGACCTCTGAGCACTTTACTGATTTTGTGGCTACTCTTAATGACAATAGCTATAACCTGCGCTTTACCAGTGAGATGGGGGGCTCTAGACTATGCTTTCTGGATGTCTCTCTTGAAATAGGGGAAGCAAATAAAATAAACACTACCCTTTTCAAGAAAAAAACAGCGACAAACAGCCTTTTGGATTGGTCCAGCTACCATCCTACCCCACTGAAAGCTGGTATCCCCATTGGACAATATATCAGGTTACGACGAAATTGTTAATCTCTTGATGACTTTAAATCTAAAGCACGGACCTTGAGATTATCCTTTAGGGAAAAAGGCTATCCCAATAGGGTGCTTAAGAGAGCGTATGTGAGGGCTCTCTCAACCGAACGACAAACTCTTATTGATGATAATTCAACCAAACAGGAGGGACATTTGATAAGATGCATTGGAACATTCGATGCCGGTTGGGCCCAAATGATGGGAATTTTTAAGAAATATTGGCCCATCATATCCTCAGACAAACATCTTAAAGATGTACTAACAACATACCCCTCTGTTACGGCACGTAGAGGTAGGAACCTAAGGGACTTACTTGTCCCCAGCCACCTATCCTCACTTTCAACCTCAGGATCTCTTAAGAACTATCTGCCCACTGGCACATACCGATGTGGTCACTGCAGTGCATGTCCCTATATTAATAAGAACTCTAAAGTGTGTAATAACAGTTCAAACTCAGAGACCTTTGATTTGCGCTCTTTCATCAACTGTCGAACCACAGGGGTTATTTATTTACTAACCTGCTCATGCGGTCTTATGTATGTGGGGAAAACTTTTCGTCCCTTTAAGCTTAGAATTAGGGAACATGTAAACTCAGTAAGGAGACGTCTTGAAACCCCTATATCAAGACATCTACATCTCTGCCATAATCACTCCTCAGCAGGAATACGCTTCCTGGGATTAGAACATATCCCTCAGCCTCAACGAAAGGGAGGGTGGGATACTAAACTCCGCCAGAGGGAGGCATTTTGGATTTTTAAACTCCAAACCCTGTCACCACAAGGTCTAAATGAGGGGTTTTCATATACCCCTTTCATCTAATGAACACACTCTGTCCAGTAACGTTATAAGGGGTTTTGTTCATTATGATTGTAATTTTTATTCATAATTTATTTTTGAAGCTATAATTCACTTTTTGGTTTGTTTTGTGTTCATTTAGGGATCCAATCTACCATGTGTATCTCCTTATATACACTTCAGTGATGTTATATTGATTATCCTTAGTCACCTGATTATCGGGAGGGATCTATGTTTGCCCTTGATATCTAATATATAACAGGACTCTACACTGACCTCCTATGGTTAGATAATGGGGTTGGGACACATCTTGCATTAGGGAGTGCCCATTCACAATTAAATTACAAGTTTATTATTATTTTTAATATTCTTTATTTCTTTAGTGGGCCTCATGTATATGTGTCCTTCATAACTTTACATTGTGTTACTGTTATAATATCTGGGCAATGAATAGACAACCCTGGTTTAGGATTTGATCTCCTTTATAAAACTTATCCCCTTGCTATAGCGTGTTTTCGGGGATCTTTGATAACCCCGCCCACCTAGTGACGTTTCTTCAGTCATATGGTTCGCTAGTGAGGGGATGTAACTATGGAGATGGCGTCCTTCCCCGCCCACGTGACGTAACGCTCGACGTCACAGTCACGTGGGGTATCCTGACGTCGCAATCGCCTCCTCATTACCCACGTGACGTAACGTGATTACGTAATCGTCACGTGGGATACGTGGAGGCAAGCTGTGTTGAGATGGACTCATTGGCTTAGGTTGGTAGGAGGAGTCTCGTCCGGACCAACGGATTGTGAGTCTTTACGATGGGGACCAGCTGGTAATGATGACCAATTAACCAGCTGGTAATGATGACCAATTAAGAATTCGGCTTTTTAAGGAAGTGGGAGAGACTGGTAGATTTCACACTTGCCCCTGACGACGGCATCTAGATACGCTGAAACGCGCGTTGGGCTTTGATCCTTGTTTATTTTAACTATGCACTTGGGGTGTGGGGTTAGCACTTTACTTAACCTTTTTTTGTGTTTTTTTAGTCACTCCATAGGACTATTGTGATAGTAGGCATGAGCTCTATGCTATGCTGAGGTAATAGGGACAGTATTTAGGCAGCACTTAGCTGGCTAATTGATTCAGAGAAACTGTGTAGCACAGACAGGAGTGTATTAATGCCTGCTGGATACCTATGATCAGTTCCTGCTAGAACTTCTTGTTAGTAGGCATGAGCTCTATGCTATGCTGAGGTAATAGGGACAGTATTCAGGCAGCACTCAACTGGTCAATTGATTTAGAGAATTTACGGATGAATTTAAGCCGTGTAGCACTGACAGGAGTGTATTAATGCCTGCTGGATACCTATGATTAGTTCCTGCTAGAACTTTTGTCTATAGTAAGCTGCCTATTATCCCTGATGGTTGCCTTGAGTCTTTGACATAGAATATTTAATTTTGACCTACGACAATTAGTTCCTAGTGGACTGGAGACTAAGGTTTTTAGCTTTATTCAATAAACTACGACTTTTTAATCATAAGAACGAGTTTTAAGGGTTGTACATCTTTTTCCTGGCACACTACCGATTCGGGTATCTGTGCTGGTGAATTAGAACCTTTTTTTTCTGTTTAATAATTTTCTCCTAGGGTTACCCCCTGTAATCTGTACAACCTGGTGGCTTCTTTGATCTCAGGGTTTCGGGAGGGACACCCGCCTTGATCACCCCACTCTCTTTTTGGGGTTGGGAGAGGGGGTCTCCTAACTGAACCTGGAATCTATCTTTAGACACTTCTGAAAGGATGCAAGACTAGGGGAGAGTCTGATGGTGGTAGGCAGGCTATTCCATAGGAAGGGAGCCACCCGCGAGAAGTCCTGCAAGCGTGAGTTGGCCGTACGGGTGCGGACAATGGACAGGAGGTGGTCATGGGCAGAGCGGAGAGACCGAGAAGGGACATACCTATGGATCTGTGAAGAGATATAAGAGTGGCTAGAGTTGTTCAGTGCTTTATAGGTGTGAATTAGTACCTTGAATTGACTCCTTAAGGATAAAGGAAGCCAATGTAAGGACTGACAAAGGGGTGAGGTGTGAGAAAACCGACTAGAGATGAAAATCAGTCTGGCGGCAGCGTTCATTATGGACTGTAACGGTGCAGTACGGCTTTTGGGAAGACCAATCAGGAGAGGGTTATAATAATCCATTTGGGAAATTACTAGAGCATGGACAAGCTCCTTTGTAGCATGTTGTGTAAGAAAGGGGCGGATGCGGGCTATGTTTTTAAGATGGAATCTACAGGATTTGGCAACATTTTGGATGTGAGGCTCAAAGGTGAGGCCAGAATCAAGTATGACGCCAAGACAGCACGCTTGCAAGGATGGAAGGGAGAGCGAAAGAGGAGGATCAGTATTAGGAGGAGGAAAGACAAGGAGCTCAGTTTTAGAGAGATTGAGTTTCATTCTTTCATTTATGCATTCATTCACATAAATATTGATATAAGCCACTTAAAGTATTATAATGCACATGCTTATGTATTTCTCCTTTTTAAGTCTTTTCACTTATAATTATTTAGACTTGCTCTACTAGAGACCCAGGTTTGATTAAAAAAATATATATTTTTACATGCAAATACTTTTCACATACAACTTGCTTGTGACATTTATCTGAAATCCCCATGCCAGCTCATGTTAAAAAAATCCCTTTAGTGGTTGCATTACATTAGCAAATCAGATTTTTTTTTTTATCACTTTAAATGTTTTATTGCACATTGCAAGTAATAAAACGGAATTCTGCATTGGTATTTCGGTCGCATGCATTCCAATGTAGTATACATGTATATAGGGTTTTTAATAAAAAATCGGTTTTGATCTGTAAGGTATCAGGGCTTTTTAATTCTGTTTTAGAGTCTATATTTTCATTTGTTGCTAATATACCTTTATGTCCCAACTATTAGAAGATCTCCAGGAGAACATGAATTGAAGGCACTGACTATTGCATGAGAATAAAATGTCTTAAGAGGTCGTCAAGGGTTCACAAAAAAACTCGTATTTGTATACATAGATCATTTAGAAGATAGGTTTTACGGCTACTTCTGCTCAATGCAGTTATACATCTTAAAATGTGATTTTAATGTTAAAGTTCAAATATTTGATTATGCCATCACAGTAGAGATGAAATATTGATATCTCACCTTTCACCAATTGCTTACTCATTGCTTCAAACAGCTATTTCTAGTGTTGGGATTGCTGATGTGTTTTACTACATCACAATACACTGTAATGTATTGCATGAAACAAATTTGATGTTGTTTCCATTTCTGAATGACTTGGAATGTAATAAAAAATGTTTTGTTTCTTAAACTTCATTTTTTAAAATTATTAGACACAAAATAAATTTAAAGTTATAAACATTAGTCTAGGTACAGCAAAAATGGTAATGTCTAACTATAATGGCTGCAGGCAAAATAAAACGTTATCGGCTGCATATTTATACCATATTATTATAAGTTTCCCGCATCTTATTTATTGTCCATTTCCTTCGTGCTTTACTATTTACAGGAGTGAACAATGATTCTGCATCACATCTGTATGGCAACTACTACAACACCTTTGTTATATTAATGGGTTTGAGAAAGAGTTAAAAAGACATGAAACATTGTCTAATGTACCTGTTTGTTGATTTTAGTGTTTTCAATAAAAATTATTTGACATGCTCTCTTTATTTTAAATTAAAGCTATTTCTTCTCATTGTCTAGTGTCATTTTAAATGTGCAGTACTGATACTGTGGGTAGTATAAAATTTAGATTTTTTTTTTTTTTAAGTGTGCATGAATAAAAACCTTGCTTGTTGTTTTTTTTTTCATTTCAATAAAACTCCGTGCCTGTTTCATTTATTTTAATTATGCAACATGCTGCTGTTTAAAGGGTACTTTCTAACCCACTGTATAAGATTGTTTAATTAAATTTACAGTGCCCTATTGGCATTACTTACCGTTTGCAGATTTTTGCTAAAGTCTATAAAATGCATGATCTCTGTATAAGAACCTAACAAGTATCCAACAGGATTGACATCCAAATAATTAACAAGTATGAAATGAACAAGCATTAACTCTTGGGTGCCAACTGCATGATTATTACAGTCACATGGTTGTCATTTTCTTGGTTTATCCTGAACTTCGGGAACCTGCAAGCTCATTGAATAAATTACTATGGATGAAGGTCCCCACAACTTTATAAAGACCATTATCTGACCCTGTCTGAGATACCAATACTCTGATCTGCAGAATTACTTGTTAGCCTACTTAACAGAGGGTGTTCAGATGGCTTCCACATTGCCACATATAACAGCAGAGGGGTACTCGGGTGATGAATGATGAGCCTTCCAAAAATGTGGGGACTGACATAAAGACCACCAGTGATCAGCCCACCCTCACCCACAAAAGGCTATTTAATCATATCATAAAAAGAACTGTGTGATGGTCACCTTATGGATTTTTTTCCAAATATTTTACCTACATTATATATGTATTTCTGTCCAGCAATATTAATTACAATCAATGTTCATCCCACTGCTTTTCTAAGAAGAGCTATTAATTTTTTTTTTTTTTTTTTTAATTCTTTATTTTTGCAGTGCATATATCACTCACAGGCATGCATTTGGTACCCCAACGGCAATCCATATGCAGGTTCCAAGACATTAGTTACAGTGGGGAATAGATAAGCAATGCACTTCTTTTTTTTTTTTAAAGAGACATATGGTTTGACATCAGGTTGGATATAAACATGGCTTAGGAATAACTTGTTCATTCTTGCAATATGATATGCTAAAATAATTATGAATTTAACTTTGAGAATCATAGATTGAGCAAACTGTTGCCCATAGTGAAAATTGCAAGTCACTTGTAATACATAGGAAGAAAAAATAATAACAAAAGGGGAAATAGCAAAATAGTCAAACGTATGTGTGTGGCCAGTTTAAGCTAGAGACATTGACAGTGAGAGCCCATTAGCAGTTCAGGTATGCATATCGCCGATAATCTTAGACTAATATGACCTGCTAAGTTGAGCATGCTTAGGACCATTGGGTCTACCTGATAATAGGGTGTAACGACTGACCTAACTGGCGATAAGTAATTATGCTGTGACATAGCTTCAGGTGCACTGCCCGTTTTAAAATACCATTTATGATTAATGCTGCCTAGTTACGACATCATGAATAGGTCTAAATAGCTAGGAGACTTCGGGCTATGGATCTTCAGTGGTTAATCTTTATGTGTGAGTATGCTAGGCTAGATATTCACGCTACTTTAGTACGTTTAAACGTTATGAGAGTTAAGCTAAGGCTAGGGCACATTATAAGGTATACAAAGAAAGATGATGAAGTTAAATAAAATTTGAAAAAGACAGAAAAAGGATGGAACACTTGTATATAGTCACTGTTATTTAGATGTATATTACTGTATGATGTGGGATTGTGTATGGGGTTCAGCAAATCTGAAGCCTCAGGAATTTATGGGTGTCACCCATCAGCCTGAAAGGCAAAGAGACTGATAAGCTGTGCCCTTACTCTTAAATGTCTCCATCACTAAGTTTCTTTCCCTCTCCCTCTTTATGCTAGGGTGCAATCCACACTGTTTAGTGTCATACCAAAAATGCACATTTTAAGCCCCCCCCCTTTCTTATAATATTCTAATTATGAGTTAAATACTATAGTAGTTTGACACTGCTTCGGGTCATACCAAAGGGGACACTTCAGGACCCTCTGTATAACACCCGATCTGTAAGATTGACACTATAGTGACTGAACACTGCCTTGGGTCATGCTTAAAATGACACATTTCGGGATCTTCTACATAAAGCCCAGATTATCTGGGATACAGTAAGATCGGGACCAAGCACAGGAGAGGGGGCGGAGTCACCGTCCGGCGATCATGATAGATTTAGCCGCAAAAAGGGAAGACTCCAAATGATTGACAGCGGCGTCATTATATGACGCGACTTAAATCACTCCCCCTGTATGCGACCGCCTGCCCTTACGTGTGCACCAATGGGAGGGTATGTGGGCGGTCCTATCATGACGGATAAGCGTGTCACCATGTGACATGACCAGACCACTCCCCCATCCCCACGTGTGCACCCGTCAAATATCCCGATCACGTGATACAGAGCCCAATCAACAAGGGTATCCTCTGACCAATCAGAGGATCGGATGCGCACGCAGGAACTACACACAGCGGTAAAGTGTTTCAAGTTGATTGCAACAATCCCTATATAAACGAGCATGGAGACAGGTAGAGGCTTATTACTCCTGATGACGGCGTGTTAGTACGCTGAAACGCGCGTCGAGTTCTCATTTATTTAACTTTTTTGTTTGTTTGTGTGTTCACTTAGGTAGCACTTATGGATTCAATTTTTAGTTTAATTTAATTCGTTTTTTAAGCTATCTTAGACAGGAAGGCAGTAGGGTAATAAGGTAGGCACTTGTGGTTTTTCGCAGTGCCGAGGTAATAGCACTAGTACCCTCTGTTTCTTAAGGGATTGGGGGTTACTTTGTTGTCAAATTGATTTTGGGGATTTTCTTTTTCTCCACCAGAAGGAGGTTACGTTCTCATTTTTCTTTTGGGCTTTGGGGGATTTTTTGTTTCTCCCCTCCAAGGAGTTGTAGTAGCCTTCTCCTCCTCAATTTTCCTCCTACCCATTTTTTACAACCCTACAGGTTAGAGGTGTTTAACCTTACCATATCAGGTTTGGAATCTCTCTGTCTAGCGGTTGTTTGGAATTATATGTGTTTTTTACACAGCTAATCCCCTTACCCTTATCTTCCCTCCTGTCTTTTTATTTACCTATACCCTTAGGATTATTAAAGGTAGGGATTCCCTTTACATTCATAACTCTTCCATTTAGGAACCTTAGGTTCCATCCTTTTTCTGTCTTTTTCTAATTATCGTGGGTTATTCCCCAGTAGGGAAGAGTTATTAGGGCTTCACTAATTCTTCATTATTTTTAAATAAAATTTGCACAACGTTATACCCCACATGTATCCAGACTGTTTTATGCGATTCAGCTTATTCCCTTGCGGGTCCCACAGCCAAAAAGTCCCAGTTATTATGTGAATAACGCAAAATGTCACAGTGGGACAATAAGTCTTCAACGGAGAGATATGTGCATACATATATAGGCTGGTAGTGGCCTGGGAAGAGTGACCCGATCAGCCGACTCCCTCCAGTGGTATAGAGCTGCCCCGTCTGGAAGCCCTCAGGGTTCCCCTTTCTGTGCTAGGCTGCAGTGGGGTACCTCGGTCACAGTCTATGTGTCTTGCGGCGTCCTCTGTTCTCTTTTCAGTCTGCTTCGGGGTCCGTTTCTGGATAATGTGAGTGTGAGTCTCCGATGGGGTCGGGGTCTTTTTCTTCCACGGTCTGTGAGAGGCTCGGGTTGCCTTGTGCTGGTGTCGAGTGATTGGTTTTCGTCGCCGTATCTTAGGCAGCGCGGCAGTTTGTTTTGTCTGCTTTGTCTTCGGGCGCCTCGTGGGTTGCTTGACTGTAGGCCAGCTTGGGTCTGCGACTGGTTGTGTGTTATTTCGAGTAATTTTTGCTGTGGTATGCTGCGTTGCACCCCGCTGGGTCAGTTCCCGGAATTTTTCCCAGAAAGTGTCAAATGCTTGTGCGATGCTGTCTTGCGTGGCTCCCTTCCTGGGAGTATGGGTGAAGCTGGGTCTCGGTGCGGCGGTCATCTTGGCTCGCGCCACGTGGGATTCCGAGTCTCCAGAGCCTCTCCAGTGGATGCTGGACGGGTATATCTGCCGTTTGGGGGGGACCGGGATGACCCCCGCCGGTCCATAGGGGGGGGGGTTGGAGCGCTTTTGGTCTCCGTAGTCGACCTTAGTGCAGGAAGAGCGGCCGTCTCTCCCCGCCTCGGTCACCAACAGGCCGCATGGCTGCGTCGTCCAGGCTACCGGCAGAATCGCCACAGGCAACATGGTCCCGGGTTGCTCACGGGTGTCCAGCAGGAGTATGAAGCGGTAATTAGTCGTTTTTGGCTCGTTAATTAGTCGATTTGTAGGTCTCGGGCCCGGAGCTCGGGCAGCCTGCGACCATCCACTTCAGCAGTCAGGCTCCGCCCCCCAGAGCTATTATTTTTTATATCATAACAGAGAGAATAAGCTGTAATTTAAAAAGGGGAACTGTATAACATGATTGACACTGTACACACTTTGTTTCTTTTATCTTTTTATATTTTTTCTGTCTCCATCGTGCTGGTTTTAAACTCTCATTATTGAAAGTCATAAACATAAAAGGTTTTGATATGACCAAATTTATTGCTCCATATTACATAATATTATTTATATGACAAGATGTTAATTAGAGATGTCCTAAAACTCTGGCAAAACTATGATCTTTGTGGTCTGACTTTGACACCATGGCTTTTATGATTTATGAAAAGCTTTTTTTTTTTGTAAAAGAAAGGTCACAATTAAACAAATACATAATCCATTAGTACTCATTGTCCATTTCAGGGCTACATCGCACTGCGAGGAATTACACTAGCGAATGACTCTCAGTATTAGAAAAGATTTATTACCTCATCATACTTGGACATTATAAACTTCCATTCGTCACGGTGGAAAATAACATTCTGACATATTGTTAATATCTTATTAAAAATTTAATTTGTAAGGATAAACGAACTTTCAATTATTTATATGATTTTAAAGTCATACATTCAAAATTAGTGCCATTACACAGACATACAAAACATTGCCAGTCCACAGAGTCCCATTATATGTTAAAATGCTGCTGCAGCAACATCTCTCGTACAGATGTTGATGTTTATGCAACTTTTACTACAGTTATAAAGTCATTCATTACATTTTCTTTATAAATGCAATGCATAGGGGCTTGTTTATTATTATTCCCACTGTGTTAAAACTGAAATTTATGATATTTTACAAATCTAAGTATACTAATGCAACTGTACCACATTTAAATTCAAGTGCATACTCTTTAGAGAACCATAAAAGTATTACCAGGGGAACGTGAAAAGGAAATATTTTGTTGCCTGGCTGTTTTTTCATGTGCTTTATTGCTCCCTGTTGAAAGATGTTTAATTGTGCTTTGTCAAACTTTCAGATGGAAGTTCTGGAGTGTAAGTTATGTTTTTCACTGATGTCTAATTCAGCTAAGTATTGATAAAGCACAGACACCCACAACCTGTTTGTGATAATATGCATAATATACTAGACATATTGAAATAAACAAATATAAGAAAGTAACACATTTATATATATATATATATATATATATATATATATATATATAATTTAAATTGTGACTATATCACACAGTATTAACAATATCACAGAGTAAAATTGTACTTTGTACAATTTAATATATCAATACTGTACTATAATAAAATAATGCATCACAGTCAAATAGGCAAAATGTCCTGCCAATAGTTTCATGTTTTTAGTTTAATAGATTGTTCTCTATCTAGTATTGTTTCTGGAGCAGAGATGTTGCTAATGCTAATGTGTCTCTAGATGAAGGGTTTCCTTGGCATAAAGCAAAAAAAAAAATCGGAATTGTGAGGCTTTACACAAATTCTGGAGCACTAAAACCCATTCAAAGTGTAATTATTGTATCGATCCAAGGTTTTAAGTTGTATTTTCAGTCCGTTAATTTTTATTTATTCAACAGAAAAATGGCACTCAGTTTATGCTTTCAAGGCTGTTTGTCTTATTTGTCCAATGTTCTGGCCTGTAAAGTTTAACCAATAGAATGAGCAAGGTCATGGTAGAAGCACTCAGTGGGAATGCACATAAATTGATAAGGGGCAGAGAATATCTAAATATATATATATATATTTTTGAAGAATGAAAACAAATTATGCAGCTATGAACACACATTTCCATGGCCAATAGCAAAAAAGCCAACAAATGCCTTTGTTGGCTTTCAATAAAGAATAAAAGGCTGTTTATGATATAGGTAAGGTCACTAAGTTCTATGTTGAAAATGAAATCAGGTAATTATTTTTGCTGTTTGTTTTCAAAAGGTTGAAGAAGAAGTCTAAGCATGATTTATGGTAAAGGTTCTCAATCCACTACATAGAGTCTAGGTTTATAAGTACCCATTTGGAATAGAAATGCCTAAATCCTGCACTTTTAGTATACCTTGAAGACTGAGTTGGGAACCAGTGATAGATATGGCATCCATCAAATACAAAGAAGATCATTTAGAAATATTACTTTTAGGAAAGAGTGGAATTAGATTAAAGGGATACTCCATGCAACAGATGGTTATTGATATATCCCATTAACTGAGTCGACTCAGGCAATGGAAAACAACACTGAGAACTGATGGTTGTTTTCTTCAAAACACTGCTGCTACTACTACTACGAGAAATGTAGCACAAGGATAGTTTAAGCACTGCTTAAGCGTTGACATGTCAACAACTTATAGATGTTGGTGCCTAAACAACACGTTTTTACAGACAATGCTTGCATTAAACGTGTACATCAGCCTCCGCTAATGCCAACCACCACTTACTGTTCACTAGGGCGCACATCAAGAAATCTGTGATTGTCTGAAAAAGGTGTCCTTAGTGTTTCTATATTGTATATATTTCTATATACCTAGCTTGTAAACTTTCACACGTATTTCTCGAAAACTACATACATCATGCTTATAGTTTGAATTTAGTGCTTAAATGTACTTAAAGTGACACTCCACTGCACAAATACACACAAAAATCACTGTTTAGTTGATATACAGCCATAAAAATATGCATGTATTTTACTAAGTATTTTTTTTTCATTGAGGTACTATCTAATAACAGCTTGAAAAAGCTCAAGATCTCCTGTCTAAACAGTTGGCAAGCCCTCCCCTTCTAACCCAGCCCAGATCTTTTATGGCTGTCCAATCACATACTTCCCAATGCAACTCAATGGCAGGTGACCTGGGCAATTGCCTACCTCTTGAGTTTAGTTCCACTGAGTTGCATAAACCAGGAAGTAAAAGGATGGCTTACTTAACAGCCAGGGGGATTAGACAAGGTTAACTTATAAAAGTGCCAGAGGTGAAAATATATACTTTCTTCAATACCAAATTTCATATCAAAATTGAAAGGCTCATAGTCTTGATGCAATTTAAATAGAGCAAATATGTCCATATTTATATTCCACAAATTTACTTATATGATACTTTTCACTCCCTGATGCACTTTAATTTCAATATCCTTGACTCATTCTATCATTCCCTCTGCATAGCATACTCTAAGGCAGGGGTTCTCAACCCAGTCCTCAAGGACCCCAAACTGTCCAGGATTTATGGATTACCCTGCTGTGTCTAATATGTTTTTTTTGGGGGGGGGCGGAGGGGGGGCAAACACTTGATTGAGAACCACTGCTCTAGAGCAAGATCAAAGTTATGTTTCTTACATATCATTAACCTGCAGAATAATGTGCAGTGATAAGGAAGGGCATTACTTATCATATAGTATGGACAAATGACAACTCCCACAAATACTTTTTAGTTCACGTAGTTAGAAAAACTGTAGTTTTTTTCATAGGGCATTATCCTTTAGAGTATTTTCGGATGCTATTTAAATAATAATGAATGACAGTAATAGCAGACACAACATACTTAGGTAAAATTGAGCTATTGTGAGTTAACAACCAGATCATCTATAATTATCATACATAGGACCAGCACTAAGGACTTTACATAATGTTGTAGTAACAAAATATTTCATTACTGCTGTCTGTCCTCTATTATTAAGGGAAGTACACCATAATATTTCTAATAAAGTCCGACAAAATCCTGTGGAAACTGGGAATCACAAAATGAAAAATACATCACCTGGGAAAGTAAATTTGCTATTGTGGTAATTCTCGCACTTAAAAGGTGCTTAAAGGGTTAATGACATTGAAATAAACTAAAAATACAAGTTTTATCTTGTATAATAAACAAATATAGGGAAATAAACAATCTCGGGCTGTTAATTTATAAACTGCTTAAATATGCGCTTTGCTGATGTGACATTATTTAAGCATGTCTACATTTTGCAGTACTAATTACCAGTGGGCCTGGAATTATAAAATGGAGGGCAAGTTCTGGATCATAAGTATCTAAAATTTGCCAATATAGAAATCCCCCTGTATGAAACAAAGTTTGAAGCAGATGGTTGTACACCATTTTGATAGCCCTTAAGTTACTTTATTGGAAATAAAATACTTGCTAGGTTATGTAAAAATAAAGCTACAAAACATCTGTCTTATTTTTTTTGTCTAAGGGTTGATTTAAGGGTAATCTGACTTTAAGTGATATGGCTGGGTTAAAAACACACATTTTATTTAAAAACACACATTTTATTTCCAGCACATTTGTCATTCAAATTCATTAGTGAGCATATGTGTCCAAATGATTAGGCACCTGGTGATAAAACTCCAAAGGCAAATCATGTTTGTAAAATAAATGCAAACTATAATTTTAGTTATTGTCTAGCAGCAGGGGGGGGTGATTTAGCTATTAAAAGTGGTCTGTAGAATATTTGTATAAGCAAAATGTTTAATTAACTAAGAGCAGCCCTAAGCAAATGAATAGCATTTTTTTTCAAGGACTGCAGTTGAATCATCAAATTATAGCCTAGATTGCAGTTCATTTCAGGGTTAACCCAGAATAATATTTTTTAACATAACCAGAGTGTGAGCCAGAAATAACACACTTAGTTAAGACCTAGTTAATTATAGTCAATATTTTTAAACATATTGAATTAATTTATGTCTGAAAGTTGTAAGGAAATATAAGAATTGCCTGTAAATTAATTTGCATGAAAATATGTAAAATGCTTTTCTTTTATAGGAAAATATAATTTATCTGTTGACTTTTCTAAAGATTTAAAAACTAAATGAGACCAATGGGTGATGATGTGATGACTCACGCCATGTCTGTTGTGGAAGCTGTGAATCCCTCAATACACTTTAGAAGACTTTACAGAGAGGCCAAAACACTGATAATAGATGCCGCTACTTAGATCGCTGGCTCAAATGAAACAAGCTACATACAGTGGTACGAATTTCTAATTAAGAAGCAAAGGAGAGTGGCCCAGAGAAATAGTAGGCACGGAGGTTCTGCAGTAAAACAGAGGTCTGCAGCAAGATTATTTTGAAACAACCTACTTTTGTACCAATATCTGTTTAAGTGGCGAGGAAGTTTGGATGCTGGGTATATACCACAAACACATACACACATTTATTAACAGCTGAGTGGCTTCTTCAACATATGGAAAATTGTGAAAGAGTCTCAGTCTTGAGTAGACCATGAGTTAAGAGGATATGGTTTTTTTTGTTTGTTTTTTCACTTTATTGGTATCTACAGTGGTTTAAAAGTTTTGTCTTTGAACTCAAAAATGCAATCAGTCTGCAGATGTAGAAAACTATGAACTGTCCTTCTTAAAGGTCAACCCTGAATGTGTATATGAAATTTGGACTATTAGGTGAAATATGATAGTATGTTAAGTTTTGCTTTTAAGGAAGTGTTAAATAGTCTAAGAGGCCTCATGTCACAAATTGATTAACTATAGCTAGAGTTAATAGTGCCATGGGAGGCCATCTAACCCACAATTGATACAATATAGTTCACAGTTGATGTAATCTGGATTGATTGTCTACCATTTTACTTTGACATTTAAAACCACTAGTTCTAAAGTAGATTAGTATAAGATATGAATTGATAGCAAAGATAAAATAATCTGATAGATATCAACTTCATTGTATCCATACTGAGATTCCTATTCCACTCAAATTTGAAGGAGTCCGTAAGACGTTATAAGTCAGACATGTCTTCAAATCAAAAACAACCCTCTAAAAGGCATCAAAAAAAGAAATCAAACTGGAAAAGAGACTCAATTTTTAAAAAATATCTAAAAAAATTTATAGATAAATATGTCAACTATGAATCGATCTGAAAATGTTTCATTAAAAGAAGAAGAGGCAGTGGGGCTGAGCATGGTCACTGGGGAGTCACTGGGGAGTTCCTAAAATCCTGTTTTGAATCGCTACTAGTACAAATGAAATAAGAGCTCCAGAATAATTTCACTACCTATCAGGGCCCGGTTATCATAGGGGCTGATAGAGCTACAGCTCCAGGCCCATGGCCCATATAGTCTTTGCGGCCTGTTAGGATGAATGGAAATTAAGGTGAAGGATTTATTTTTTTATTTTTCTCTCCTACAAATTAAAGAGTTTTGAGAATAAGCATGTGAGAGATAGATGGTACAAAGTAGTAACAAGTACAGGGTGCGCAATAGTGAATGGAACCCGGAAGTGGCGGCATACTGAAATATGGCGCTAAAATCCACCTCCAATTAAACAGAACACTATAAAAACTGGACCTTTTATTGAATAATGAGCTGCTGCTATTCATGTATTTTGAACTTTTGTGACGTAAATTCACTTTGAAATGCTTCAAGTCTCCCTGCTTGCTATCTGTGGAGGAATAAAAGCCACAGGATACATACTTCATTGCAGCAACGTTATTTACAGACAAGCCAACATAGCCAGAGCCTGCTATACATGACTCTGGGAAGTGAGTGACCCATTACCTCTGTGTTTTATGCATTGTGTATGTATATAGTATTATGCTACATAAGCTATTTATATCTTACAGATTAACCAGAGGTACATCATCAGGTTTTCTCTGACATAAGTATATCTCACTGTGTGTTGGTGTTCACTATTGCGCACCCTGTGCCTTGTACTACTTTGTAACATTAAATATAGTGTCTTGTGAGTGACTATAGACACTAGGGTTGCTGCATACTCATGTTTACAACTAGCGCCAGTCCACCCCAAATCCCATTGTGTTAATCTTTGTTTTTTTACACGTGAGAGAGAGAGTTACGTTTTTTAGTGGTTATACGTACAAAATATGAAATGTATGTACTATGGAGGGAATGATTATAAATTACAATTATATATATATATATATATATATATAGAATTCAAAACACTTTAACACACTTAAACTGAAGAATTAAGATACATTCACTAATAGAAAGTTAATAAGACTGACATCCTCCCCCCCCCCCCCCCCCCACACAATGGAAGTGGAGATCAGACTCACAAGAGATACCTCAAAGTTCAAGGAGGTATGTATCTTTAAGGAGTGGATAAAAGAAAGCCATACATGGTGAAATATGTAATAAAAATTACAAAAACGATTTATTAGATACACTTACAAACAGAAGGAAATTCTGAGCATATCTCCACTCTCTGTGGAACTCCAGAGCAGCATGGAACAAACAGCACGATTCCAAAGAGGAGTAGCACGACCAAGAGAGATCAAAATACAATAAAATGTAAAATAAAAATTAAGAACAACTTGAGTCCATATATCCAACGCGTTTCGTCCAGATAAAATATAAGGGACTTCTTCAGGGATATGTAGAGGATCATATGAAGGAGGATCTTCTTATACCCGTTGAAATTCTTCATAATGCCGATCACCGGCGGCGTGCGTTTCAGTGTGGAACGCACAAACATATTTCCTGTGACGTACATCCGTTTGCTGAGCGCATGCGCGCTAGAAATCTAAGAGCAAAACGCTCGAGACTCGAGCATATATAAACAAAAAAAGGGGAGATCAAAACACCAGAGATCTAAATTGCACATGAATATGTCGTTTATAACGATAACATAGTGGGAACCATATGGAACCCCAAAATATATGTTATATAACCAATAAAAATTATATATATGCATAGACAACCTATCTAATAGACAAATACATAATAAATCCAGCGCCAATTCAAATATGTACATGGATGCGTAGGCAGGTAAGCATAACACCCAATATAAGCATCCATGTACATAAATGATAACGAACTGGAACAGATTGGGTTATAAAATTACAGAACAACCATCTAAGTATGCATATATACCTCATAGTACAAATAAAGTGACAAGGCAAAAAATGGTATAAGTGTTATATACATACATGTGTCAGTAGATGAGCAAGAAATGAGAAAATTCAAGAAGACAAACAGTCTATACCAATTAATATGACCAGTGATCCAAATATATATATAAGACCTTGAAGATCTATTTCAGCATTAAGGCCATAATGTAGCGTCTTTAGTGTATAAATCCAAAATGCTTCTTGTCGGATTAATTGTTGGAAAAATTCTTAAAAAAATTAACCATCAAAAGATTCTTTCAGAATAAAGTTAGCGGTAATTCACAACTTAATACAATAGTGCAGGAAGAACCAAACCAGACACCTAATAATGATTCTAAGTCTATACAAGATATCATACATACTCCTTTTAAATCCACTTCTCATTTCTACCCCTGGTCTGCTAAAAGCAAATACTTGGATATTTTTAATGAATTAGTTCAAGCAGACCTTGATAAACTAACTAACAACAAATACCATCTTAACTTGAATAAAAAGGAAAGAGACGCTTTAAAAAGGTTAACTGAAAATCCAAATATAATCATTAAGGAGGCTGATAAGGGAGGTGGTACAGTAATAATGGATAGATCATACTATATGGAAGAGGCATATAACATTCTAAATGACACCAACACGTATGAAATTTTGTCACAGAATCCAACTTTGGGGTTCTTACAATCTTTAAAACTACTATTAGACTTGGGTATTGAAAAAGAGATTCTAACAAAGAAAGAACATGATTTTATTTATAATCCCAATTGTAAATCAGCTACCTTTTATTTTTTACCCAAGATCCATAAGAACCTACAAAGACCTCCTGGCCGCCCTATAGTCAGTGGCATTAATTCCCTCTCCTGTAATCTGTCGGAGTATGTTGACTTTTTTCTCCAACCATACGTTTCCCGCATTGATTCATATATTAGGGATACCAAACATATTCTACAGGATATTTCCTCAATACATTGGAAATCTACATATGTTTTGGCCACTACAGACATCACAGCCCTATACTCAAACATTCCACACGATAAGGGCATTCAGGCCATTAAAGATGTACTCACTAAACATCAGTGTCTTCCATCCATTCAAATCGAATTCCTAATACAATGCATGGCGTTTGTACTAACTAAGAATTTCTTTTGGTTTGATGGTCAGTACTTTTTGCAGAAATGTGGCGTCGCCATGGGTACTAAATTTGCCCCCAGCTTTGCTAATATATATGTTTCCCATTGGGAACAGCGCCATATCCATCTAGGCCCTCAGCTGGGGGGCAATCTGGTCCTATGGCGGCGCTACATAGATGATGTGCTTATAATATGGGAGGGCCCCATGGAAAGTTTGGATCTTTTCTTTAATTATGTCAATTCGAATGATTATAATCTTAAATTCACTTATAACACAAGTTTAGTGTTTTTGGATTTCTTAGACCTTACTATCTATATAGATCAAAATCAGCTTCAAACTAAGACATTTTTTAAACCAACTGACTGTAACAATGCCATAGACTTGTCTAGTGCTCATTACCCTCCCTGGCTTTCCAATGTGCCAAGAAGCCAGTTAGTTCGACTCAGGAGGAATTGTTCAGATAATGCTACATTTGTACAACAAGCTCAAGTAATAAAGGCACGCTATTTGGAAAAGGGCTACAATCAGGATCAAATCAACACAGATATACAAAACATATTAATTACAGACAGGAATACATTCCTGAAAAATCATCATAAAAAAACAACACACTAAAAGCAATAATACGGCTGACCCTAAGAACAATAAATTTCAATTTGCATTTATCACCCAATATAACCCACATGCTAATAAAATCAAAAAGATTCTAAACAAGTATTGGTACATTTTACAGCGTGATAGTGTACTTAAAGAGATCATTCCTGATAAGCCCATGATTATATACAAAAGAGCGGCCAATCTAAAAAACAAATTAGCTCCTAGCCTTCTTCCTGCACTCCCTTCATCTACTTCTGGTTCTTTTCTTCAACCCCTTAAAGGTTTTTATTGTTGCGGACATTGTTCCACGTGCAAACATCAAAAAAGAAAAATTACTATTTTTGTCAGCACTCAGACTAAAAAAACATATGTAATTAAAAAACACATACAGTGTTCTACCACTTTTGTGATCTATATACTCCAGTGTGGATGCGGAGCCCAGTATGTGGGTCGTACCACCAGAAAACTCCACATCAGAATTTTGGAGCATTTTAACAACATTAAAAGGGGTACTCTGGATCACAGTGTTCCTAAACATTGTAATTCATGTCCCCTTTTTTGTTGGGAAAATTTCCAGGCCTTTGGTATTGAACATATCACACTGGGTTGCAGAGGAGGAGATAAGCTCCAACAATTAATCCGACAAGAAGCATTTTGGATTTATACACTAAAGACGCTACATTATGGCCTTAATGCTGAAATAGATCTTCAAGGTCTTATATAGATATTTGGATCACTGGTCATATTAATTGGTATAGACTGTTTGTCTTCTTGAATTTTCTCATTTCTTGCTCATCTACTGACACATGTATGTATATAACACTTATACCATTTTTTGCCTTGTCACTTTATTTGTACTATGAGGTATATATGCATACTTAGATGGTTGTTCTGTAATTTTATAACCCAATCTGTTCCAGTTCGTTATCATTTATGTACATGGATGCTTATATTGGGTGTTATGCTTACCTGCCTACGCATCCATGTACATATTTGAATTGGCGCTGGATTTATTATGTATTTGTCTATTAGATAGGTTGTCTATACATATATATAATTTTTATTGGTTATATAACATATATTTTGGGGTTCCATATGGTTCCCACTATGTTATCGTTATAAACGATATATTCATGTGCAATTTAGATCTCTGGTGTTTTGATCTCCCCTTTTTTTGTTTATATATGCTCGAGTCTCGAGCGTTTTGCTCTTAGATTTCTAGCGCGCATGCGCTCAGCAAACGGATGTACGTCACAGGAAATATGTTTGTGCGTTCCACACTGAAACGCACGCCGCCGGTGATCGGCATTATGAAGAATTTCAACGGGTATAAGAAGATCCTCCTTCATATGATCCTCTACATATCCCTGAAGAAGTCCCTTATATTTTATCTGGACGAAACGCGTTGGATATATGGACTCAAGTTGTTCTTAATTTTTATTTTACATTTTATTGTATTTTGATCTCTCTTGGTCGTGCTACTCCTCTTTGGAATCGTGCTGTTTGTTCCATGCTGCTCTGGAGTTCCACAGAGAGTGGAGATATGCTCAGAATTTCCTTCTGTTTGTAAGTGTATCTAATAAATCGTTTTTGTAATTTTTATTACATATTTCACCATGTATGGCTTTCTTTTATCCACTCCTTAAAGATACATACCTTCTTGAATTGTGCATTTGAAGCGGCTATCAAGGTTCATACTCCATATACCCCAAGGGGGTGAGAGGCCTGATTTCTACCTTCGTTTGTGAGTTAGATATCACTATCACTTATTCACTTATTATACACAACAGTGTTATGCTATGATCTACAATTTTTGTTTTTCTAGATTCTACTATCATTGTATATAGAATATTTCACTCTGGTCTAATTCCCAGGTTGTATACATATATTGTATGCTCATTGGATGTGGGTTCCACTTTGTTGTTTTTTGTCTCACTATTTGGGTGATCAGTGAGGTTCACCTAGGACCCCTTCTATTATATAGATTTTTATCTGTAATTAGTCAGTATACTCTTTTGTTTTCATTCATACCTCAAAGTTCGTATCAATATAGGGTAACAACAACTTTATTAACAAAAATACATACACTACACATAAAGAAGTAAAAAAGTCCCCCAAAAAAGTCCTGTGCTAGTGCATTTAGACCATGTGGGCTTCATGGATTACCTTTGAACCACATGAAGAGGATAACAGATGTATTAGACGTAATGCATTCAATGAGGGTTGCCTTGCTGGTCCTGTCATTGGATGGTGAAAAGACCTTCCTTTGACTTTGTCAGCTGGGATTTTTTTTTGACCACACATTAAAGGCCTGTGGATTCTCAGGTATCTTTCTGGATAACATGAAAGCCTTATTGTAGCGGAGCTCCCTGTATCACCAGCTGGGTACCTCAGCCTTGGACCGCTTCCTAGTCGGAACAGGGGGCAATCCACAGCACTTCTGCCCACAGTTGCCGTGGTTTGACTGAGGCCTTTGAACCGGTCTCTCCTGGAGTCGAATGGTGAATAGACACCTCTAGGCACCCATAGTTCTGGGAGTACAAGCTGGAATTATTTATATATAAATCTTTATTTTCGTTTTTTTTTTATAAAACAAATTCATTCGAGTGAAGACACAGCTTGCAACAGTGTAGTTTTTAAACACGGTACCAGAGATTATTTTCCAGTGACAAATCAATAAATAGTAATTGTAAGTACCGGTCAGACCTTGCATTTGTAAGCATCTTCATTGGACAGTATTCTGCTGTGTCTTACCTCTTACGTCCTTGCATTCATACAGACATACTTGTCATACATATCTCCTAAACCTTAACCATACCTCCTGCCCATTCTCTCATCTACGGATAGCTATCTCTGTGGGGGGGGGGGGGGTTATATTGCGGTTGATAAATCTAACCCAAGGGGTCCAGACCTCATTATATTTTTCTCTAGATATCTTGGCTATCCCAGCTTCCATGTTGCGTTGGTATTCAATTTGTATACATATCTCCTGCCATTGTAACCCGCCCTTTTGTCTCCAGTTTCTGGCCATAACTATTTTTATTGCCATACAAATGTGAATCCAAAGGATTTTTACTTTTGTATTGCTTTTTGGAAGGTCTAAGTGGAACAGGAACATTTGAGGGGTAATCTCAGTCCGAACGTCAAACATAGAGTCTGCCAGTTCCACTACAAATGATTTCATTGGTTTCAGCTCCTCACAGTCCCACCAGATGTGGGAGAATGTACCCAACTCCCTACCGCATCTCCAACAATCTGGTAGGAGTGTAGGTTGAAATCTGTGAAGACGGGTAGGGACCAGGTACCAACGGTATACTAATTTAAAGTACACTTCCTGAATATTCACCCCGTGTATGTATCTTTTTACTGCTTGTAGGCCCAACAGCCAATCCTCCACTGAGGATGAAAAATCAAGTTCTTGCTCCCATTTATGCATTGCTGGCGCTTTGTCTATTTGTCTTTGGCTTCTTGCAAATTGGTTGTATCTAGAAGCGATTTTTTTTTTATAGTGAGATGCTACAAATTGGTCCATTGGGGAGCTTTCCGAGAAATCCTTCCCCATAGTGAAGGATTTTATTCTTAAATAATTAAAAATTTCCTTCGCTGGGAGATTGTGTTTGGCTTGTAGTGTTGGGAATGGCAGCATTTTATTATTATTTAAAAGTTCCGCTATTCTTTCTACGCCACCGTTTTCCCATTCTTGTATATTTATGTCCTTTATATAGAATTTTAAGATTGTTAGTGGGGCGTTTAATGATATATGTTTTGTTCCATATTTCTTTTTCAAGTGCTTTACGATGTAAATCATTGTATTATTCATTGGGTTGCTAGAACTTGTATTTTTTAAAAGTTCACTGTCGCACCACCAGAGTGATAAAGGTTCCAAACCGCCAAGATCTAATTTTTCAATGTCTAACCAATTTGGTCTAGCCGTTGTGTAGTTGTCACACTTAATTAGGTGTGCCACCATATTGTTCATATATAATTTCTGTATATCTGGGAAACGGATCCCCCCTTCTTTCCAGTCTCTCTGTAGTATTTCCAGTGAGACTCTAGGTCTCCTATCTTGCCAGATATAATTTGATAGTTGCCTTTGGAGACCGCGTATCGTCTGGTATGTCACCCTCAGCGGGAGATTACTAAATAGGTATGTCAACTTAGGAAGGAGATAAAAGTTTACTGCTTCGATCCTACCCAACCAAGAGAGTTCCAATCCCTGCCAATTTTTTAAGGTGTTCCTGAAGTAGGTGGAAATATCAGTGTAGTTAAGTTCTCCAGTTTCTCTATAATCTAGAGAAAATTTTACCCCTAAGTATTTTATTTTATTTGTTTCCCAGTCGCATTTAAAATCTTTTTTAAGTTTATCTAGACCTGGTCCACTCAGGCCTTTTAACAGAATCTGTGTTTTCTTTATATTTATTTTATAACCCGAGTGTATACCAAATTCGTTGATAAGCCGAAATACGGCTGGGATAGATCTAGTAGGATCTGCCAGGGTCAGTAGGACATCATCTGCATATAATGCAATTTTATTCTCGATCTTATTCACCTTTAACCCGCTGATGTCTACGTTCTGTCTGATCGCGGCTGCCAACGGTTCTATGGACAGGATATATAGCAGGGGTGCCAGAGGGCATCCCTGTCGCGTCCCATTTCTAATAGGGAACCAATTTGATTGAAACATATGTCCTGATACTTTTGCCTGCGGATCCTTATATAGCGCCAATGTGCTCTCCTTAAAGAAACCCTCGATGCCGAAGGCCCCCAGTACTTCTTCCATGTACTTCCAGTTGACCCGATCGAAGGCCTTCTCGGCATCGAGGGTAACCACCGCAAAGGGAGACAAGCTTTGATCTGCATGGTATAGGACATTCAGTAGTTTCCTAATATTATCAGATGTGCCCCTGCCCTCTACAAATCCACTCTGATCTATATGTACAATATTAGGTATAATTTGTTTTAATCTGTCAGCCAGAATTCTTGAGTATATCTTAATATCTAGATTTATAAGAGAAATTGGTCTGTAGTTTGAGGTATACGTAGGGTCCTTATCTGACTTAGGGATTGGTATTATGGTGGCCTGGAATAGTTCCGTTGGAATGGCTTTATGGTTAGCGAGATCTTCAAATGTTCTTAATAAATATGGAGAGATTATGCCACTTAGTTTTTTATAGAAAATTAAAGAAAAGCCGTCTGGGCCTGGTGCTTTACCTGCTGTTAGAGCTTTAATGGTATTGCTAATCTCCTGAATGGAAAAAGGAGCATTTAGTTGGCTTAATTTCTCCCTTGATATGGTTGGCAAACTTAATTTCTCCAAAAACTGTTTTGTTTCACCCTCGGATGGTTCGTCAAATTTTATATTATATAAGTTTTTATAGTAGTCTTCGAATGCTTTAGCAATTTGAGTTGGAGAGATCATTTTTTTGCTTCCGACGGTTATATAATTTATAGATTGAAGTTTATTTTTGTTTTTTAATTTATTTGAAAGACTTTTCCCTATTTTATTATTTCCGTAGTACCAGCTCTGTTTTAGAGTTAACATGGCTTTGTCAATCCTTTCTTGAGTTCTAATTAATATTTTTTCCCTAATCTCTTTAATGCCCTCCAAGATTTTATGGTCTATGGTAGATTTGTGTAGACGTTCTTGTTTTGCCAGCTCAATGTAAAGCTCATTAAGCTCTTTTCCTTTCTGTTTTTTTATAGTAGCACCCATTTTTATGAGGCATCCTCTAATATATGATTTAAAGGTACACCATAGCATGGCGTTGGAGACGTCCCCTGAGTCGTTACTTTCAAAAAATTCTTTAGATTGAGTACGTAATGCGTCTACACTGATTTCTGATTTTAATAGATTTTCATTAAGTCTCCATTTATCTCTAGATTTATATTCAGGGTTGTTTTTTATGACTAAACTTACAGGGGCATGGTCGGACCATGTTATTGGTCCAATTGACACTTTCTTAACTCGCTCGAGAACTTCAGGTTTTACCAAATAATAATCAATTCTAGTATATGTCTGGTGAACGTGTGAAAAAAACGTATCTCTTGCGTCTGGATTAGACGTTCTCCAGGCATCATATAAACAGTTTTTTGCCATAATAGTCTGCATCTTTGATAAGCCTGTTCTTTGCTTACCTTCTATGTAAGCGGACTTGCTTCTATTCCTATCTGTTTTATCATCTATAATGCAGTTAAAATCCCCACCTATAATTAAGCTACCAGACGACACGCGGTCTATCTTTTGCATCAGATTTCCCAAAAACCTATATGGGGATTGGTTTGGAGCGTAGACGTTTACCAGGGTATACAAAATATCATTAATGCGAACAATCACTATAAGGAACCTACCACCCGGGTCGGTCTCCTCGTGTATCAGCTCGTATTTTAATCTACCTGAAAAAAAGATTGCCACCCCTCTTTTCTTGCCCTTACCCACCAGGTTGGATCTATGAACCACTGGGAATTTTTTATAATTCCATAGTTTGGGCTTTAGGTTAGACCAGTGAGTTTCTTGGACGAAACCAATATCTGTTTTGTTGTCAGACAGTAATTTATACAGGTATCCTCTTTTCTGACCTGAATTTAAGCCCCTTGCGTTAATAGTTAGTATATTTAATGACATATTACCGCAGCTCACCCCACACCCTCCACCCCTCTATCCTCCCCTCACGTAGTATCCGACACACAACCTCATTCATACTCCCACCGGTCGGTCCTATAGATTTGGACCCCATAGTGGAACTCCAACTTACTAATGCCTCATTCAAACCATAATATGAAGTACTCTGGGTAGTCTTCATATTTAACCCTGCTGCCGTCGCAGGACCCTGGACCAGGAAAGTGGGCCTTTTGTTCTTTGTTATGGTCCCTCTAACTTTCGTATTGTTCTGCCCTTCTTTTCCCTCTATCTCATCTCTTTTATCTGCTTCCTTCCATCCCCTTCCCTTCTCCTTCCCTTTTCTGCCTTCTCCTTTTCATTTCCCTTTCCCTTTCTTTTTATCAAGTCTGTCTCTGAAGGCTTAGTTGTATTCTTTCGTTATCCTGCACGAAATCTATCCCCCCTCTATTATATATCTTCCCCTTTTTCCCTTTCTTTCCCCTTTTCTTTTTCCCCTTTTTTCTCTTTTGTATTTCCTCGAGCAGTTCTATCCTCCTGTTTTGTCCTCTAATACTCCTTTCCCTGGCTCTTGTCTTGCTCTATAATCTCCCTTCTCCTCCTTTTATATAATTGTGAGCTTTTATCCGTTGTGTAACTCACTCGTTCGTTCCTTTCTATACATGTACGCATCGCTCGTTCCATTCTATACATATTCATTTTATAGTGTGTCCATTGGTGTAGCTTATGCTTTATACACTCTATGTACAAATCATCATACTTGTGTCAATTGTGAAACACGTTTCATTCATTCCTTACTATTCATATGCGTTTTTTAGTGTGTTTGTAGAGTGTAGCTTATACTTTATGTTCATATCTCTTATGTTACTATATATACAAATCATCATTAGGTTGTGTCAATTGTGAGACTAACTTCATTCGTTCCTTTCTACACATATACATTTTATGGTGTAGCAATAAATGTAACTTATACTTTATGCTATAGATTAAGTGTGACTTATACTTTGTGCTCATATTCCCTTACGTGAGTATATATACAAATCTACCATTGTTACTCCATATGTGCTGTATGACAGTCTGTAATTATATAGACTTCTATTTTTATAGACATTGTATGCCTGAGTGAGTGACTCATACACCGTGCCAAAGCCTTTTAACACCTTTTCTAGTGAAAAAAAAAAAGAAGGGAGAATTTGATTTGACTAAGGGATGAGTTCCAAACTTATCATCTTCTGTTTTAGGGCCAAATTGTCTCTGAAAATATGTGGTTTATCCTTGAAGAAGACCATAATTGCCGTCGGAAACAGCCATTTGTATCTTATATCCTTGTTCCTGAGGATAACCGTTTCTTCAGAAAAAGTTCTTCTTGCTTGTCTTGTCTGCGGGGATAGATCCTGATAGACTTTTAGATGGCTCCATTCTTCCGTGTCAAGGATCCCGTTCCGTATCTTCTGCATTATTTGGTTTTTCATCCAAAAACTCGAGAAACAAACCATGACATCTCTTGGATAGGATTTGTCTGTTCCATTAGGTCTGGCCAGCCTGTGGAATCTTTCCAAGGTCTCGGGGCCCAGCGTCTGTCTAGGTAGTATTTTAGAGAATAGACTGATCAAGTGCGAGTGTAGTTCTTCTTGTGAGATTGATTCCGGTATACCTCTGACTCTTACGTTATTTCTCCTGGAACGATCTTCTAAGTCCGTCAGTTTCTTCTCAGTGTCCTGCAATCTCTTTTCTAGCTGTATGTTCGATGTTTTAATTTGTTCATATTCCTCTTGGATTTTTTGTAATATAATTGCCTGGTTAGTAAATTTTTCTGAGAGAGTAGCAATTTCTGCTCTGACATCTTTAGAGTTGTTTTCAATATCCGCTTGAATCTTTTTGTATAAGTTGTCTAACATTTGAGTTAGCAGTTGATGTGTCAATCCCTGCGGGTTTTTTGACAGATGTGGTGAGTCGTCCTCTGATATGTTTGATATTTGAAGGGCGGAGAGCTGAGCGTTTTCTAGCGGTAGGGACTTGCGTTGCCTCTCTACGTCTGTGCTAGGCGCTTTAGGTGAATAAAATGTGCCTATTGTTGCCTTCTTTTTGTCCATGTTTTGGACTTTATCTTTATCTTTTTTTGCAGGCATATGTGCTGGACTTCCAGTTTAGACTTTATGCTCTGCTGGAATTTGCTGCTAATAAGTATTTCCTATGTCGGTTTTAGCGGGTGTTTAGCGGGTGTTCCTTTCCAGGTTGCTATACCATGTATATCCCTTTGATTTATCTCTTATTTGTCTCTTATTTATCCGAATATACCGGGGATGTCCCTTTAAGTTATCTCTTAAAAGTCTTTCCTCTCCACTGCAGCACCAGTTAGCTGCAGTTAGCTGCCCCTTTAAATTAGCTCTGATTTCTCAGATGTAAATGTAAATATAGATGTAGAGTAGAGGTTTGGTGGCAAGCAGGAGACCAAATACGGTTTATTATCCGCGGAGATTAATTACTTAGATGGTTAATTCATATACGATGAGAGAAATTTTGCTCTGGCGAAATCGTTCTTCTATATACATGCACAAGTACCATCAAACTGTAGGTATATACTTATCACGCTCGATGAGCAGCAAAAACAGCCCGGTAATAGACCTGTTTGAACAAGATGAGGAACTTCAGGGGGGGGTAAGGATCAATGACAGGTAAGTGCCCCAGAGTTACAGCTTTACTTTATATCTCTATAGAGTTTTTAGTAAAACTTACGGCAAACCTGTAGAGGATTTCTCGGAGGAAGAGATAAAAGGCAGGTGGATACCTCAGCTGCAGCGTCACAATGTTGCATCTATGTTGCTTCTATGTTGCCTCATTCGTCCGCAGCAGCTCACAGGATCCACGACCGTCCGTAGCAGATGAACTGGGTGGCAAGTTAACTGCTCCGCCGCTCAGCCTGTAGCTTGTACCACGCTACTTTCAAATTCTCGGCGTTCCAGCGACCCGGCGCTCTCACCGCCCTGATTGCTCCGGCTGCTGCATTACCCTACTTCCTGGTCCGCGGAATCGCGGCTTACGTGCGCTCCGACATCACACACTGCCCGCCCATCGCCCCGTGCAGATGACAAAAAGCAAGCTGGAATTATTTAATGGCAGCCACAACTGTCCTTATATGCATGTCCCCATGCAAGGGGCACTCCCCCCTGGTCCTGAGAGTAAACCACAGTAGAAACAAATACACAACTACATTGGCTCTCAAATCTAGGACACTCCCAAACATAATCAGATAATCCCTCATCTGTGTCTGGGAGATAATTGGATCAGGAAATGTACTTATCTAATCCAATTTTTTCCAAGCACACAAAAAAAAAACACTTTTTTCCCAAACACCCCAAAAGTACCCTAAAAATACATAAAAACCCCACAAAAGTTACTTCCTCTGATAGCCCTGATCTGATTGACCAACATATCCAAAAATCACCCAGATCAGTTCAGGGGTTCAGGAATTTCCTGGAAGTCATTTCTATGACCGACCACATGCATGGTCCCATGCCCAAAACAGTTCCAGAGAATCAGGGCTTGCAGTCAGTCTAGTTTGGCAGTTTAGCAAACTTGTTTGTGGGACCGATTCCACTGAACAGTGTCTTTCTAAGTGTTCATGGAAGCGATCATGGAAGTCCAGTGGTGTTCTGGAGTTTCAGTATCTGAAAATAGTTCCATGAACTCGACTACCAAACACCATTGCCTGCGTTCATTGTGGTCGTCCATAGGAATTGCGGCCACCCAGACGAACACTTAGAACACTGAGGTGGAAATTGTTACAAAGTAGCAATTAGGCTTAACAAGCTCCAGGGTGGTCTCTGGTTCGTGCGGCTGTTCGGTCTCCGAACCATATAGTCCAAATACATGAATGGAGACTTTTATATCACATTTTACAAGGTCCATAGTCTGTGGGCAGGAGGCTGGCAAGCAAGCTTCTCCAGGAACTCATGGCAAACTAACTTGTCACACTTATATAAAGAGCACTCTTCAAGAACTATTGGCCTAGGCATTGATGTGGATTTATACAATATAGAAAATGGCACTAGACAGGTGTTTCTCCTGTCTTCCCTCTTATTTATCTTATCAATAGAATCCTTTGCATGGGATACTAGAAATAACCCATACATTAAAGGTTTTAAATTCAGATCTGGAAAATTAAAGATCAACTTATCAAAGCTCAGTTAAATAATTATTACTTTAGAACAAGTTATGTCATCTATAGATGCTTTTGAATTTGAAATATAATTTTGGCAGATTTTCAAATGATAAATTAAATATAAACAAATAATCAATGTTAGCCAAAGACTTCCATCAGTAGATGAAAAGTATATAACAGGAAAGTATGAATTAATTTGATTGAGAAAATATCATTATTATTCAGGGATTAAAATCTCAGCAGACCCTGCTAGAACAAGAGAAGCCAACTTTCTTCTGCTCATAAAATACACAAACAAGATGTTAAAATACTGGATAAAATTAATGAGATGTTTCTTGATCTGGCAGGATTAACATACTCAGGGCATATACCTTACCAAAATGGACATATTTGTTTTGCATGCTTACACTTAAATGTCCTATTAGCTGACTTAAAATGATTGAGACTGCTTTCAATAGTTTCATCTGGGAAAGTAAAAAAATAGAATTAGTTTATAACATCTATCTGAAAATACCAAAATGGGGGTTTAAGTGTCCTGAACATGTTTGAATACCATGATACATGAATGTTGGCACATGCTTTAAGATCTCAAATAATATTGTAGCCATATATAGTAGGATCTCTTTAAGATACCTATCATGTCTCTCTTCTGGATTGTACATAATACAAACAAATACTGAGATTATATTAAGAAATCTTTAGTTGTAGATCATCTTCGGCATTACTGGGACATAGAAATGTAAGCTCAAAATAAATGATATGGTAATGAATTGTCTTCTGTTGGATGCAATCATGACTAATTTACAAAATTTTAATATAAACGCTGGGAAACATGGGCACAGAAACTATAACAGACCTCTTTGATAAGATATATATTAAACCCTACCAACAATTGTAAAAACAGATGGTACATGATTGATATTGATAATAGCTAGAAACTGGAAGAAACGTGATGCCCCAAACTGGACTGAAACTAAGGGCCAGATATATTTCCAGTGTATGGAGCATAATATGTGTAGAAATAATAAAAGTAATTTTAGAAACTACAATACCTGGGAAAGCATAATAGATAAGATTGATCTTTTACTCTCTGCTGTTTGGCCTTAAACACTTAGAATGTTCTTTTATTTGTTGTTAATATATTGGAAAGAGTAAATCTTCTTTAACATTTTTATACCTTGTCTTTTAATGTTCATTGGTGAAGATCCAGAGTCCACTGCTGTACAGTATGATCATAGAAAATACTATAGAAGTCTTTTAATTCATTTACCTGGTTTCAGTATTTAACTCTAGCTTAATCATCGTTTTAACCATTGTGTTTTTATTTTCTATTTTTAAGTTGTTGTTTTTTTTTTGTACAAACAAAAATCTAAATAAACAGGTATAAAAAAAATGAGATGGGACCTAATATCATGGAGACATTACATCAAATATCAAAATCATAAATCAAGCACTCACTAGTAATCATGGTGCACATCATTCACTCTTAGAATGCCAGCAAGTACTTTTGTGTTGTTATATTTTACATGGTCTTGAAATTACTATATTTCACATTGATGTTTAATGTGAATGCCTTCTATAATACATCTGTGGAGTGACTTGGCATTTTATGGCATATGTGCTCAACGCTTGCTACAGTAGTTATTATCTCAGTGGAAAACATAGAGTTTATTTACTAAAAGTGACCAGAAAAGCAGATTGCCTAGATAAAAAAAACTAAACAAAAGAAAAACAAACCGTTTTTATGCTTGACAATTCTTTATGATTTGTTTGATTTTTATTTGTTTATTTTTGTTATTCAGTTGTGTGGTTTGGAAAACATTCTACCAAACCAATGATTTGATATTAATGAAAAGCTATCTCTTATTAAATTACTCATTTGCTATTTTTTTTAATTCTTTTTTAATAATTGGAATAAGAAACTTCAGGTATCTTACTTGACTTGGTATTCTACCTTTGTTAAATTGGTTCTTAATTCACACTAGCATGTTGTTTCGTAAAGGATCCCATTTGCTCATTACATGTACTATTATAATCCATGACTACAGCCTACACTATTAGTAAGATTGTCTTCATCACTCTAATATATTTTCTTTCTCATATGTCATGAGGATTGGAAAGTGGAGATAAACCTGCTAAAAACTGGTTTTGGTTTGCTAATCAGTTGACTTTATAACCTAGCCTCCTCCTTTCCTACTTTGCCTCTTATTCTCTGTCCCTCTTGTTTCTGAGTTATTTATAGATATTCATAGCTCGGTGGTTTCTACAGAATTCAAAACTCCCTTGAAATATTCATTCAATACTTTATATAGTTTATAATAACACTCTTCATCCCAAAGTCCTTCCTTCTCCTAAGAAACCTGTCTACCTCTGTGCTTATTTGATCTTGGTCCTGGGGTGTCTCTACTCACATAGACTGGCAATTACATTTCACAGGCAACATTTTTAAAGAGTTTAAACATTTTGAAGACATTTGTTAAAGATGAAATACACCATTTGTGCGGTATTTTTATACCCTTGAGTCTTGCTCCAGTCTCAGAACCCAATTCATGTTTGTGTGTCTTGTCCTAGATTCCAAATAATTTACCATAGCAAGAAGTCTACAGTTATTTTCTATTTATTTGTTCATATCTGAAAAAAAATGTTTTTCATTTTTAATTACTCTAACTATAATAACCATACTTTTTAATATTGTAGTTGACATTTCTACGGTGCTCACTTTATACTCTTAAACCTGAAATCTATTGGTAGTGCGTAAAGTGCCTAAAATGAATGCCTATATATAATATTGCAGCATGGAGTATATGCTCCAAGCATAGATTATTTCCAAGGACTGTGTTGAAATGCCTTGGGACCTGTCAGGAATGTAGGGGGTAGAAAACACAGTGCTCAAAGCAGGTCAATGTGTGGATGTGTTTGTTAAATATGTCTATCATTAAACAGTCATTAATTCCTGCTAATGTGGGAATTGAATGATGGTTAATATTAGCAAGGGGTGTTCTTCTTTTAGGAATGCCAATGTTTATTACATACGAATAAGGTAAGAATAAGTAATTTCTTAGAGAATGCAAAGTAAACACAAATATTAATCATTAACAACACTTGTCAATAATAGACAATATTTGTTTAGTTATGAATACTCAATCTGGATAAAATTGGGTATAAGGCATGACTGTCGCTTTGCATTGTTTTACTATCCTCTCAAATTATCATTTGGTTTATTTTTAGCCAACTACAATTTCGCCAACTACAATTATTTATATAGCACCAACATATTCGGCAGCACTGTACAATATGAAACAAGCCATACATTTAATTTTCACAATACATGCATGACATACAAGAACTGTAGATAGAGAGCCCTGCACAAAACAGTGCACTATTTAACCCCTTCCTGACCGCGGACTTATCAGGTACGTCTGGCAGAAAACAGTCCATAATGACCTTGGACATACCTGGTACGTCTGCACCTATTTTGAGCTCTGGAAGCTCTGATAGTATAGCAGTGATGCTCTGCATGTGATGAGTGCCTTGAGGGGTCCTGGCACTCAGTGCATATATAATAATACATATAAAAAAATAAATATAAAATAAATAAAATGATCAATATTAACTCCCCCCCCTTTTTTCTAAAGGCGTCCCTAGCATGCCGCATCATACGGGGCAGGCTTGGGTCATCCAATCACAGCTTGCCCCATTAGCAATTTCATCCCAAGTGTGTTCCCCATTTCTCTGATTAGTGTGGATCTGCCTCCCTCTCTTCACTTGTGTTTTAGTGAGAGAGGGAGAGAGATCTGTGGTTTAGCTAGAGAGATTTAGGTATTTATAGGTAGGGATTTGTAAAATCTTGAGACCAAAAGGCTCTTTTCAGAGCCATTAACCCCTGTCTTGCCAGTGATCAGTATAATCACTGGCTCTTGCACAGCAGCACTTTTCTGCTGTTTGTGACTTTTTTTTTAGGGGTTCCATTTTTTGGGATCTTTTTTCTTTTTTAAGACCCAAAAGCTATTTTCAGAACGATTAACCCCTGTCCTGCCAGTGATCACTATACAGATCACAGGCTCTTGCACAGCATCGCTTATTTTGCTGTCTGTTTATTTTTTCAGGGGTTCATTTTTTTTAATTTTTTTTTGTGACAGGTCACTAAGTAAAGTGATTGTGATCATGTCACATGGGTCACGGAAGTCAACCCGCGCTGAGCAGTCATATGTGTCATGGAGTAACACTTCAGGGTTAAGTTCTCAGCAGTGAGGAGCCTGGCTCCACCCCCCTCTGACACAGCTCTGACAGTATTTAGGGAGCCTGGGCCAGAGGAAGGGTGCTTGGTGATTGATTGTTTGAGCTAACGTGTGAGCTCCCTCCTGGAAGCTCCATAGGCTCAGCTACTGGGAAACTTGCACCAGACAAACCCTTCCAGTCTTTCAGCAAATGCAAGGATTGCTGCAAGCCATAAAGGATTACTGGAGAAAGGAAACTTTGCTACTTTACAAGTGGACAATATGTCTGGACTATTGGAGGACTACCCATATAAACCTTAAGTATATCTTTCAGCTAATTGATTACAAAATCATTTATTCTATGAACTGTTTCTTGCATTGCAAATACTTCCATTGCTACAAGTTACTAATCTCATGAAGGACAACTCCCATCATGCTTATTCACTATGAACTGTTTCTTGCTCTGCAAATATATTCATTGCTACAAGTTGCTAATCTCATGAAGGACAACTCCCATCATGCTTATTCACTATGAACTGTTTCTTGCTCTGCAAATATATTCATTGCTACAAGTTACTAATCTCATGAAGGACAACTCCCATCATGCTTATTCACAATGAACTGTTCTTGCTTTGCAACTATTCTCAGCTAATTGATTATTGTTCCTATTGAAGATTATTCTCATGAACTAATGTTACTTAATGCATCTCTGAAGAAATACTTAATACTGAACTTTGTGTTGTTGAATTACTTGCAATTCTTATTATTGGATTATTGCCTAAATGCAATTCATTTAAGTTTAACTCTTATTAAAACTTCGGTTGAATCAAGTTACCAGTGATTCTCTCTTTTCTTAAAGCTACAGTATTGATACTTAAGGATTCTCCATTTCTTTACTATTGTAATTAGGGAGTTTACAAGCTGCAGTTGAGTTCCAACCCAAATCACCCCAAGTAGCGTAACAGAATCACCAAGCCTGAAAATGGAACCAGCAGAAGTGAATTCCCAAATTACCTCATTAACCCATGAAGTTAAAAAACTCACACAAGTCATGCAGGATTTGCAAATTGCTAAATCAAAGACTTCTTTCTTATATTAGAGAAATGCAAAATAAAGTTACACATTCTTCAAGTGACCCTGCTGTCTGCAATCCTAAAAAGTTTTATGGAGATCGCTCTAATTCATTTTGGAAAAAAACAAATTCACCTTTGCGCATATCTACTAAACCCTTGCAACCAAGTGAAGCTATGGAAGTTGGGTTTATCAGGGGACCTTTATCTATACAAGAAAAAACAAGAAGAAGAAATTTAAATCTCTGTATGTACTGTGCTTCTAAGGAACATCTTTTACAAGAATGTCCTCTACTAAAACGCACTAAGGAAAGAAAGCTTAAAATTAATACCTCAATTCTGAAAACACTTCCCTCTTCATGTTCTCATCAAGCTGATGCTCTTTCCAGAATTCCATTTAAGCCTGCTTCAGAAAAGAAAACCTTTTCAAAATTATCAAACGATAAAATTATTGGACTTACAACTACTATGTTGGATGAACTGAAACAATTATCTCACAAGGAACTTGAACTACCTTCTACTCCTAAATTGTTCAAAAAAGATGGAATCTTTTATTTCAAAAATAGAATTTACATTCCTCCAAAACTCCGAAAGAACCTCTTAAAATTAATTCATGATTCTCACCTTACTGGACATCCTGGAATGAAAAAGACACTTGAACTCTCTACTAGACAGTATTGGTGGCCTCGTCAAGACAAAGCCATTGAATCCTATGTTAGGTCTTGTCCAGTATGTCAAAGGTCCAAAGTGGAACGTCACCTTCCTTCATTGTTTAATCAATCAAAGAAAAACCTTGAAGGTTCTATGTCGTTATATAAAAGAAATTATGATAATAAAAGGAGAGCTCCTCCTAAATATAAAATTGGTGACACTGTTTGGCTATCTTCAAGAAATATTGCTACTACCGTTCTTCTAAAAAACTAAGTCCTCTTTTTCTTGGACCTTTTCAAGTTGAATCCATTGTTAATGAAAATGCTGTAAAATTGAAACTTCCTCCATCACTTAAATTGCACCCTGTTTTTCATGTTTCTCTCCTAAAGTCTTTTCTCCCAGATCCCTTCCATAGGGAACAATTGTGGAAGCCTGACCCCAATGAAGTAAAGGAAAATTGGAATATGAAATAGAGAAAATTCTTGACTCCAGGCTTCATAGAGGTAACCTACAGTACCTTATTAAATGGAAGGGTTATGGAGAAGAAGATAACACATGGGAGGATTCCTCTGAAATACATGCATCGAAGTTGATTACTGCCTTTCACAGGAGATACCCTCATAAACCGGGGTAATAGCACCCGGAGACTGCTCCTTAGGTGGGGGGTCCTGTCATGGAGTAACACTTCAGGGTTAAGTTCTCAGCAGTGAGGAGCCTGGCTCCACCCCCCTCTGACACAGCTCTGACAGTATTAGGGAGACTGGGCCAGAGGAAGGGTGCTTGGTGATTGATTGTTTGAGCTAACGTGTGAGCTCCCTCCTGGAAGCTCCATAGGCTCAGCTACTGGGAAACTTGCACCAGACAAACCCTTCCAGTCTTTCAGCAAATGCAAGGATTGCTGCAAGCCATAAAGGATTACTGGAGAAAGGAAACTTTGCTACTTTACAAGTGGACAATATGTCTGGACTATTGGAGGACTACTCATATAAACCTTAAGTATATCTTTCAGCTAATTGATTACAAAATCATGTATTCTATGAACTGTTTCTTGCATTGCAAATACTTCCATTGCTACAAGTTACTAATCTCATGAAGGACAACTCCCATCATGCGTATTCACTATGAACTGTTTCTTGCTCTGCAAATATATTCATTGCTACAAGTTACTAATCTCATGAAGGACAACTCCCATCATGCTTATTCACTATGAACTGTTTTTTTGCTCTGCAACTATTCTCAGCTAATTGATTATTGTTCCTATTGAAGATTATTCTCATGAACTAATGTTACTTAATGCATTTCTATGAACTAAAGTTATTTAATGCATCTCTGAAGAAATACTTAATACTGAACTTTGTGTTGTTGAATTACTTGCAATTCTTATTATTGGATTATTGCCTAAATGCAATTCATTTAAGTTTAACTCTTATTACAACTTCGGTTGAATCAAGTTACCAGTGATTCTCTCTTTTCTTAAAGCTACAGTATTGATACTTAAGGATTCTCCATTTCTTTACTATTGTAATTAGGGAGTTTACAAGCTGCAGTTGAGTTCCAACCCAAATCACCCCAAGTAGCGTAACAATATGCCACCCTTGCGCTAGAGTCTTACGCGTCTATGTCAGACTCTGACCCTGATTTTGACCCTGCCAGGTGCTCAGATACATCATCACTAGATACAGTGTCTACTGCTAGTGATGTATCTGGTGATGTTTTATCTGTGCCTGCTAGTCCCCCTGCCAGAAGGAGATGTGCTGCTCCAGCTGGCAGAACTGCTGAGGAGTGGGTAGTGCCTCATCGCCAGAGGCCAGACATCCCATCCTTTACTGCAAATCCTGGCATTAATTTGGATGTCACCGGATTTAGCCCTCAGCAGTTTATGGAGGTGTTTTTGGGCGATGATTTATTGGGGAACATTGTCGCCCAAACTAATTTATATGCCCATCAATTCCGAGCTACAAATCCGGACTCTTTTTTTTGGCAAAGCAGCAGTGGGCCCCCATCGATGTGCCAGAATTTAAAAGATTCTGGGCATTGACTATGCTGATGGGCATAATAAAGAAGCCCTCCATCCACTACTACTGGAGCAGTAGCCCCATCTGCTCTACCCCCATTTACTCCCAATGTATGTTGAGGAAGAGCTATGAAATGATTCTGCATTTCATGCACTTCAGCGACAACAGCCTGTGTCCCCCTAGGGAGCATCCCCAGTTTGACAGGCTGTATAAAATCCGCCCCCTGATTACCCACTTTGCTGCCAGGTTTGCAGAGGCTTATACACCTGGAAGGAATATATGCATGGATGAATCCCTGATGAAGTATAAGGTAAGGCGGGGATTCAAGCAGTATGTGCCTTCCAAACGCTCTAGGTATGGTGTAAAGATGTATAAGCTCTGTGATAGCGAGACTGGGTATACTCAGGCCTTCCGGGTGTACGAGGGAAAGGATAGCCACCTTGACCCTCCAGGTTGCCCCGAACATATGGGAACCAGTGGCAAGATTGCCTGGGACCTGATATTCCCCCTGATGAACAAAGGGTACCACTTGTATACTGACAATTTTTATACATGTGTCCCTTTGTACAAGCTACTGTACTGTTTTGATACAGTAGCTTGCGGCACAATTAAAAAGAACAGCACAGGTTTCCCAGGACAACTTGCATGCACCCGGCTATGAAGGGGGGAGACCTCAGCTCTGCGCCAAGAGGAGCTGTTGGCAGTTAAGTACAGAGACAAGAAAGATGTGTACCTTGTTACCACCATCCACACTGAGGGGACTGTGGAGGTCCCTGTACGTGGCAGAGCTGAGAGAACGAGGAAGCCAGTGTGCATCAAGGCCTATAACCGTCATATGGGTGCGGTTGATCTGGCAGATCAGCTGCTGCAGCCCTACCTAATTATACGAAAGACAAGGGCCTGGTACAAAAAGGTTGCAATCTACCTAATGCAGATTGCAACCCACAACGCTTTCTTGTTGTTCAAAAAAGCAAACCCCGTGACGCAAATTAGATTTTTACAGTTTCAGCTCGAGATGATTTCGGGGATTTTGTACCGTGATGCACCTGCTCCCCGGGCGGTGATGGGAGAGAGCAGAGTTGGGGCTACACATTTTATTTTTAAAATTCCCCGTACTGCGGCAAAGCAGAATCCCCAAAAAAGATGCAGGGTCTGTTCTAAGAGGGGGCAGAGAAAAGATAGTGTATATTACTGTCCTGATAGCCCTGGACAGCCTGGACGATACCAAACGATACCACACGCTGGTCCACTTTTTATTAATTTTTTAACATTTGCCGTTCAGTTATTTTTTTTGGTGTCTTTTTTTTTTTTTTTGGGGGGGGGGGGGTTGTTACATTTACCCCGTGCATGGGGGGCATGGGTGTCCTTAGGAGGCCTCGCAGAAAACAACCCGGCGTGTTTTCTTGCAATAACCAACAAAGAGCTCTCCTAAATCACAGTCAAAAAGCGGTGTGCGTGTGTAAAATTGAGGATTGAACAGTTTCCTCCACACACGTTCTTCAACTTTTTTTATTTTTTGTCTGGCTAAAAAAAAGTTGCATCAAAGCACTCCACATGCAATACCTCGGGGTGTCTACGTTACAAGTATGTACCCTTTCGTGGCGATATATAAATCTGGGGTATGTGATAAGCCCCAAGCTAAAGATAGGCCTATCAGAAGAAATACTCTAAATTTCAACTCAAATTGCAAGTCATACAATTGTAACCGTACCTTCCCAAAATCCTGGCAGACCTATGCATGGGGGGCATGGGTGTCCTAAGGAGGCCTTGCAGAAAACAACCCGAAGTGTTTTCTTGCAATAACCAACAACGGGCTCTCCTAAATCACAGTCAAAAAGTGGTGTGCATGTGTAAAATTGAGGATTGAACAGTTACCTCCACACACGTTCTTCAACTACTGTGGGGTGTCAACTTTTCAAATATATGCACGATCATGGCAAGAAAATACATTGGGATATCTGATAAGGACCCCAAAAGGAAGATAGGCAAACAAGATATGTAAAATTTGAAAAACGCATATCAGACATTTTGCTTTGCATCCCCCAGTGAACCCGACAAACGGATGCATGGGTGTTATCGCTGTACTCGGGAGATGATGCTGAGTACATATTGGGGTGTCCTTTGGCAGTAACACCTAGCAGGAGCTTAGAATCTATGCCCAAAGTAGAATGTGTGAGTAAAAAATAACCCCACAAAAACGTTTGACAGAGACTGGTGGTAGAATTAGAGCATGTAAAGTGTTGAAATGCCACCATGTGAAATGCCCTAGGGTGTGTACTTTTCAAAAACATACAGTTTGACGGAGGTGAATTACATTGGCCGGCTTTAGACATGTTCCAACTGGGACATGGGTGCTTGATGGCCAGCTGTGTTTTTTTTTTTTTCATCATATTTTATTTATTTTTTTCTAGTAAATTATATGATATGATGAAAATAATGGTATCTTTAGAATGAACATTTAATAGCGGGAAAAATGGTATATAATATGTATGGGTACAGTAAATGTGTAAGAGGCAAATTACATCTAAACACAACCACTGCAGAAATGTAAAAAGAGCCCTGGTCCTTAACGGTAATAACATTGAAAAATGGCCTGGTCACTAAGGGGTTAAAGGGATGAGGGACAAATGCACAAAGGGAAGTAAGAGAATCAAGAGATTTGAATGTATATGAGAATGTGAATGGTGTTTGGGAAGAATGAGCAAAGTAGGTGGGAGATGTGGGCAGTTGTAGAAGATGAGGATTTAAGGGGAGAGCTGATATGCTTCGCTAAAGAAATTCATTTTTAGTTATTTTGTTTAAAAGGACTGCAGAGACGGTGATATTCAGATGTTCCAAAGGAGGGCATTCCATGAAGAGGGGGCTATCCTGGAGAAGTCCTGCAGAGGAGAGTCTGAGGTGCAGGTGTGAGGACATCAATAGGCCAGCAGCTGAGGAAAAAGCAGAGCTGGAGTATATCTGTAATGAGGGTGGGGATTTAAGCAGGGGCACGGTTATGAAGAGCTTTGTAAGTAAGCACAAAAACTTTGAAAATAATCCTAAATGAAACATGAAAGCCAAAGTAGAGACTGACAGAGGAGTGAGATGTGAAAATTCCTGAACATAAGGTAGATGAGAGCAACAATAGAGCAACAGCAGCATGGACAAGAGTCTAAGTTGCATCTTGAGTGAGAAAGGGGAGAACTTGACAGATGGTTTTAAGGTGAAAACAACAGGATTTGGTGATACATTTTATGTAAGGGGGTGAAGGAAAGATTACAATCAAAGAGCATATCAAGACAAGGCCCCTTAAGATAGAGGGAATGATTTCTCTATTGACACAGATGTAGGAAACAGACACAGATGTAGCTTACGTGATTGGAAGGACATGGAGTTTGGCCCTGGATAGGTTAAGCCTTAGGATTGGGAAGTCATGAGGGCTGATGCGACTGCTAGACAAGCTCAACCTCTGGTTGACCTAGGGCAGTCTCTGGTTGACCTTCAGGAAGGAAGCACACAGCACAGCGCCCCCCTACTGCCAGTCACAGCATGTACCATGGCCAAGCCGCAGACCTGAGAAGAGGAGCTTTTGAATCTCTCCCCAGTCTGACAGAAAGTGTCAGAATAGGAAGAAAAAAACGAAAATTCTCCACTGAGGTGCACAGAGGAGCTGGGAGGGACAAGACACAGATGGGCTGTGGGGAAAAATACACAAAGCGATATGCAGAGGGCTGGCAGGAACAAAGATACCCACAGGCGGGATGGGAAAGAAGAAAGACGCACAAAGGGGCTGAGGGAGAAGAGTGACACACAAAGTGCTGGGAGGAAGAGACACACAGAGGGGATGGAGAAGGGGAAAAAGAGACACACAAGCAGGTTGGGGGACAAAGACACAGATAGAGGTGCTGGGGGGACAAAGAGACACATAAAGGGGCTATTGAAGACAAAGAGACAGACAGAGAACAAGGGAGACACACAGTGGAGCTGGGGTAAAGAAACAAACAGGGGGGTCTGAGGGTAAAAAGAGACATAACATGCTTGGGGACAAAGAGAAACAGAGAGGGCTTAGAGGGAAAGAGTGACACACAGAGGGGCTAGGTGGAGAAAGAGACACACAAAGGAATTGGGGGAGAAAGAGACACTCAAAGGGGCTGGGAAAAAAAGAGACACACACAGTTGGTTGGCAATTTTTGCTGGTTTTTGGGGGGACGAGGGGAAGTCATCCAGTAAATACATTTTCTGAATCCAATTATCCCAAAATTAATGTGTTGAAGGAGGGCAATCATATCAGTTTAGAGTAATCCAGTAAATCACAGTGGTTTGATTCATATACCAATTTTAAAGGTAAACTATAGACACCCAGACCCCTTCATCTCAATGAAGTCATCTGAGTGCAATGTCCTTGTCCCACTTAGTCCTTCAACGTAATTATGGAATGTAAGTTTTAGAGAAACAGCAATGTTTACACTTACACTTTAAACTTACACTTCCAAAGGTTTACCGGACTCTAAATCCCCTAAATGATGCTGAACATGCTCACGCTCTGCTTGAGGACATCCATCATCAGTGAGATCCCCATACGAAAGCCCTGAGTCAATGCTTTCCTCTGGAAAGAGCCTAATGCGCTTGTGGCATAGATACAGATTTGTATTCCTAACACTATAGAATCCATTTAATTGTTTAGAGCAGCAGTGCAGTTCTTTACACCATCAAATAAATGTATGTATCAGTCTGTATATAAATGTTATAACATATATTTCAAATAATTATATATATTATTGCTTGTGATATTCATTCAATTATTTTGCTTTTGTGGGTATTTAATTAAATTATGTATCACTAATTAGTACACTTATTGCTCAGTTTTTTTTTGCCAACTGGAATTAAATTTAACACAATCTAAAAAACATATAAATTGCATATACTGTATATGTTAATACATAATCTCTGTGTCACTTTATATCAGCTTCTAGTAAATTGCAATTCATAATACCATAGTTGTATACAGTTGCTGTAGTTTATTATTTTGTGTCCTTTTTATTTTATTAATTATAAATGTATATGTAATCAAACGTTGTGCTTTAAAAATATGGAAATATCCTTAGTGATATTATTTTTGGGTGCTAATGTGAAAAGAAAAATGTAAGAAAAGTTTTAATAGACAGCTTCTACATTTGGCAGTTATGGTAAAAGTGTGAATAATGTAATTATTTTTGATATGGCAATGTCATTTGGCTTATGCAGCCACAGTAAATGCAAACTTTATCGCTACATTTCTTCAAGAAGTTCCAACTTACTCTTTTGTAAATGTTAACCTGTCAAAGATGCCATGGTTAAGTGCCCTGAGCAGAGAAAGTATAACTTTCTAATCGAATAAAGAATATTTGTTAAATAAGGGCTGAGGCTAGTGCAACAATACAGCAAGTTTAGAAATGTAACAGGTAGGCATGCACAAATTAGGTCAGTCCAAGCACCTGTCTATTAATATTTCATCTGCATAATAAAGATCATTTTAGAAAGATTGTATTTTTTCCATTGGATTTCTCAGTTTTTTTGAACAATAGAGATTTAACAGTGAGGCTCAAGAATTCATTGGTTGCAAAGTCCACATGAAATGTAATGAACCAAAGCATATGCTGCCAATATTTAATGTCAGAGACTGAGTATTTTTTTCCCCTATATATTACATTTTACACACACACACACACACACAACCAAGAGGGCTGCACTCACCTGAACATGCATACATCATAGGGTTCTGCCAGGGCCGGTGCTAGGATTTTTGACTACACAGGCGAAGATGCATTTTGACGCCCCCCCCCCCCCCCCGCACCCAAAAAAACCCAATGCATCTTCACCTCTGTGTCTCGTAGCCCCCCTTTTGAATTTTACCCCCATTAGTGTTGCATATCCACTCTCTTACCCCTCTGGTCCCTTTGTGCCTTACACCCCCTTTAGTGTGTCTCATACAACCCCTCTTATGTATTTCTTACTTCCCCGTCAGACACTTTCTATCTCTCTTTTTCTCCCATATAGACATAGACATAGATACAGGCAAAAATACAAACATACAGACACACAGCCATACAAGCACACAGACATAATTATTCAGGCACACAGTCACAAAGATATACAGACACACAGTCATAAAAGGCACACAATCAAACAAACACAGTCATACAATCTACACATTCAGGTACATTGTCGTACAAACACAGACATACATTCATACAGACACAGGCACACACAAAAATACAGACACAGACATAAAGAAACATAGAGATTGGCATATAGAGACATACATACACAGTGATACAGAGACATACATACGCAGACAGTCATAAAGAGACATACAGACAAGGCATACAGAGACATACAAAGACAGACAAACAAAGAACCCTGCACACTGATACCGTGTAAATGCTCCGGCCATCCACAGTGGTAGTTGCTCCGATGTCAGGCAGACATCGCTGGATCCACCAGTAAAGTCTTCAAAAGGAATAAACGCAGGCAATACTCCAATAGTAAGGATGGTATATTTATTGATAGGTGACCAACCCCATAGAAAGTGTGATGTTTCGGCTCAGCAGAGCCTTAATAATGCAATAATGCTCTGCTTAGCCGAAACGTTGCACTTTCTTTGGGGTGGTGTATGTACACAGGATGGCTAAAAGATAGACCCCCATCTGTCGTGCAACTTTAACAATGCTTTGAAAGCTGGGGCTCTACCGATTCCCCATGCTTGCAGGATTGTATTTAGCACGGAGCGTGTTTGACTGTAAGTATGTGTTTGTATAGAGTATGTTTGTGTGAATGTAGGGGTGAGTTTGTATGTAGTGTTTGAGTTTGAATGCAAGCATGCATTTACGTGTAGTGTTGGGTTTTTGAATGCAGGTGTGTGTTTATATATAATTTTGGTGTCTGATACAGACGTGTGTTTGTATGTATTGTTGACATTTGAATGCAGGGGTGTGTTTGTATGTAGTGTTGAAGTTTGCATGCAGGTGGTTATTTGTGTGTAGTGTTGGTGTTTGAATGTTGAGATGTATGCACATATACACATACACTGCCACACACGCACACACTGACACACATGCAGATACACATATACACAAACGGATACACATTCAGATAGACAGACACACATATACAGATACACACAAACACTGACAGACATACAGATAAACACACACTGACATACAGACACACTGACAGACATACAGATACACACATACACAATGATAGACATACAGTTACACAGACACACTGACAGACACACACACACTGACAGACATGGATACACACAGACACACTGACAGACAGATATATACACACACAGACACACTGACAGACAGAACACACAAGACACTGACAGACAGAAACACACACAGATACACTGACAGACATACAGGCACACTGACAGACATACGCACACACACATACACACACAAAGACACACTGACAGACATACACAGACAGACACACTGACAGACATATAGATACACACAGACACACTGACAGAAAGATATACACACACACACACACACAGACACACTGACAGACATACACACACGGACACTGACAGACAGAAACACACAAGACACAGACAGATAGAAACACAGACAGACATACAGGCACACTGACAGACATATACACACACAAAGACACACTAACAGACAGACATACACAGACACACTGACAGACATATAGATACACACAGACAGATATATACACACACAGACACACTGACAGACATACACACACAAACATGCTGATCAAAATATACACTTTTCTAGCCATACACAGGAGGGTGGCTTACCTGGGATCTAGAGTGCTGGCTCAGGTAGTTGGGAGTTGGAGCTAGTCCTGCCCAGCCCCCCTCCTCTCTGCATTCTGCTCTCTGCAGTCTTCTTGGGAGGAAGTCCTCCCATGCTGAAATGAAGGTGGCCAGCGTTAGCTCCGCCCCTGCTGGGCGCGCTGTGTGCTACAGAGGGAGCAGGGATATGACGTGTTCATATCCCCGCCCCCTCCACACAGTCCGCGGCACTGTAGGGAAGAAGGCTGATTTGTGGGGATGCTGCTGCCGCTCACACATACACACACTGCTGCCGCACACACATACACACACAAAGACACACTGACAGACATACACAGACAGACACACTGACAGACATATAGATACACACAGACACACTGACAGAAAGATATACACACACACACACACAGACACACTGACAGACATACACACACGGACACTGACAGACAGAAACACACAAGACACTGACAGATAGAAAGACAGACATACAGGCACACTGACAGACATATACACACACAAAGACACACTAACAGACAGACATACACAGACACACTGACAGACATATAGATACACACAGACAGATATATACACACACAGACACACTGACAGACATACACACACAAACATGCTGATCAAAATATACACTTTTCTAGCCATACACAGGAGGGTGGCTTACCTGGGATCTAGAGTGCTGGCTCAGGTAGTTGGGAGTTGGAGCTAGTCCTGCCCAGCCCCCCTCCTCTCTGCATTCTGCTCTCTGCAGTCTTCTTGGGAGGAAGTCCTCCCATGCTGAAATGAAGGTGGCCAGCGTTAGCTCCGCCCCTGCTGGGCGCGCTGTGTGCTACAGAGGGAGCAGGGATATGACGTGTTCATATCCCCGCCCCCTCCACACAGTCCGCGGCACTGTAGGGAAGAAGGCTGATTTGTGGGGATGCTGCTGCCGCTCGGCCACGCTTCAAGAAGTGACCGGCAGGAAAGGGACGCTGTGCGCTTCCCTCCTGCTGGTCACCCCGACATTTGCGCCCCCGGGCCGGTGCGCCCTAAGGCGGCCACCTGTGCCGCCTTATGGACGCGCCGGCCCTGGGTTCTGCTGAGGCCAATATACAACATACAAAACACACAATCCAGCGCACTCGCTTATTCACTAAACAATGATTTCAAATCTCACATATAGTAACAGTTTTATTTAAACACACCTCATCTAGGCAAAAAAAATGGGGGTTTAGTTATATTATATGATCATATATTGCCTAAGCCTGCCACAACATCAATGTACCTCATTGTTGGCAGGTCCTACTCTAGCAGCCTAATGCCTGCCCATATATATATTCTATGTTTGTGAATGTAACCTAATGCAGAGCTTTCGTGTACAGTTGCTGTACTTTCGTATCCATTTTTATGAAAACATTTTTTTTTTAAAGTAACCTAATAACATCTATTTAGAGACGTGACCTTCTCCTGTCCACTGCTCACACCCCTACGGCCAACTCACGGTTGCAGGACTCCTATGGAATAGCCTGTCTACTGCCATCAGACTCTCCCCTAGTCTTCAATTGTTTAAGAAGTGCCTTAAAATCCATCTCTTTAGGAAAGTTTATGGCCACGGGCGTCCGCAGGGTGGAGATCCCCCTGGATTTTTCAGTTTGTTTTTCTTTAGAGTGATAATATACTGCAGTAGGTGGCGCTGTGTGTGGAGAGAGACAGGGATAGGAAGCTACATCTTATCCGTGCTTCTGTCTTCTGACTGAAACCCCAGGAAAGCAGCACATGCAGCCAGCAACTCCAAGACAGCATACAGATCAGGTAAGTATGGGATGGGGGGGGCAGCCTACAAATCAGGTAAGTGAGGGATGGGGAAGCCTACAGATCAGGTAAGTGCGGTGCGGGGGGCAGTCTACAGATCAGGGAAATGAGGGATGGGGGACAGCCTACAGCTTAGGTAAGTGAAGCATGGGAGGGGCAGACTACATATCAGTTAAGTGAGGGATAGGGGCAGCATACAGGAAGGGTCAGCAAGGAGCAGGAAGGTAAAGTAGAAGAAGAAGCAGAAAGGAGAAGGAACAGAAATGAGCAGGAAGGGACATCAAGGAGCAGAAAGGGTCAGCAATGAGCTGGAAGGGACAGAAGGAGCAGAAAGGAACAGAAATGATGAGGAAGGGGCAGAAATGAGCAGGAAGGGTCTGCAAAGAGCAGAAAGGGTCTGCAAGGAGCAGAAAGAGTTATCAAGGAGCAGGAAGGGGCAGCAAGGAGAAGGAAGGGTCTGCACAGGGCAGGAAGGGACAAAAGGAGCACAAAGGTAAGGGATCAGAAAGAATCAGAAGGAGCACAACGGTAAAGTAGAAGAAGGAGCAGAAAAGACACTCCGTTTCAGAAGCCGAATACCACTGAGCGACCTGGAGGTCTGGAGCTGGAGGAAGTCTTTGTGGTTAAACCATTTGAGAGAGGTTTAACCCTTTAAAGGAAAGAGAGCACCCAGGGGCCTCCTGGCATCATACCATTTCATTTAGATTAAGTTGTTATGGTGACCAGAATGTTCCTTTAATTTGAAATAAAGGAACATTTTTAATGACAAATTATAATTTGTCATTATAATTATGCCCCTCCCCCCCACCCACCCCGGAAAAACTCCTGCGAACGTCCATGCTTATGGCCTCCCAGAGTAACCTCTACCTCACATACTTGTATCTTGCTTTCTCCTAACGTGCAGTACTTTACTCTCTCCTCCAGCTCTGCTTCACTCCCATCTTATTTGATTGCTATGTCCTGTCCTAATGTGTTTTATACCTCACCTCCTATAGACTGTAAGCTCATTTGAGCATGGTCCTCTTCAACCTATCGTTCCTGTACGTTTTCTTGTAAGTGTCCTATTTATAGTTAAATCCCTTCTCTCATAATATAATAAAGCACCACTGGCGGAATTTTAAATGGCAATAATAATAATAATAATGTGAATGAAAATAATTTCCGGTCATTCGATCGGTAAGTTCTTTTCTTTTCAATTGGACCAACATTTGGTCAAATGGCTATTCATTTTTGCTATATTTTAGTTTGCCCCCATGCTAGCCACCCAGCAGCCCCACTGGATCCCAGGGTCCACTCGCCAGCCGCTCAGCAGCCCCTCTGGACCACAGGGACTCCATGCCAGCACTCCTAAAGGTAGGGGGTGTATTGGGTATTGTAAAATGTAAAAATAAAGATCATGTGTGTCTGTTAGGGAGTTTGTATTTGTTTGTGTGTCTGTCAAAGAGTATATGTCTGTTTGTCAGTAAGAGTGAATGTGTGTTTGTTAGTGAGAGAGTGTATGTGCTTGTCAGTGAGAGTGTATATGTGTTTGTATGTGTGTCTGTAAAAGAGTGTGTGTTTGTCAGTGAGAGTGTATGTGTGTCTGTCAAAGTGTATGGGTTTCTGAGTGTGTCAGTGTGTGTATCTGTTTGTCAAGGTTTGTGTATGTATCACTGTGTGTATCTAAGTGTGTGTGTGTGTGTGTGTGTGTATGTGCCAGTGTGTATCAGTGTGTTTGTATGTGCCTGTGTGTGTGTATGTCACTGTGTGTGTATCTGAGTGAGTCAGTGTGTGTATGTGCCAGTGTGTATCTGTGGGTGCAAGTGTGTGTAAAATGTCACTGTGTGTACTTGAGTGTGTGTATTTGTGAGTCAAGATGTGTGTGTCAGTGTGTATCTGTGTATGTGTCACTGTGTGTATCTAAGTGTGTGTGTGCCAGTGTGTATCAGTGTGTTTGTATGTGTGTCAAGGTGTGTGTCAGTGTGTATCTGTGTCAAGGTGTGTGTCAGTGTGTATCTGTATGCCACTTTGTGCCAGTGTGTGTGTGTGTATCTGTATACACACTGACACAGAGATACACATACTGGCGCATACAAACACAGATATACACACCTTGGCACACACCGGCACATACAAACACAGATACACACATTTTGAAACATAGATACACACACCTTGACACACAGATACACACTTTGTGTCAAGGTGTGTGTATCTGTGTGACATGATCTGCTAGTGTGTGTGTATCTGTGTGTCAGATTTATAGACACTGGCACATACAAACACAGATACACACACCTTGATACACAGACACATACAAACACAGATACACCCACTTTGACACACAGATACACACACCTTGACACACAGATACACACACCTTGACACACAGATATACACACACACACACACACACAGATACACACTGTGTGTCAAGGTGTGTGTATCTGTGTGCCACTATGTACCAGTGTGTGTGTGTGTATCTGTGTGTCAGATATACACACACACAGTTCCAAAATGTTGATACACTATGTCAAAGGGTTCCACAGGAAAAAATAATTAGGAATCCCTGCTCTATGGGAATTAATACTAATAGAAAGTAAAAAGTAAATAAATAAATACATATCACAAATGAAAATATTATTGTAAAGGAAGGTAATGCAATTTTTGCATATGCAATTGTATACACACACTCATAGCCAGATACAATTACACAAATTGGATGTGAGCCCTGAGTAAAGGTGGCAAAATCCATACATTGTTAAATAGCATGAACCATGTCTGGATTTTTCAGTCTGAATGGCCTTGTAAGTAGCCGGATGGTTTTGCCCTGTTCTGTATGGGGACATCCAGACCCCATGAAAGTCTGGAGGGAGGGCATAAAGGGTGTATTGTAACAAGTATTCTCAGTATTTTGAAATATGTAGATTGTGGCAGTTGTTACTTTGCTTGGGATAGCTCGGAATGGCAGCTTCACTCTATTTACCAAGCATGTAAGATGGAAATTGAGTGATTTTAAGCACAAAGAAAAAAATATATATATATATTTGATCATGTATGCGTGTATATATATATATATATATACATGATTTTCCATCATGCATGTAAGTCAATATACCAAACGGCCAAATCCTTGGAAATGAGAGCTTATATACAGAGAAGTATCCAAGTATCTTTAGAAATAGAAGGTATGTAGGCAGAGTTTTGTATTGACCTTTGGTATCAGATAGATCAAATGCACACAGACTTGTGAGAAGATATTACAATATAACTGGAATACCCTACAAATTAAACCTAAAATCTTGCTATATTTAATAAACAGTCTTCAAGTAACTTTTAAGAGGATGACAAATTTAAGGGTCAAATTGGACCAAAGTGATTTATGTATAGTTAGGAGAAATGGATCACCTTAATGGGTAACTATTAGAGATGTCCCGAACGGTTCACTGGCGAATAGTTCCAGGCAAACATAGCTTGTTCGCGCTCGCCACGGATGGCGAACATATGCGATGTTCGGTCCGCCCCCTATTCGTCATCATTGAGTAAACTTTGACCCTGTACCTCAGTCAGCAGACACATTCCAGCCAATCAGCAGCAGACCCTCCCTCTCAGACCCTCCCACCTCCTGGACAGCATCCATTTTAGATTCATTTGGAAGCTGCATTCTTTTTATTTTTTTTATTTTTTTTTAGACAGAAGTGTGTTATATTTGAGCATGCTAGGCTGAACGTGCATATATCATGGCTAGTTGCACTGAGGGTATGAGTATATAGCAGTACATTGTTGTGAAAGATGGCTGTCATGTTTAGGGTGTAGCTTGCACGTTACCAACTGTGTATTTATATCAGCAGCTCCACCACTAGTTATAAATCAAGTGTAAGTCGCCCCATGAGATGAGACTAGTGAATAACATAATACACGGTTAAGGTAAAGGCATGTAAGGAACTACGACAATAAACTCTTTAGGAGGTGAAATAATGACATGTTTAAACGCTTGCTACTTTACGATTAGTTAAGAGCAGTTCATGTGATCAAAGGCATGGTGTGGAGGAATGGCTATAGTGGGACATGCTTAGCAGGCTGCTGTTTACTGCAGGCTTGAGCAGGCTTGAGGTGGTGGAAGCTTGTTTTGTCGGGTGGTCGGATCTGTCCCGGTGGTGCTTCATGTCCAGTGCGGGATTGTGGTGGCTTAAGGTGGAGGCGAGTGCTTGATGTGGGGCAGGCTCTGCATTTCTGTTTGTGCCTCCGGTCCGGTCTTCGACGCCTTTTGCGTTGGTGGATTTTAATGGGGACTGCTTCGCTTAGCTGTGGTGGAGCTTGTTGGAGCTGTGGTGGAGCTTGTTGGGGCTTCCTGCTTGTTATTTGCTTCCAAAATTGATTAAAGAGTCTGTCCAGCTTAGACTCAATATCCTGCCATGCTTTGCTGGTACCAGGAGGACACGCGGCTGCAGCCATATTGGGAGAGTCGCAGATGAGTATGTCAGCCTGGGCGGCTGTGCTCTGTGCGTCCATTAGCTCCAGACAGCCTCTCAGGGGTGGACCGGGATAACCCACACCGGTCTGAGGGGGGGTAACGGAGCTCCTGCCGGGAAGTAGCTGCTCCTGGGCATCCCAGGATCGGGAGATCGGCCACCTCTCCCGCCCGGTGAGCACCAGGCCACACTTGCCACGCGGAGGTAAGTAAGACTCTGTTGAGTTGCTGACCGCTATTAAGCATGTTGGGTCGATCAGGTAGGAGCAACATTGCTGGGTCATCCCCTTCTAGAGTGAAATTCACTTGTTGATAGCTGCTTAAAGTGAGATATTGAGGGAGCTCACACGAAGTGCGTCTTTCCTCCATGACAGCTAGGCCCCGCCCCCCGGAAGCTGCATTCTTAGTGAGAGGAGGGACAGTGTAGCTGCTGCTGATTTAATAGGGAAATCGATAGCTAGGCTAGTGTATTCAGTGTCCACTACAGTCCTGAAGGACTCATCTGATCTCTGCTGTAAGGACAGCACCCCAAAAAGCCCTTTTTAGGGCTAGAACATCAGTCTGCTTTTTTTTTCCCTGTGTAATCTAGTTGCAGTTGCCTGCCTGCCAGTGTGTGTGTCAGGCTCACAGCGTATACTGTGCCCACTTGCCCAGTGCCACCACTCATATCTGGTGTCACAATAGCTTGCATTTTAAAAAAAAAACTAACTTTTTTGACTGTAATATAATAGTTTCCTTCACACGTGTGCATTTCAGGGCCTGCCAGGGCACAGTGTCACACCAGTGCAACTCATATCTGGTGTAACAGTTGTGTACATTTAAAAAAAAAAGAAAATTTGGCTGTAATAGATTGAATAGCAGTTAGTTGTCTGCAAGCGTGTGTGTCAGGCCTACAGCGTCTACTCTGCCAACTTCTGGCAGTGCACAGTGCCACTCATATCTGTTGTCACAGTAGCTTGCACGCATAGTACCACTAATCGAAAAAAAAAATGACAGGCAGAGGCAGGCCACCCCGCAGGGGCCGTCGTGGTCATGGTGCTGTGATTCCCTTTGGCCCTAGAATAATGCCCAGAGTTCAGAGGTCACGTACCCTGAACTCGAAAAGTTCTGAGAACATAGTTGACTGGCTAACACAGGACACCCAATCTTCTACAGCTTCCACTCAGAACCTTGACGCACCATCCTCCTCCAGCTTAGCTTCGGGCACCTCTCAAGTTACCACTCGCCCGCCTGCCGCCACCACCACCAACACTAGCACCACAGCCGCTTCACTTGATCTGTCAGAGGAGTTATTTACACATCAGTTGGAAGAAATGAGTGATGCGCAACCATTATTGCCAGAGGATGTAGATAACAGGGATATGTCTCAGTCAGGCAGCATTACACACATGGACGTACGGTGTGATGATGATGATGTTGTACCCGCTGCTGCTTCCTTTGCTGAGTTGTCAGATACAAGTGAAGCGGTTGATGATGATGATGCGTTCGTGGATGTCACGTGGGTGCCCGCTAGAAGAGAAGAAGAACAGGGAGAAAGTTCAGATGGGGAGACAGAGAGGAGGAGGAGACGAGTTGGAAGCAGGGGGATGTCGTCACAAGGAGCTAGTGGCACAGTCAGACAGCATGCATCGGCACCCGGGGTCAGCCAGACAGCACGCCAATGAACGCATGCTGTTGCCATCACCAGAATGCCGTCATTGCAGAGCTCAGAAGTGTGGCATTTTTTTGGTGTGTCTGCCTCTGACAACAGTTTGCGGTGTTTGCGGTGCGTTAAACGGGGAGTTTGGTCTGTCACTGTGAAGCGGGCGTAACCCTTACACTACCTGATCGATACAACATCATACCTGATGTTTTAAAGCACGTTATTCCAAACAATTTAGGAATGTTAGGTGATTTATGTCCTTTATGAATTAAAACCAGACTCTTCATCAACTATGTAATTTTCCATGGGAGGTTTTCCATGGATCCCCCTCCGGCATGCCACAGTCCAGGTGTTAGTCCCCTTGAAACAACTTTTCCATCACTATTGTGGCCAGAAAGAGTCCCTGTGGGTTTTAAAATTCGCCTGTCCATTGAAGTCTATGGCGGTTCGCCCGGTTCGCGAAAATTTGCGGAAATTCGCGTTCACCATTCGTGAACGGAAAATGTTATGTTCGCGACATCTCTAGTAACTATGTATAAGTGTGAACAATGTACCCAGTGTCTCAGTAAACAGAAAACAAAATGTAATTATCCATAATTTTATTAAAGGAACACTATAGTCACCTAAATTACTTTAGCTAAATAAAGCAGTTTTAGTGTATAGATCATTCCCCTGCAATTTCACTGCTCAATTCACTGTCATTTAGGAGTTAAATCACTTTGTTTCTGTTTATGCAGCCCTAGCCACACCTCCCCTGGCTATGGTTGACAGAGCCTGCATGAAAAAAAAAAGCAACTGGTTTCACTTTCAAACAGATGTAATTTACCTTAAATAATTGTATCTCAATCTCTAAATTGAACTTTAATCACATACAGGAGGCTCTTGCAGGGTCTAGCAAGCTATTAACATAGCAGGGGGATAAGAAAATCTTAATTAAACAGAACTTGCAATAAAGAAAGCCTAAATAGGGCTCTCTTTACAGGAAGTGTTTATGGAAGGCTGTGCAAGTCACATGCAGGGAGGTGTGACTAGGGTTCATAAACAAAGGGATTTAACTCCTAAATGGCGGAGGATTGAGCAGTGAGGCTGCAGGGGCATGTTCTATACACCAAAACTGCTTCATTAAGCTAAAGTTGTTCTGGTAACTATAGTGTCCCTTTAAGGGAGCAGTCTAAGCACCATGACCTCAAAAGAGAGTCCCCTGACACCTACCCTCAGTTGCTTGTTCCCTGGATGTCCATAGTCCAGCCACTTCCTCATATATATCACTACCATGGATGTCCTTTAGTGATATGAATACTATCTGTCTTTGGATGAAATTTATTAGCTGAGAGGTACACAGCCCTCTGATACAAGCATTGCTTTCCATGTATATTACATGGAATTATCTTATTTGAGTTACAGATTTTCCTTGTCTATGCCACACATGGACGGATTAACTGTTAATTAAGGAATGTAACTTTTTCAAGATTTACTTTCAGTAGAGGCCAATGGTTAATTACCTGCTGATTAAATGTTACTGCTTTTGTAGGTCATGAAACACTTCCATTTTTTCAGTCACCTTGGCAAAGACATCACATCATGTCAAAACTGTTTGCTGTGACAGAGTGCAATCCGAAGAATTTCTATAATAGACTTTAACTCCTTAGTGACTAAGGACATATCAGGTACGTCCGACAAAAAATGGTCCATATGGACCGCGGACGTACCTGATACGTCCGCTGCTAATTAGAGCGCTGGAAGCTATCATGATCACTTACATCTGCTCTAACAGTATTGCAGCGATGCCTCGCTGCCATTGTTCGGCCACAAAAGGTGTCCATTTTGCTGCCAACAGGGGGACTGCCTGAACTGACAGACAGTGAAAAAGTTTTAAAAAAGTTAAAAAAAAGTTACAAAAAATTAATAAATAAAGGTAATAAATTAAAAAAAAAAAATAAATATATATATATATATATATATGAGATATTTTTATTTTTATTAATATATACATAAATTAACCCCTTAACACCGCAGCCAAATGTACAAGTTGTGAACGAAACAAAATGTAAACAAAACCTGGCATTTGCGCTATATGTCTGTCCAACCGTAATTCACCTAATTTTTTTTTTATTTTTTTAGTTCTACATGACATTTTAACTGTCAATGTCATAATACTGTTTGCTTTTACTGCAATAAAATACAAATATTTGTATTCAGCAAAGTCTCACGTGTAAAACAGTACCCCCTATGTACAGGTTTTATGGTGTTTTGGGAAGTTACAGGGTCAAATATAGCGTGTTACATTTGAAATTGAAATTCGCCAGATTGGTTACGTTGCCTTTGAGACTGTATAGTAGCCCAGGAAATAAATTTACATCCATAATGGCATACCATTTGCAATAGTAGACGACCCAAGGTATTGCAAATGGGGTATGTCCAGTCTTTTTTAGTAGCCATTTGGTCACAAACACTGGCCAAAGTTAGCGTTAGTATTTGTTTGTGTGTGAAAAATGCAAAAGACGCCAATTTTGTCCAGTGTTTGTGACTAAGTGGCTACTAAAAAAGACTGGACATACCCCATTTGCAATACCTTGGGTTGTCTACTATTGCAAATAGTATGCCATCATAGGGGTAATTTTCATTCTTGGGCTACCATAGGGTCATAAAGGCAACGTAAGCAATCTGGCGAATTTTAATGTGAAAAAAATGAAACACAAGCCTTATATTTGACGCTGTAATTTTTTTAAAACACCATAAAACCTGTACATGAGGGGTACTGTTGTACTCGGGAGACTTCGCTGAATACAAATATTTGTGTTTCAAAACAGTAAAACGTATTGCAGCAATAATATCGTCCGTGTAAGTGCTGTTTGTGCGTGAAAAATGCAAAAAACTTCACTTTTACTGGCGATATCATCGTTGTAATACATTTTACTGTTTTGAAACACTAATATTTGTGTTCAGCGAAGTCTCCCGAGTAAAACAGTACCCCCCATGTACAGGTTTTATGGTGTCTTGGAAAGTTATAGGGTTAAATATAGTGCTAGCAAATTAAATTCCCTATACTTTCGGCATGGGTTGTCAGGCAGGTCCCGCTAATTGTAATTAATTAGGATACCTAATTATGTAAAATGATTACATAAATATATGTGTAGAATTAATATATGTATATATATATACATATGTGTATATATACGTATATATATAATTTTTTTAAAATATTTTTATTTATATATAGGTATATATATAGTGATATATACGTATATATTTATGTATATAGATATATATATTATTTCGTTCCACGTGTATTTTGATATAAATATATATATATATATTAATATCACAATACAGTTAGAACGAAATAAAACACATCTATATATTTTTTTATATATTTTTTTTTTTTTTTTATTCTTTATTTTTGTTGTGCAGGTGTGTACAGAGCGTTGTCGTGCGCCACAACAGCGTACCATGACATACAAATACAGATAGTTTAGACAGTGGCATGAATAACATTTTTGTTTTAAAGACAAAGTAGGCTAGACTGATATGTTGAAACGTTAATAAGCTGATAAAGAAACAAGAAAGAAGAAAGCTTGCAGCGCCCTGTCTGCGTTAGTCCTCAGAATTGCTCTTAAGAAAGAAAACAGTGGTATTCATAACTGTAGCAGGCTAATCTTTAAGTATTAAACCTAGCATCTTACGAATCACGAATTTTGCTCGCATGGTAAAGTAATAACTAAAGATGCTATAGATGACTCGTAGATAGTAATATTATGGCTTTGCGCATAGCTCGACATTTTAAACGTCCTACACAAAACAAGATGGGAGAACTAAATCAGAAGAACTAACAATGTTAAAACAGCAGGATCTGACATGTATTGAGTTTACTTGTTGCAATGGCAATAAGAGCGTCCCAAGTCCCATTGTGTATCCAGGCTGATAGCTGGGCAACGGGTATTTGTAATACAAAAATAAAGCAGGGAGGACATGAGAGTCTCCCCTTTGCCCCCACAGTGTGGCTCTAATTAAATAATTAAATGAAGGGATTTAGCGTCCCATCTGTGGCTATTGGGTGTGGTCTCTAATTTAAATGAATAGGAGGGACAACTTATACCCCTCAGCCCTCGCCCTTGGTCAGCAGCTGGGGGTTCTAATTTTTAAAGGGGGGATACCTAATGTCCCCAACCCCCCTGTGACGAATCAAACAATTGTGCCATACACAAGTCTACTTATCACTTAGGCCTCAATTTAATATTATTGGAAATACTTTAAAATTATATAATTTTTGGATAATATTTTAAAATAATTATTTCAAAATATGAAAATATGAAAACAGGGGGCTGCACTCACCTGAACATGCATAAATGGGGTTTTGCTGGGGCCAATTCATACAATACACAAGATCAAGAATATCCAGTGCACTCACGGATCTACTAAACAACAACTTCAAAGCTCACAGATTTTATTAGTTTAAAAAAAATACCTTAATCTAGGCAAAAATAATGGGGGTTTAGTTGCAGCATATGATCATACATTACATAAGCCTGCCACAACGTCAATGTACCCCATTTTTGGCACATCCTACTCTAGTAGCCTAATGTCTGCTTTTATGAGATTAACCCACTTACTTCGGGGAAAAAATGTTCATCTGGTGTTCTCTGCACCAGACAAGGATGAACAGAGCCTTGGAATGAGGAAACATTGACAAGAAGGGGTGCAAAACCAAGGAGGTGGCCAGGACTCCTAAATGTGTATATGAAAAAAGGGTTCTTCACTCACCTGATCATTTAAACGTCCTACACAAAACAAGATGGGAGAACTAAATCAAAAGAACTAACAATGTTAAAACAGCAGGATCTGACATGTATTGAGTTTACTTGTTAGCAATGGCAATAAGAGTGTCCCAAGTCCCATTGTGTATCCAGGCTGATAGCTGGGCAACGGGTATTTGTAAGTCCTCACCCGATGCCGCTGGTGTGCTTCTGGGGGTAATCCTGCATGATGGTTCGCGGTGGGCACCGACCCTTTCGTTCCTCACCATGCGGTCTGCGCCAGGCTGGGGCAAGGGCTGATGTCTTGCTGTTCTGGCGGTTGGCGCGGCTGCGAACGAAAGACCGCTCTGAGCTTGCCGTGGCTTGGAGGCTGCGGTGTTCGGAGGACGCTAGTGCTGCTAAGTGGTGAGCGGGTCGGGTTTGCCAGTCTCCGTCTGGCTGCTGCTCTGGGGGCGCGATGTGAGTGTCTACACAAGCGGCGCCAGGTGGCAGGGCGGATCCATGCCGCCATCTCCTTCACCGCTAGTTGGAATGACCGACCCCTGTTGCGGTATTGTGTGCCCATAGGTTGGTGCAGAGCCTCTGAAAGAATTCTTGGACATGTTTAGGTGGCTTTGTGAGGGTGCTATGTGTCGCGGGGCTCGTGCGGGCCGCCATCTTGCTTGGGCCCTTGCGGGCTAGGTTGACCGCTGGTTTCGTTGCTTGGTTAAGCCGAGTGGCTGGGGTAGTCGTCCCCATCGAGAATTTTGGTGCGTTTAATGCTCGTTTCAGGCTGTTGCCGTCGTTTGTGTTCCAAGTTGGATTGTGAGACATGCTGATTGGGACCGGGATAACCCCCACCGGTCCTAGGGGGGGGGGGGGTGTCGGTTTGGGTGATACTTCAATTTTGATAGTTATGGCTCGCTTCAGGTATGATGTGGACCTTTACCGACAAAAGGTCACTCCGGGTCATTCTAAGCTTAGCGTGTCTTTATGCAATCTATAGCTGTGTACGGAGTAGACCCTTCCGTTCCCAAATTACTTATAAATACTGTTTTCCTTAACCATTCTAGATGATAATTTGATTTATCACTAAAATAATTCAGTGTCTGAAGACCCAAAAGGCACTGTAATAATATTGTAATAAAGTAAACAATTACTCAAATAAATATAAGATAAAAGTGTATTGGATGAATGTAACAGAATGCAAAAATAGTCAGTAAATAATCAATCTTACCAAAGTATTAGTGACAGCATATGTCCTTGTGTATGATGCTCTGCGTGCAAGTGAGAATGGAATACAAGTGAGAATGGAATAATGGTTGAATGACTGAATGTATGCCTGAGTGAATGAATGTTAAAGAATGACAACGTCCCACTCTTTCTCCTTCAGTTAAATAGCCATTTTGTCCTCCATAAAGCAGCCCCCACCTGTGTGATTTTCCCAAAAAGGTTTTCTAACTTGTTACATGATGTAATGTATTGCATATCTAAGTTTGGGATATTCCCTAAATGGCTCGAGCTTGTAGTTAGCTTACGAAGTGTTTTTGTATACATTTAACTGACAGCACATGTGTTTTTGGGATATTCTCTAGAAGGCTCTTGCCTGTAATTGGCTTACAACGAGTTTTGTATACATTTGACTGACAGCACATGTGTTTGTTCTAATTGAATTTTAAACTTTTAGCTGTTAACCTTGTGGAAATGTCATTGAAAGTGTAACGTTTTTCAAATCTAAGCTAAGTTAAGAAGCCTGTAGTATTTCATACAACCAAATGTACATTAGTATTAAATATATATATATATGCGCCACACCATATAATACACATATATATTGCAAACTACACATTAAATAATGATCCATACTCCACAGGGGGGAGGTCCGATACTTCGGGTGTCGCTTGTTTTGGTGGGCCGGGAGAGCGTCCGTCTCTCCCTTGCCCTGTGCAGAGTAGGCCCCAAGACTCTGTTCCGGGAGTTCTGCCGGCATTCAGGCTTGCGAGGTGTCCCCCGGTTCCCCAGACTCTGTAGTACATAGTGAGGCAGGTAAGGGTTCTGGGTTGGGTGTTTTACCCCCGATTTTTGGCAAGAATCCGGATCAGGCTCAGGAGCTCACAGAAAGCATGTCTGCTCAGCTTCCCGGTCAGGCTCCGCCCCTTTTAATATTTTATTTTTATTTTATTTTATTATAATTTATTTTTTTACGTATTTACATATTTTTTTATATTATATATAAATATACATATATAACAATAATTATATATATATATATATATATATTTAATCAGTATCAGTCTACGTGTAATTTGATATTAATATATATATATATAATTATATATATATATTAATATTAAAATACACCTAGACGGTGTATGTGTGTGTGTGTATATGTGTATATATATACTTAGATCATATATATATATATATATATAGTATATATATATATATATGATCTAAGTATATATATATATATTTTTTCACTTATTTTAATTTAATTTAATTTGATTTTCAGCCAGCAGGGGGACTAACTGTCATTACAGTTAGTCCCCCTGCTGGCATTGCTGCAGCCAGCTATCCCGGCCATGTGATTGTGAGGTCCTCGCAAGGACCTCACTCTCACATGGCCCGGGGGGGCTGAAGAGAGCAGACGTGCCGCAGGGGGCTCTCTGGGAGTCCCCCCAACCGCGATCGCCGGCATGGGATCGCCGGCGACCGGGTAAGTTACTAAAAACCGGAGGGCGTACTCAATATCACACTCAATATCCACCGGGCCGTCCTATCGTTTCCGGAGTTGACAACTTAACACAGAATGGTAGCTTATATATCGAGAAAATACTAAGACCTTTTGTGGAACAACTCCCCTCGTATATCAGGGACACAAAACAGGCACTATCACTATTCTCGAATTTACAACTACCCAACTCAGCAAGACTATGTAGCCTTGACGTTGAGGCATTGTACTCTTCAATTCCCCACGAACGGGGCATCGAGCACACAAAATACTTTCTAGACCAGAGAGGCCCTATCCATACCCTACACACAAGATTTGTATTGAAACTATTAAGGTTCATCTTGTCCCATAATTATTTTTTGTTTCATGATAAATTCTTCCATCAAATAAGGGGGACAGCGATGGGCACGGCGTGTGCACCATCCTACGCCAATCTCCATCTGGGCTGGTGGGAGTCGCAAATCATGAAATCAGATATCCTCCTAACATACATACCTAAAATACACACATGGCTTAGGTATATAGACGATATCTTTGTGGTCTGGCTGGGCACAGAGGATGAATTTAATGATAATATAAATAGAACTTTAAGAGATCAGAAGACAGGAGAGAAGACCTCAACTCTGTCACTGACTCGAAAGGTAAAAAGTGGTCACCTGGACTGGGTGGAGAGGGGATAACCCTCGGGAAGACTTGAAATATAAAGAGAGAATCTCCTTAGGTTGTCTAACTAAAGGACAGCCATATGGAGAGGTTCCCAGTCCAATTCCATAAGTATAGTAAGGAAAAATAATAAATAACTTTATTAAATAGAATTAGTATATAAAAGCACAAATCTAAGTAGATAGAGAATTACCCATCATCAGGACATAGAGAACGTGGCTAATGAATAGCCTACTCTGGCTATATATTTTATATGGGACCTTCTAACTAGAAGGACAAAGTACTGAATACTATTAAAGGTACTCCTAGAAAACCCACAGGGGTATATAACTCAGGACTCTATCTAACATAGAGAAGGGCACACAAAATTAAAATATAATACCTAATGGAAAAACGATCTCAATTAAAGGAGCCAAAGGGAAAAGCAATGAGAGGGAAGGGGATATAGAAGGGGAGAGGTAATGTCACAGTGATGAATGACTAAAAAGAGCAATCATAAGACATATATACCTCCCACTCCAACTAGCCAAATCCCACAGAACCCACTCTGAGCTAAAGCCCTATGCTCCTCAAATGACACCTTCGAGGGTATCCTAGTCATAGCCTAAAGTTACAGGAATAATGGAGAAACCAAGCAACGAAAAAAGGCAGTCGTTAGACCGCCTACTAGAAAAGCCACTACCTTTCAAAACAAGAAAGGAGATTAACTCACTACTGCTATGGTATAGGGTATATATAGAGAGATTGGGGAGAGTAATCGGAGAAAAGAGGGAGAGAGGTAAAACAGCCAAATAGCCTCTCCCACCACTCGCAAGCTCCCAACAAAACAATCACACACTATACTAGACCCTATGCTCCTATAATTAACACCTTCGAGGGTGTTCTAGTCTTAGCTACAAGCTAATAGTAGAGATGGTCCATTAGGTAAAAAATAGTGTCAAATCAAATCATTCGTGCAGGGTGCTCAAACGTGAATAAAGTGGAAGCTAAAGAACCCGACGCGCGTTTCAGCGTGTGAACCACGCCGTCATCAGGGGTAACGCTAGTGCGGCCTGCCCGGCCGTCTGTTATATACCCTGCTAATTGTGCCTATATCGGAGTCCGCCAATCACCGATCGTCTGTTAATGACGTAAACGGGGCGTGTCCAGCTGCTCCGTTGCGTAACTTTTACGACGATCAAGGAGGCTGAGAGCATTGGTGAATTAACCCGTAGAGTGCCTAATGATCCTCCAGGGTTAGATTCAGAATGGTAAAAATGCAGCATCAGAGGTGTATAGATACACTGTATGTCCGCAGGCGTTACACTTAGCTGGTAGTCGAACGGCTATCTAAAGCCTGTTTGATAACAAAGTGTAATGTCTGTAACAGTGTAGAGTAGCCAATTTAATTTCATTGCCTGTGTAATATGAGATAAAAAGTGGCAATCTTTATCCATCAGCAGGCAAATATACCTTATATATTTAATATGCACTTTTGCCAGTAATGCACATCTATAAGGGAACGGCATATACAATGAAAAAATAATAAATAATAATGAGATTATGCCTGTACTGTATATCATGCAAAAGCACCATTGAGCGAACCCAGCTGCATATATACAGTATCTACCTCTGTTCCCCATGGCTTGTCTACTGTATAGTGGCATTCGTACAGGAGATATATTCATGGTATGCATGCATAGATAACTATGTAACTGATGTGTGATACAGGTTATGCCAACATATAAATCACGATAGAAATGTATCTATTCCAAATATAGTATGGTACAAATCTATCTGTGTATGTAGACTAAACACATAAATGCTCGTACGAAAATTAGGCTCAAAAAATAATAAAAATAATTGAAAGGAAATTTTTAAACTTGTGTGAAGTGATATATACATTTGTGTTTTAACTTAACTAGAATATCATTAAAAATCAGTCTGTCAAATAAATGGGGAATAAGAGAAACCTTCATTTAACCCTGCTGGTGACAGGGTTTTCAATTGGTAAATCCAGAAGGCTTCTCTCTGTCTCAGTTTCAAATCCCAGTTCCCTTTGCGTGGCGGTTGTAGAATATGTTCCAGGCCCATAAACCTAATTCCTGCAGAGGAGTGGTTATGGTGTACGTGTAAATGTCTCGACACTGGTGTCTCCAGGTGTCTCTTGACGGAATTCACATGTTCACGTATCCTAAATTTTAGAGGACGAAAGGTCTTGCCTACATATTTTAAACCGCAGGAGCAGATTAGTAAATAGATCACTCCCGTGGTTAGGCAGTTAAAGAAAGACCGAGGTTTGAATTGCCCCATACCACTACTATCGGTGGTTAGTTTAGAATGTCTCTTAATAAAGGGGCAAGCACTGCAACGGCCACATTTAAATGTGCCTATTGGTAAGTACTTCTGGAAGTAACCAGAGGGTGCAGTGGTCTGAAGATGACTCGGTGCTAACATATCCCTTAAGTTTCTCCCCCTCCGTGCTGTAATGGAGGGAGAGGGAGGCAATACTTCCTTGAGATGTTTATCAGAGTATAGAATGGGCCAGAATTTTTGAAAGGTTTTTTGCACGGCCTCCCAGCCTGTGTCGAAAGTGCCGATACATCGTATTTTTGTATCTTCGGTCTTAGTGGTCCTATCTGTGATAAGATTTTCACGTTCAGAGAGTATTGCCCTCAGATATGCCCTCTTAAGGACCCTATTGGGGTAACCCTTATTTTTGAACATGTGACGCAAATCATTGGCCTTTATTTTGAACTCCTCCAAAGTTGAGCAGTTACGGCGAAGTCTCAGGTACTGACCAATTGGAATACCCGACTTAAGTGACACGGGATGATGACTCTTCCAGCATAGTAGGTTATTGGTGGCAGTCTTTTTTCTATACAGTGTGGTTTCAATTCTACCATCCTCAGAAATCAATAGAGTTAAGTCCAGAAAACAGAGGTTTTTGCCCCCTACTTCACTGGTAAAGTGGAGTTTGAAATCATTATTATTCAGCAGGTCTACAAATTCATGAAATCTATCAATTGTATCCAGCCACACTAACAACACGTCGTCAATATATCTTTTCCAATAGTAAATTTGATCAATGTATGATTTGAGTCTAGGATCAGACTTAATGCATCGTTCCCACCATCCTAGATGTAGATTCGCGTATGAGGGCGCGCAAGACGTCCCCATAGCTGTACCAGTGGTCTGGTGGTAGATCTTACCATTGAAGAGAAAGATGTTATGGGTTAGAATGAAATCTAGTAGTTCCATCACGAAATCAATAACCTTTTTGGATAGAGTACTTTCGAGCTTAAGAAGTTCGCCGACGTGTTGAATGCCCAGATGATGCGGAATGGAGCTATAAAGAGCTTCCACATCTCCATTATTCCTGTAACTTTAGGCTATGACTAGGATACCCTCGAAGGTGTCATTTGAGGAGCATAGGGCTTTAGCTCAGAGTGGGTTCTGTGGGATTTGGCTAGTTGGAGTGGGAGGTATATATGTCTTATGATTGCTCTTTTTAGTCATTCATCACTGTGACATTACCTCTCCCCTTCTATATCCCCTTCCCTCTCATTGCTTTTCCCTTTGGCTCCTTTAATTGAGATCGTTTTTCCATTAGGTATTATATTTTAATTTTGTGTGCCCTTCTCTATGTTAGATAGAGTCCTGAGTTATATACCCCTGTGGGTTTTCTAGGAGTACCTTTAATAGTATTCAGTACTTTGTCCTTCTAGTTAGAAGGTCCCATATAAAATATATAGCCAGAGTAGGCTATTCATTAGCCACGTTCTCTATGTCCTGATGATGGGTAATTCTCTATCTACTTAGATTTGTGCTTTTATATACTAATTCTATTTAATAAAGTTATTTATTATTTTTCCTTACTATACTTATGGAATTGGACTGGGAACCTCTCCATATGGCTGTCCTTTAGTTAGACAACCTAAGGAGATTCTCTCTTTATATTTGATGAATTTAATGAGTTCGTCTCCCTCCTGAATATCAACGAGGAGAACCTTAAATTCACAGCAGAATTTGGGGGGCAATCACTAAACTTCTTGGACATAACCATCTCTATTAATACTAATGGCTCTCTAAAAACAACTCTCTATAAGAAGCCAACTGCATCTAATGCACTCTTGAGATGGGACAGCTATCACCCGAGGCCTCTGAAGCAGGGCATACCAGTTGGGCAATATCTAAGGGTACGCAGAAATTGTACAGACCTATCGGATTTTAAAATAAAAGCAGCCCTACTAAGGCAACAATTCCGCGAGAAAGGCTACCCAAATAAATGTCTGAAAAAGGCATATAGACGAGCCCTGGAAATAGATAGAGAGGACCTTATCCTAGACCAACCGAAACACACACCATCTAACACAACCATTCGTATGATTGGCACTTTCGACACAGGTTGGAACACAGTGAAGAACTCTATTGAGAAATTCTGGCCCATCCTTTTGAAGGATGTCCACTTGAAAGACGTCCTCAGCTCTAAAGCAACCATCACAGCGCGTAGAGGCAAAAACCTCCGCGATATGCTAGTACCAAGCCATTTTTCAATAAAACAGAGTAAAACAACATGGCTAGGACGCAATCCCCCATGTGGCTCTTTCGGGTGCGGCAGATGTGTCGCGTGTAAGTATATCTTACGCGATTCAAAGAAAATCCAGGATAGTGACGGACAACAAGAGTTTGAGATTACCCATTTTTTCAACTGCAACACAGCTGGTTTGGTATACCTTCTAGTTTGTAGTTGCGGTATGCTATACGTGGGTAAAACCTTCAGACCTTTCAAGGAACGGATAAAAGAGCACGTAAGGTCCCCAAAAAACCGCATGGAAACCCCAATCTCCAGACATCTGAAGAATTTTCATGAAGGTGTCTCGAGTGGGATTAGGTTTTGTGGATTGGAATGGGTAAAACGCGATCAGAGACGAGGCGATTTTGACAAGCTCTTACGCCAAAAGGAGTGTAGGTGGATCTATAAACTCAAGACTCTGAGCCCAAAAGGCTTGAATGAAGGCTTTTCATTCTCCCCTTATATATAACCATCTACACAAGATCCATCTACCTCCAGCTCTGTGACCTCTCTAATCATGCAACACATATATGTAAAACACCACCTTTCCAGTCAACATGAATAATGATAAAAATAATAGAAAATGAAGGGAACCATTCTGTTTAAGAATAAACCCTCACCTGTATATATTGTTAATATGTAACTATAATAACCTTTTGATTTGTATATAATAATTTCATACTATATATACCCTATATCTGGCACAGGTTCAAAATACTAAGTTAATGACAAATAGATAGATAGATCTACGTACACTTGGGTCCATTACTAAAAAATGATTCTAGTAAAATTTGGCCAAATCTACCATACCAGTTAACGTATGTAAATGACTGACAAAATAATATGTAGAGTTATCTTCTATTTTTTCAATTTTTTTTTTTTTTTTGAACTTCAGTAAACTCACTAGTAATAGTGAGTAAGGTACATCTACACACATCAGTATTCCACTAGAGTGACTGCCCTGGTAAGCGGAATCCTATCGGGAATGAATTCTATCTGGAATAGATATAGCGATCTAACCCTTTTATTTAGATCGGGATAACCACAATATATATATTCCCCTAAAAACAAGCGGATCGACTCTTTGAACTAATTCCCCCAGAAAGATCGAGAGTCAGTTCAGCTATCTCGCTATCTCCTTAGGACAAATCTAGTGGTGACTGAAGGTTGGAACCGAGTCTCTAAAACCTAGGACTATGTGCAGCTATTAGACACTGCGCACGCACATCACAAAGCGACGCATGTCACCATGGTGACCGCAAACGCAACTGATAGGTTAGAGACTTTCGATTCCCTTATGAATGAACCTCTGAGTAACGAGCACGCATATCGAGACGTAACCCCGCCCCCGGTCTGCCTGCAACCATGCTAATTGGAAGACGCGGGTAGGAGGGCGGGTTCTGCCTCGGTATATACTCACTTCCCCTCAGCTGTGCCAGTAGCTCTTGAGAAAGGCGTGTGAGCACGCCGAAACGCGCGTCGAGCGTTTTTGCCGTATTTTGTTTTTAATACTGGGGGATGCTTTTGGCTAACTTTATAATGGGGGAAGCCTGTTAATGTTTTGGACTGGGTGACTGGACTTCGACCAGAGCGATAATTAATCTCTCAATCAGCAACAGCAATATCCAGTCCTGGCAGTGTATGGTACCAGGGGGCTTTGCAGTTTATGCCTTTATACATATATTTAGACGACCTTTGAGGCAGTTCATATCTCCTTAGTCAGTCAGACAGTGGGGACTATTCAACGCTAGGCTGCCTCGAAGCAGCAGTTTAGTGGAATATACTCATGAGTCAGACCGGAGGGTGAGGATATTTTAGCTAGCAGGAATGCTCTTTTGCACAATTTAGCGGCAGGCTGCCTCGAAGCAGCAGGTTAACTAAGTGTACATAAGCACTGGACCAGCTGTGTTACATTTCTTCTACAACTGTACATATGTATATATACTTTATTTGCCAAATATTATTGCTGACCTCCTTGGAGGAGACTGTATATAGATGTGCTCCATATAAGCTGCCCAGGCATACCCTATAGCATCAGCTGTTCAGCAGGGTTCACAATCTGTGTTCCGATCTGAACAACTATAAAGGCGAGTGGGGACCAGGCTACTCCTCTACCATCCGGAGGCTACTAGACAATACATGACGTCTGCCTCTGTGATACTCTAAACCTGACCTAACCCGATACCAAGGCTTCTATTGTGTACCCATTAGAGATATATTTAAACTAATGGATTCTGACTCTTGTCTCCATCGACTGAACAGTTCCGTACGCACTACCATACTGCTGTATATTTAGAGTAGCATTTCTGGACGGACACGTCCACACAGAGACTCTGTGGGTCCGTTCTTAATTATATGTATCTCTAAACAGAGTCAAAAATAGGAACTGTCATTCTAAGTTTAAAAAGCCAGGATATCTATTAAACCCTACGTGCATGTATGGATGAGGGGGTAGAAATATCTGATCAAATATAGAACATATGGTACACTGCATATACTTAATACTATATCTCAGATATCCCTCTCTACTAACTTTACTGCTACTGGGTAATATCCAATACCGCATCCACCTAGTTTTTAATTCACTTCTAGTCTACACGAGTGTTTCACCATCACTGTATGTCTGTTTTGTCCGCAAGCGGCTTAATAAAGGGTATATCCTACAATTAATTATTTTTACCTTATATTTAGAGATATCATCTTGTGGAATAGACACTCTACTGCTTCGGCTGTAGTTGTGCAACTGTTCCACTCTAGTCTTTTCTCTCGCTTTTAAAAGGACGTAATAGTACGCCCTCCGTTCTTAAGGGGTTAATATAAAAATACACTTAAAGTAAAATTACACAATTATAAATGTAATTATAATTAATAATAAATAAATAAATGTTAAAAATGTTAAAAATATATATATGTAATTGTATTCTAACTGTATTTTGATAATATATAAATATATATATATATATATATATATATATATATAAATATATATATTTATATATATATATATATATATATATATATCAACATACACTTAGAATTAAATTATACATATATCTATGTATATTTGAATAAATAAAAATAATACAAAATATACATGTGTCCATATACATAATTACATAAATAATTTCATAAACATACACATAGACTTCAAATATATAAATATGTATATATATTTAAATTGTACTTGCATATTTATGTAATATTTTTATATAATTAAGTAATTTTATCGATTGCGATTTGGGGGAAAGTCCAGAGAAGTTAATTTGCTAGCACTGTATTTAACCCTATAACTTTCCATGATACCCTAAAACCTCTACATGGGGGGTACTGTTTTACTCGGTAGACTTTGCTACACAAATATTAGTGTTTCAAAACTGTAAAACATATCACAGTGATGATATTGTCAGTGAGAGTGAAATTTTTTGCATTTTTCACACACAAACAGCACTTTTACTGATGATAGCATTGTCGTAATACGTTTTACTGTTTTGAAACACCAATATTTGTGTTCAACGAAGTCCCCATGTACATGTTTTATAGTGTTTTTGAAAGCTACAGCGTCAAATATTAGGCCGTTTTTTTTCACAGATTGATAATGCTGCCTTTGAGAGATGTATGGTAGCCCAGTAATGAGAATTACCCCCATGATGACATACCATTTGCAAAAGAAGACGACCCAAGATATTGCAAATGGGGTAAGTTCAGTCTTTTATAGTAGCCACTTAGTCACAAACACTGGCCAAAGTTAGCGTCCATAATAGTTTTTTGCATTTTTAACACACAAACAAATATAAATGCTAACTTTGGCCAGTGTTTGTGACTAAGTGGCTACTAAAAAAGACTGGACATACCCCATATTGAATAACCTGAAATTGCATTGGCCGGCTTAAAAAATGTCCCAAATAGGACATGGGTGCATGATGACCAGCTGTGAAAATTCCAAGATGGAAAACTGGAATGTGTGCCCTCCAAATAAGGTCTTTTAGCCCCCAGAGAACCCAACACACCTATACGTGGGTGTTATCACTGTACTCAGGAGATGTTGTTGAATACATATTGGGGTGTTCTTTGGCAGTAACCCTTAAAGTTCTTAGTACATGTATTCTTAAATTGCTATGTGTTTAAAAAATCACCAAACATTTTTTTTTTAATTTGGCATAGATTGGTGGTAAAATGGTTGCATGAAAAGAGTCAAAATATCCCATTTTTAATACCTTAGGTTATTTTCTTTTAAAAAATACATACATGTGAAGGGTTATTCAGAAATTCCTGACACATATCAGTGTTACAATGTAACTTGCATTCATTTTGAAAAAAAATGGTTAGAAAATAGCAAAGTGCTACTTGTACTTATAGCCCTATAACTTGAAAAAAAATCTAAGTACATGTTAATATTGGGTATTTCTAAACTCAGGACAAAATTTAGAAACTATTTAGCATGGGTGGTTTTTGGCGGCTGTAGATGCATAACAGATTATAGGGGTCAAAGTTGGAAAAAGTGTGTTTTTTATATTTTTTTTCATATTCTATCATTTTTTTTATAGTAAATTATATGACATGATGAACATAATGGTATCTTATAGAAAGACCATTTAATGGCAAGAAAAATAGTAGATAATATGTGTGGGTACAGTAAATGAGTAAGGAAAATTACAGTTAAACACAAACATCCAGACGGTCTGATGGCTCCCTTCCCCGCGGTCTATCCGGTCATGCTAGGCCAGCCGCGAGGGAGTGACTGCCTTTTACAGCATCTAGGCAGGAAGTAGTCATCAGGACACTCCCCCGGAACGACCTGTCAGTCAATTGCTGCAGGACCAATCAGGACGCCTCAGAGGCGTGGTTACTGCTCTGAACAGGGTATTTAACAGAGCTTCTTTTATTAGCTCATTGCCCTGTCGTGGTTCTAGCTTGTTCTAGTCACTCAGTGCTTGTGTATTCTATTATCCCTTTTGGTTTTGACCCGGCTTGTTTACCTTACTCTGCTTATCTCTGTTACCCTTGATTCGGCTTGTCTCTCGCTTACCTGTCTTCTGTTACCCTCGACCTCGGCTTGTCTTTGACCATTCTATACTGTACTACTTACGTTAGTCCGGCCATTCTAAGGTCCGGTATACGTATCTGGCTACTGTTTGTACTCTGCGTGTTGGATCCCTGTCCCGATCCTGACACCCTGGTCCCAAATGGTAAGAAAATTGAGAAGCGGTCTGGTCACTAAGAGGTTAAATACAAGTCCAATTTGGACATTACATAAACAAATGTAGTGGTTCTGGTGTCTATAGGTTGTCCCTGCAGGCTTTTTAATGTAAATACTGCCTTTTCATAAAAAAGGCAGTGTTCATATTGGTGCCAAGTAACACCTCTAGTGGAAGTCACTCAGCCAGCCACTAGAGGTGCTTCCTAGTCCAGTGCTGCACATTCTGGGTCTCCCCTACTCTATGAGGAGATGCTGATTGGCGCAGCCTGGCTTTGGAACTATCAGCAATTTGGCTGAAAAACGAAATTCTTAGGCACCACATACTTTATGCTAAAGAAATGTTATTCATATAACGATTTTCCTGCTGCCTACTCAGAAAAGTTTGTTGGAACGAACCAAACAATTGAGCCATGCACAAGTCTACTTATCACTTAGGCCTCAATGTAATATTATTGGATACGCTGCACTATGAACACCACTTTAGTGTAAGGGTGCAAGTCTATTTATCACTTAGGCCTCAATTTAATATTATTGGATATGCGGCACTATGACCACCAGTTTAGTGCATGGGAGGTTCCCTAATACTTTCCCTAGCCCCTCATCCACCATGCCACTAGTGATGGCATTTATGCTAATAAAATACTAGCAAATGTGCAGCTATAGCGTCCTAGTTGCTAGTAAAGTACACCACCCTGTGCCTCCATGTGTGGGCCACTGGTTGGGGCTTGAGTGTAAAGAGCAGAGGAGGTGGATAGAGTACTTTTCATCTGTCTCACACAGTGGACTATCAATTACAAAAATAAAGCAGGGAGGACATGAGAGTCTCCCCTTTGCCCCCACAGTGTGGCTCTAATTAAATAATTAAATGGAGGGATTTAGCGTCCCATCTGTGGCTATTGGGTGTGGTCTCTAATTTAAATGAATAGGAGGGACAACTTATACCCCTCAGCCCTCGCCCTTGGTCAGCAGCTGGGGGTTCTAATTTTTAAAGGGGGGATACCTAATGTCCCCAACCCCCCTGTGACGAATCAAACAATTGTGCCATACACAAGTCTACTTATCACTTAGGCCTCAATTTAATATTATTGGAAATACTTTAAAATTATATAATTTTTGGATAATATTTTAAAATAATTATTTCAAAATATGAAAATATGAAAACAGGGGGCTGCACTCACCTGAACATGCATAAATGGGGTTTTGCTGGGGCCAATTCATACAATACACAAGATCAAGAATATCCAGTGCACTCACGGATCTACTAAACAACAACTTCAAAGCTCACAGATTTTATTAGTTTAAAAAAAATACCTTAATCTAGGCAAAAATAATGGGGGTTTAGTTGCAGCATATGATCATACATTACATAAGCCTGCCACAACGTCAATGTACCCCATTTTTGGCACATCCTACTCTAGTAGCCTAATGTCTGCTTTTATGAGATTAACCCACTTACTTCGGGGAAAAAATGTTCATCTGGTGCTCTCTGCACCAGACAAGGATGAACAGAGCCTTGGAATGAGGAAACATTGACAAGAAGGGGTGCAAAACCAAGGAGGTGGCCAGGACTCCTAAATGTGTATATGAAAAAAGGGTTCTTCACTCACCTGATCATGCATAAATGGTATACTGCTGGGGCCAATTCATACAATACACATTGCTTCTCCAAACTCTACAGCTTTTTACCTTACTCTAAATTTAACAGTTCCCAAACCCTAACCAAAATAGTTTCATTAGTTTTGCAACATTTGGCAAAGATATCATAAGTATAGACATATTACAATGATTACAATGATGCAATGGTGGATACCATGAGGAGACGCAGCATATATTTTAATCACTATCATATTTGCAAGCAAAAGTCAACTCCCTTTCATGTAGGGAGTTAAATCCTAGCGCTGTGTGAGGATGTTAGACAACTTAAAAAACCAAAAGGAAAACTAACATATATATCAGTACAGAGATGCAGAAAAGTGGATCATTTATTTTACCAATACGGGTCCTGGATTTGCTACTAATCCGGCACAGGAATTAGTGAAGAAAGCCTCCTATGTGCCCAGCATGAGTGGTGTGTAGTAATAGTGTGGTTAACAATTGAAGAATGTCTTGATATTCTCAACCCTAACATATTATTTTGGTATAGTGGAAAATAGCCTGAAAGTACCCCCAAAACACATGGAAACTCCACAAAAGTCATATCCCCTGATAGCCCCGATCTGGAGGACCAACATATCCAAACATCACCCAGATAGGTTCAGGGGTTTGGGATTTCCATGGAAGTCATAATTTCGACCGACTGTGCACATGGTCCTATGCCCAAAACAGTTCCAGGGAATTAGTTCCAATGGTCGGTATCTCTTTCTGGAGTACAAAAGTACATAAATCACATAAGTTTTTAAAGGGCCCATAGTCTTTTGGCAGGAGACTGGCAAGCAGGCCCCTCCAAGAACACATGGCAAAGGCATTTCTGCCACAGTGGGGGTTGTATCTGAGGAAATGCATAACTTGAAAACTGTAAGGGGATCCTGATGAGTAGGAACAGAGGAGAGCAACATATACCTTCACCTGATCACTTTTACACTGCTCTAAACTCAACAGAGTATCTTTCAGTGTAAAAGAAGCTGACATCCTGAGACCTATTCACCAAGATGGCCACTGCTCAGGGGTCTGCACCTCCTCATACCCATGTGACACAGTTATTATATGAAACAAAGCTAACAGGCCTTTCATCGATTATGAGCGATAATTCTGGGCTAGTCTGAGCTACCAAACGCAAGGGCATACATTGATCTTGGTATTGATTGGTTACTTACCTCAATCAATCACATTAATGAAATGGCAGAAGCAGAGGGAGAGGCTGAGGCAGGAGGCCTCATCGTTGGAGAACCAGAACCTATGAGGGCATTTTGTAACGGGCTCATTTTGAGTTTAGTCATTACTACACAGCCTTGCTAGTAATGTTTTTTTAAGTGCCATGATATTGAATCAAGCAATTTGATTTAGTTCACTACATTCACTGTTTCCTTTTTCATTTTACTTAAAAACCTCAGTTCAGGCACATTCTCACTATAATATTCTCATATAATATTCTTGCAATGTCTTCCAAATAAGTCCATCTCCTTAATAAGTATGGACATGGATATTAAAATTTGTGTAACTAAGAATAATAAATCCTGGGCATATGCCAAGGTTAAACAAGATGATCTTCCATACTGATATTGGGGTGTAACTGGAACACATTCAGCAAGGGTTTCAGTGACAGGACAAACAGCAAAGTAAAGAGCAGACAGCCATGCTGAATGACATTATTTATAAGCTCAGTAAAGGAGAGCTGTTCGTTCACGTAGGAATGCCTCTCCCTGTCCCTGAAACCCAGTACAAAAGCTTTTCAGCATCTTTGGATAAGAATACTCATGCAATACTCAGGAGAAACTCATGAGAATTTGGTCTATGGAGGAGATTGATTATTTTGAAGGTGTTGTCCCTCACCACTCTCAAGAGGATGAAGCCAACTTGATCCAGGTGGACTAGCCCTGCCAACAGAGGAAACAATCTAGTGGCTAAAATTTTAGAAAATAGTTTTAGGTTGCTAATTAGTATTGTCATTGGCCTGTAGCTACTGCACTGTTCAGGGTCCTTACTGTTTTTTTTTAATAAATAAGATGTAAGCAGAAAGGGTCTGTGGTGATATCTTCCCTCAGCTATAGAGCTAAATGCAGATCAAAAGTAAACAATGAAGTCTGGTGCGAATGTGCGATAGTATTGCACTGTTATTCCTTCAGGACTTGGGCTTTTGTTCAGGGGAAAACACTACAGTTTTTGTCCAAATGTTGGGTATGTATCTGAGTTGTTGGGCTTGTTTGAGCATAGGTGGCATGTGTTTCCCACATTTATTTCTGTATTGATAATAATTTGTAGTTGTGAGGAAATGTGAGCAGGTGGCACCAGTGTAGAGCATATGATAAAATTCCTTAAGAAATAGAAATGTAAAATAAATAAATACATAGAAATGTGAGATCTATCAAACTTTTCTCCAGGAGTAATGTTTTGTGGTGCTGTTTTGAGAAAGGAGAGATTCCTTTTTATATTCAGCCCCTAATTTAATAAATACATCTCTGACCACGCTCTTGTGGGTTTCCCACAATAGCATAGGGGAGATATTGTTTACATTGTTTGCTCTGAAATTGTTTTGTATGACTTGTTGGATCCATGTGTGTGTTATAAAGGAGGAAAGGTGAATAAACTTGGCTAGTCGTAGAGTAGCAAAACACCACATTAAGTTCTTTACAGAACTTGTGATGGAATACCCCATCACCTGTGTAAGTTCCCTTCTCCATTCATATCTGTACCTCCCTGTTCGATTCCCAGAGTTTCATGTATCCCTTTTTATACTCCCGAGATCCAGACCCCCCCTTGCTCATTAACTTCAAAGAAGGTCATTAGCTCAAGTGCTCTCCCTAAAAGCCCGCCATTCGTATAACCAGTACACGTGTTCTTTGGAATGGCGGCCATCTTGTCTGCCGAACACAGGCAGCGGTACCTTGTCGTAGAGTGCATGGAACTATATTGGTCACCCCGTTTGGTTTATATCAGTTTCGTGTTATGTTGTTTAAGATAAAGAATGCCCCAGCTACCTTCCAATGAATGGTAGGTAGACTCCTCAATGGCCTCCAGGATTATGCCTGTGCATCCGCTGAATACAAACATACACAGACGGCTGAATACATACACAGACGGCTGAATACATACACAGACTGCTGAATACACACACACTGCAGTGAGGGGTGCAGTGTATGTGTTTGTGTGTACAGGTGCGGTGTGTGTGGGGTGCTGTGTGTGTGTGTGGAGTGCTATGTGAGTGGGCTGCTGCGTGTGTGTGTGTGGAGTGCTATGTGAGTGGGGTGCTATATGTGTGTTGGGTGCTGTGTGTGTGTTTGAGGGGTGCAGGTAGCAAATGTTTTTTGTTTTTTTTAATACTACTATACGTTAAATAAAATCTATATGTCCCCCCCACCCTTCTTCTTACCTTTGGTGAAAGAGGCTGGGACACAGCCAGCCCTGGTGGTCCAGTTGTGAATTCTGTACAGCCTGCAGCTTGTCTGGCTGCAGGCTGTCTCCTGTCCTCCTGCGCGCAGAACGCTGTGTGGAGCCCTGGTGGTCCAGTTGTGAATTCTGTACAGCCTGCAGCTTGTCTGGCTGCAGGCTGTCTCCTGTCCTCCTGCGCGCAGAACGCTGTGTGGATCTGCAATGCTCCACACAGCCTGCTTGCGGGAGGAACGATCTGCCTTACAGGTCGGCCTCTCCTGCAGCCCTGGGTCCTAGGCAGCTACCTCTCTCCCCGATTGAATTGAGATCTCCCTCACCGGCACAAGGCCAGAAAACAAGGCCACCTCTCCGTTGGCCGACAGGGGAGATCAAAGGATCTCCCCTGTCGGCCGGGCATGCTGGGCAGCGCGGTAGGGCCCCATGCGGAAAGACGGCCCTGACAGACACACACAAACACTTCCAGACACACACACACTTCACACACACTTCCAGACACACACACACTTCCAGACACACACACACTTCCAGACACACACACACACACACACTTCCAGACACACACACACACACTTCCAGACACACACACACACATACACTTCCACACACACACACACACACACACACTTCCAGACACACACACACACACACACACTTCCAGACACACACACACACACACACACTTCCAGACACACACACACACACATACACTTCCACACACACACACACATACACTTCCACACACACACACACATACACTTCCAGACACACACACACACATACACTTCCAGACACACACACACACTTCCAGACACACACACACACACACACTTCCAGACACACACACACACACACTTCCAGACACACACACATACACTTCCAGACACACACACACACACACACTTCCAGACACACACACACACACTTCCAGACACACACACACACACTTCCAGACACACATACACACACACTTCCAGACACACACACACACTTCCAGACACACACACACTTCCAGACACACACACACACTTCCAGACACACACTCACAAATGTATTTTATTTCTTGTTGCTCCTACCTTTAGGATTCCTCTGGGTCCTTTCCCCGGGGTCCGGTGACTTCCATGATATTCCTGCTCCTCTCTGCTACCTCGCGCAGTTTAGTGATGCGGGGCCGGAATGACGTCATATTCCGGCTCCCGGCATCACCAGAGAGGGCGCGCGAGGGAGCAGGAAGATCATCAGCAGAGCTCCCTCGCCGCCGCATGCCTGAACACCGGCCGGTATATTGCTGCAGAGTAGGCACCTGCCATCTGGGACAAGCAGGTGCCTACTCTGCCTTGCTACTGGGGCACCGTAAGAGGCCAGCTGGCCACCTGCTGGGCTCCCTGTGACAGGCTATCAGCCTGCTCCGCGCGGCACCCCCTCCTCCTGGCGCCCAGGACCGGCCCTGCAGTGGCCATTTTTCTAATTATTTAGGGCGGCCTGGGGGGCAATTGCCTCCCTGCCCCCCGGCCCAGCCCGCCCCTGGCCACAGGAGAGAGAGGTCTGCTATGCCTAAATCCAAACAGAAAAGTATGGGGATAACCATTAACCCCTTAAGGACACATGCCATGTGTGACATGTCATGATTCCCTTTTATTCCAGAAGTTTGGTCCTTAAGGGGTTAAAGCAGAGCCATCAGAATGGGTTCTGTAAATAATAATAAACAGAATTCAACGGAAGAGTAGATAAATTGTAACCCAGTTCAAGAGATGGAAGAACAGAATAAACATGACAGCAACACAGTAAGAGTAAACTGCCAAACTGACAGCATAGTATTAAATAAGACACATATTAGCACCTCAATTAAAGAAGCAGTAGTTTATTCAAATATATTTCATTATATAAATACTGATATCAACTGTCAGGCATGCATTTTCGATTGACATCCAGATAGGTGTGGGAGTTTGTGTGAAGGATAAGTTGTCCTAATGTCCTTAACACATATTAAGGACTTGGAAAACCAAAATCTTGCAAACGTTCTTGAAAATAATTTGTGAGTGCTTACTCTTCCATATGTGGCCGTATGGAAAAGGCAGTGTTTGTATGAAAATGCCTTAAGGGAATGATTCTACTCACCAGAACAAACACATTAAGCTTTAGTTGTTCTGGTGACTATAGTGTCCCTTTAACTGCATTTTTTTTAAATTTATTTTTAACAATATCAAAATGTTTTCATGCACACATATTGTACATGGCAAGTAACATTCCATTTAAGACACACCAGCTGTCAGGTCCCCTGCCCCTGCGCCGCTTGCGGCGACCTTGCTTACCTCATCACAGCAAGCAGCGTCATCTGGTCCCTGTCTCCAGACTGGCAGTGTGTCTGACGCTGCACGCTCCAGAGCAGCTTTCTTATATGTGTGCTGCAGCCGGTCATGTGACCCGGCACACAGTGATGACCTCAGAGACCACAAGGGAGGGAAGAAACTCCTCCCACGTGTTGTGGTTAACACTAATTGGAGGTTAGCCAATCGGACACACCCTGTGTGTATATAAGCTAACCCCTCCCTTGCCTCAGTGCCCTGTTGTGTTCTTTGGTTTACCATTGAACTTGTTATTTGGATTTCCTGGTTACTGATATTTGGCTTTGTCTCTCATTATTCCGTCTCTCTGTTTCCCTTGATCTCGGCTCATGTTTTGACTATCCTTTTTTGCATCATTCTAAAGATCGGTATTGCAATTCTCTCTACTCTGTCCTGTCTGCATGTTAGGGTTCCCTAGTGAACGTTACACCAGCTGTTAAAATTCTCACTAAAATATGTTTAGAGATTTGAAAATAAATAAATTTAACCCCTTAAGGCGGGCGTGCTATGGACCTGGCTGTAAATGCCGGGGGGAGGCATAGCACTTACCCGGTCGCCAGTGATCCCACGTCGGCGATTGCGGTTTGGGTACTCACCAGGGAGCCCAGGGAGTCCCCCTCCATATGTTTCGGCCTCCCTGGGCCATGCGAGGGCCTTGCGATCACATGGACGGCAGTGCCAGCAGGTGGAGTTCTCCCCCCTGCTGTCTGTAAAAAAAATTAAAACATCGTAAAACTGTTTAAAATAACATTATATATACTTAGATCATATATATATTTATTATATATGATCTAAGGATATATAGACACATACATACATACACATACATACACTAAGTGTATTTTAATATTAATATATATATATATATATATATATATATATAATTATATATATTAATATCAACATACACGTAGAATGATATTGATTACATATACCGTATATACTCGAGTATAAGCTGACCCGAATATAAGCCGAGGCCCCTAATTTTACCCCAAAAAACTGGGAAAACGTATTGACTCGAGTATAAGACTAGGGTGGGAAATACTGGTAAATTTCTAAATAAAATTAGATCCTAAAAAAATTATATTAATTGAATATTTATTTACAGTGTGTGTTCATAATGAATGCAGTGTGTGTGTATGAATGCAGTATGTGTGCATGAGTGCAGTGTGTGTGTATGAGTGCAGTGTGAGTCCAGTGTGTGTGTATGAGTGCATATGAGTGCAGTGTGTGTATGAGAGCAGTATGTGTATGATTGCAGTGTGTGTATATAATGAATGCAGTGTGTGTATGAGTGCAGTGTGTGTATGCGTGCAGGGTGTGTGTATGAGTGCAGTGTGTGCATATAATGAATGCAGTGTGTGTATGAGTGCAGTTTGTGTGTATGAATGCAGTGTGTCCGTATGAATGCAGTGTGTGTGTGAGTGCAGTGTGTGTGTATGAATGAAGTGTGAGTGTGTGTGATGCAGTGTGTGTTTGTGTACGGTATGTGTTGGTGGGGGGTGGGCATTTTGATTATTGTTATTTTATTCATTATTATTTTAATCATTTTTTTTGTTATATTATTTATTTTATTAATTATTATTTTCATTTTTTTTGTTATATTGTTATTTTTTTAATTATTATTATTATTATTTTTGTTTTCTTGTTTGGAAAACAAATTGTTTACATTAGATATCCAGTTATTTTCATGCTGAGAACTGAACCTTTGTCGGAAATGTTAGCATTTATCTCTTGAGTGCATGCAGTTATTTTAAATAAAGCAGTTTCCTGGAGTGTCATATTGTTATATATCTAGGCTTTTTGTACAATTAACACTTTTCCTACCAGAGCAGTTTTTGGTCTAATCATTCTGGAACATTTAGACACAACACTTGCACCAGAAACTCACTTCATGTGGAGTCACAGTGGTAAAGCAGACATTAAACATGATTTCTATTTTTCTGTTCCTTAGACGGCAATGAAAGGCTAAAAGAGATGGGAGCCGTTTAGCAAGAGATTTGAAAGAAAATTCAGGATCTTAAAACTTGAATTATCTTTGATTGTTTTTTTTTTTTATATTTATCATATTTATTCGAGAAAATTTCAACAAATACACACTCACCTCTCCTGCAGCTCCCTTCTCCTCGGCGCCGGTCCGTGCAGCTCTTCTGTCAGCTCACACTGTAAGTCTTGCGAGAGCCGCACTATGACCCCACGGCTCTCGCAAGACTTACACTGGGAGCTGACCGAGGTGCTGAAAGGACTGCCGCGGAGGAGAAGGGAGCTGACAGGAGCTGCAGAAGAGGTAAGCGCTCGCTGCCAGCCCCCTGTCTGTATTATGGCAATGTAAATTGCCATAATACAGACACTGACTCGAGTATAAGCCGAGTTGGGGTTTTTCAGCACAAAAAATGTGCTGAAAAACTCGGCTTATACTCGAGTATATACGGTATATATATATATATATATATATATATATATATATATATATAGTCATTATATATACATATTTATATATAATATAAAATAAATAATTATGTAAATACGTAAAAAATAATAAAAAAGAAATAAATTATATATATATATATATATATATATGTGTGTGTGTAATTTCAACTAAAACAGTAATGTACTAGCGATATTATTAGTTTTGATTTTTTTATCAATCAATGTAGACAATGAGTAAAATAAGCTGCTATAACAACATGGTTTATCTTTTAACATAAATAGTTAAGAGTGGGTTGTCTCGGTAAAGCGTTATATGAGTGATAATAGATAAAGAACAGTCTTTGGTGTAATTACAAATAGCCCAGTATAAATGGATGTACCTTTAAAATAGTTTTCCCTTTCTAGAGGTACCCGTATTTCTGTATAGTCCCTTTTACAAAACATACAAAACATCCCTTTTACATAAAGATACAAATCATTTTAGTGTGAGATATAGTGCCAAGTGACAACTCATAATTTTCTGAGCTAAAAAACTTAGCTCAAGTTCTTGTGCCTTAGGGTCCGTTAAGGCGACCCTATTCCTCCTTCCAAATTTTCTTAGGGTTCTGTCCTAGGTGATTGGCATAGAGGAAAGATATATAGTGTAATATTGTTGATATATAAATTGGTAATATTAAAGTGCAGTTAGGTATTCGCAAACCCAGAGCCTTCCATCAGGCTCAATTAAAGTCGCATATGTGGTTAAGAACCACATTCCTTCTTTATAAAAGCAGGAAAAAGTAGTGCCGTAAGTGTATAAAAAGTATATACTTTATTACTCTTAAAAAAAACTTTTTTTTTTTTTTTATTCTTTATTTTGTTGTGCATGAGAAATACAACGCTACTAGCAATGCCACAACAGCTATTGCCAGGTTTTAGGTCTACATTTATAAACAGATGTGTAGCTTATCGAAAACATAGCACTTTTTATATTTTAACGTAGTTTCAACAATTGTTAGATCAAACATGTTAGTTGTAAGGTATGGCGAACGAAGTGTGGTTGCTGGTTAACAGACTGACGTGTTGTGAGGTGCTAATGTCACCCGCTTGAACATCTGAGGTGTGTTCTAGTTGTTGGGTTGATTGGAGAAATAAAAATAAAAAATGAAATCGAGTGAAATCTAATGGGCATCCCTAGGCGTAATAGCGCTAACTGATCTTGGTGTGCATGCTAGGTGTAGTAAGGTTATGTATACTATGGCACAGGGTATAGCTGTCTAGGATGGTATATGGCATCTAAGTCCTCAGGTTGGGGGGGTACACACTAGGTATGTGGTATACTGTCCCCTGAATATAGTAGGGGAGTCTACGCTTTTATTCTGTCCTGGCTGTCATACAAGGCTGCAGTGCTGTATAGGGATGTAAGCCAAGAAATAGACAATAAATAATAAGTTAGCTGAAGACAAGTTAGGTCCCCTAGAGGATACCCCTGTTGGGGATGGTGGCGGTTTCGAGATTGGATCCTCATAGGGGCAGACGACATATCAGCATTGTATTTGAGCGATAGTAAGTCACTTTAAGTCCAGTGCGGATGCTCACCACTCCGCAGCCCCTGTGTGCAGGGCCCGGGACAAGCCTGCCGCAGGCCCCGAACACAGGGGCAGCGAGGGCCACATCAATGCACAGGCAAACACATGAGCAGGAGAACAATTTAAAACGAGGAAGGAAAACAAAAACAACCTTATACAACCTTATACAACCTTATGCAATGTGAAACATTATATACGGTAAATATTATATACGACTGGTAAGTTCGGAAGATCTGTTGCCGGATTAAGTGTGTGCTCGTTCTGCTGTCCTTCTGGGGAAGTTCAGGTAGTGGTTTCGGCGTATGTTGCGGAAGTCGCTCCCCGAGGTTTGAACGGGGTTACTGCTGTCGGGTTCCAGGCGTGGGTTGTCGTTGTTTGTGGGCATGTTTGTGCCACGGTCAGAGCGTCCTCAGGTAGACCCAGAGTGGGGAGAAGGGCCCGTGCTTCTTGATAGTCCTGGACTGAGTGAGTTGTAGTGCCATGTAGTATCTCTAGCGTACGCTGTATTTTCCACCTGTACGTTATGCCTTTGGACCGGAGAAGTGTGGTAAAGGGTTGGAACAATCTTCTCCATGCCATGGTACCACCAGATATGTCAGCGTAAAACGTGAGCGACAGGCCTTCAAATGTGTATGGTGAGTGGTTCCTTACTGCGGCCATGACGGCTGCTTTGTCCTTGCCGCTTTGGAACTTGACCAAGAGGTCTCTCGGTGCTGAGATTGGTGCGTTTACCGCTCTTCGTAGGCGGAATATCCCCTCCAGACCCACCAGTTTAGCCTGCTTAGGCGGCAATAGTGCCATGAGAAGTCGCCGAACCAGGTGAGGCAGCTCTGTCTCCGGCGTGTTTTCTGTAATTCCTCTGATTTTGAGGTTTGATCTTCGCCTCTGGTCCTCCATCATTGCAAAACGCAGGTCTGTGTTTGCCTGCTGTCACTGCAGTTCTTGGACTGTCTGTTGGAGTCGAGCTGTTTGCTGGGCATTTTGGCGCGTGCCGGTTTCAAGTGCGGGTGGTGAGGCCTAGTAAGTCCTTTCTGAGGTGGGCCGTATCTGCCTGGAGTGTGCGCTGGAGGTCTGCGAGTAGATCTTTCATGATCGCTGTTGTTACAGGGGCCGAGGTTGGGTGAGAGGTGGAGTGCCCGAGGGGCCTCTGCTCCTGCGGGTATCCCACTGCTATTCCCAGGGAGAGGTCGTCAGAGATCTCTGTGTCATTGTCCGAGAAGTCGGCCATTTTAGGATCCATGCCGCCCTCTTAAAAAAACTTTTAATAAAAACACAATAATTAAAAATTACACATATTCGGCTATAGTCCAAGAAAATAGAGTCTTAGTGCTCACTGATCTCCCAGGATGCGTTTCGCCAATAGGCTTCCTCAGCTGGAAAAATTCTGTGTAGGTTCTTTGGACTCCTTCCTACTTTAAATATCCTTCTCATCAGAGAATAATGGTAAATTCAGCTGACATGCAACTGAAGTAAACAGGAAGTAATTTTTTTAGACTTACCGTATATACTCGAGTATAAGCCGAGTTTTTCAGCCCATTTTTTTGGGCTGAAAAACCCCAACTCGGCTTATACTCGAGTCAAGGTCTGTATTATGGCAATTTGCATTGCCATAATACAGACCGGGGGAGAGGGGGGCTGGCAGAGCTGTAACTTACCTGTTCTGCAGCTCCTGTCAGCTCTCTCCTCCTCTGCGCCGTCCGGTCAGCACCTCGGTCAGCTCCCAGTGTAAGTCTCGCAAGAGCCGCGGCTCTCGCGAGACTTACAGTGTGAGCTGATAGAAGAGCAGAACGGACGGCGCAGAGGAGGAGAGAGCTGACAGGAGCTGCAGAACAGGTAAGTTACAGCTCTGCCAGCCCCCCTCTCCCCCCCACTGAACTGCCACTGGACCACCAGGGGAGGAGAGCCCCCCTCCCTGCCATATATCAAGCAGGGAGGGGGGATGAAAAAAAATATATAAATAAAATAAGAAATAAGAATAAAAAAATAATAAGAATAAAAAAAAAATTAATAATAAAAAAGGGGTATAAGGACCACTATGGGAGGGTGGGGGTGGGTTAAGGACCACTATGGGAGGGAGGGGGGGGGTATAAGGACCACTATGGGAGGGAGGGGGGGGATAAGGACCGCTATGGGAGGGAGGGGGGGATAAGGACCACTATGGGAGGGAGGGGGGGATAAGGACCACTATGGGAGGGAGGGGGGGGATAAGGACCACTATGGGAGGGAGGGGGGGGATAAGGACCACTATGGGAGGGAGGGGGGGGATAAGGACCGCTATGGGAGGGAGGGGGGGATAAGGACCGCTATGGGAGGGAGGGGGGGGATAAGGACCACTATGGGAGGGAGGGGGGGAAAAGGACCGCTATGGGAGGGAGGGGGGGGATAAGGACCACTATGGGAGGGAGGGGGGGATAAGGACCACTATGGGAGGGAGGGGGGGGATAAGGACCACTATGGGAGGGAGGGGGGGGATAAGTACCACTATGGGAGGGAGGGGGGGGATAAGGACCACTATGGGAGGGAGGGGGGGATAAGGACCACTATGGGAGGGAGGGGGGGATAAGGACCACTATTGGAGGGAGGGGGGGATAAGGACCACTATTGGAGGGAGGGGGGTATAAGGACCACTATGGGAGGGAGGGGGGGTATAAGGACCACTATGGGAGGGAGGGGGTGGGATAAGGACCACTATGGGAGGGAGGGGGGGTATAAGGACCACTATGGGAGGGAGGGGGGGTATATGGACCACTATGGGAGGGATGGGGGGGATAAGGAATACTATGGGAGGGATGGGGGGGATAAGGAACACTATGGGAGGGAGAAGGGGAATAAGGACCACTATGAGAGGGAGGGGGTGGGATAAGGACCACTATGGGAGGGGAGGGGGAAGTAAGGACCACTAGGGGAGGGGAGGGTAAGGACCACTAGGGGAGGGGTGAGTCAGGACCACTGGGGGGGGGTGAAGGAACACAGGGGTGGGGAGGTAAGGACCACTGAGGGAGGAGGAGGGGAAGTCAGGACATATGGGGGGGGGAGGGGGCAGCAAATTTGTTTTGCCTACGGCGGCAAATATCCTTGCACCGGCCCTGCACACACTGCATTCACACACTGCATTCATACACACACACACACACACACACTGCACTCATACACACACTGCACTCATACACACACTGCACTCATACACACACTGCACTCATACACACACTGCACTCATACACACACACATACGCACACACTGCATTCATTATACACACACTGTAAATAAATATTCAATTAATATATTTTTTTTAGGATCTAATTTTATTTAGAAATTTACCAGTAGCTGCTGCATTTCCCACCCTAGTCTTATACTCGAGTCAATAAGTTTTCCCAGTTTTTTGGGATAAAATTAGGGGCCTCGGCTTATATTCGGGTCGGCTTATACTCGAGTATATACGGTACATATATACATATTGATTTTTTTTTAATTAAAACACGCAATCATTTTAAAACTGTGGAAGCCAATAGTTTTATAGGTAGGGAAAGCTGCCATTTTTCAACATGGCTAGAGAATGCTCCAAGAGGGCAATTTTTAAGGATTAGGAGAAACTGCACAGACCTAGAAACATTTGAAACACAGTCCACAAAAATTAAACATGATTTCATGGAAAAAGGCTATGAAGAAGATAAACTCAAAAAATCACGACAAGAAATTAAAGAGATAGAAAGAAAAAGCCTTATGAAATATAAAGACAAACAGGAAAACAACACAAGTGAAATACCTTTTATATGCACCTATAGTTCGGACAACTATAAAGTTAGAAAAACGGTCTCTAAATATTGACCTATTCTCTTACAAGATCCTACCCTTAAAATCTTCCTCCCAGAAAAACCTTGTTTTATTCATAGGGGAGTTAGTAACCTACGTAATTCCCTAACCTCAAGTTTTATAAATGAAAAACCCAATTCCAGCACTACCTTTTTTAATACAGAAAAGGGATTCTTTGGTTGCGGACAATGTTTAGCCTGTAAAAGAACGGAAAGTAAAAAACGACAACTAAAGAAGTTTAAATCTAATGAAGGCGTAGAATACCCAATTAAAGAATTTATAACCTGCTATTCTGAAAATGTAATCTATCTTATACAGTGTCCGTGCGGTCTAAACTATATTGTTAAAACAACAAGAGCCCTACATACAAGAATAGAAGAACATGGCCGTAATATTAATAAAGGTTTCGAGAACCATGGCGTCTCCTTACATTATAAACAATACCATAAATGTGAATTAAAGGGGACTATTTTTCTAGGAATAAATAGAATAACAAAAGACTGGAGAGGAGGTAATTTCAATTTAACATTAAGCAGAACAGAAATGGAGTGGATCTTCAGACTGAATACACTTATCCCAAATGGATTAAACTCAGACTTTGAAATGTGAAATTTTTTTATGTGACATCTTTTTTAATTTATTTACTCCCTTTGCAGACATTTTATTAATCCTATCTTTTATATATAATGGAATTTTAAAATATCCCCTTCTCCTAATTTTTTATACCAATTTTTTTAAATGCATATTAGGTATTAATATTTAAAGTTGATATAGATTTTTTATATAGAATTTTTAGAATATTTCCTAATCTTTCCCTTTAAAAGTGAACATAAGCACTTATTATCCAATAACTTTGGTAGAAATTTAATTAATCCCTTTTTAAACATTTTCGATTATTTTTAAAATTGGATTTAATGGTGCACTTATACCTTCAAGAATTGTATGAATGTATTAATCCTCCCCTCGTTATATAGTAAAACGTGAGCACTTAATACACAGAGAATAAGCTTTAGAGAAATAAGTAATTTCATGGTATATAAATTAATAGTTGCATCCTATTTGTGTAATTCATTCATAAAATGGATACGAAATAATGGTAATCTGTGTGGAGAATAATCTTTTCTAATAATCATGTATTGTTGAAAAAAAGTCTTGCATTGTAAGAATACAAATAGAACTACGATGGGTTTTATGAGTTTAATAAGCAGTTTGCTCAGCTTAACAGACAGCTTGCTTGCCTTGTATAATGTACAAAACAATCTTAATACCATATGTTTAATATAAGAATATTGATACCATGTATTCCCTCTGTTATACATTATGAAAAACCTGCCGCCGGGCAAAAGAATAGGCTAATCGCCGCTGAAACGCAGAATGGAACGCAAAAACCAGATATGCCGAAACCGGAAGTGACGTAACGGCATGCAACACAAAAGATACTGAATCAATAGGAGGCTTGACACTCAGGGCGTCTCCGTTTCCATGGAGATAGCCCGCGAAAATCAAAGCCAGTACACCATTATTCTCTGATCGGAAGGATATTTAAAGCAGGAAGGAGTCCAAAGAACCTACACAGATTTTTTTCTGCTGAGGAAGCCTATTGACGAAATGCGTCCTGGGAGAACAGTGAGCACTAAGAGTCTATTTTTTGAAGTATAGGCGAATAAGTGTAATTTTTAATCATTGTGTTTTTATTAAAAGTTTTTTTAAGAGTAATAAAGTATATACTTTTTATACACTTACGGTACTACTTTTTCCTGCTTCTATAAAGAAGGAATGTGGTCCTTAATCACATATGCGACTTGAATTGAGCCTAATGGAAGGCTCTGGGTTTGTGAGTACCTAACTGCACTTTAATATTACCAATTTATATATCAACAATATTACACTATATATCTTTCCTCTATGCCAATCACCTAGGACAGAACCCTAAGAAAATGTGGACGTAAAGGAGGGATGGGGTTGCCGTAATGGACCCTAAGGCGCAAGAACTTGAACTAAGTTTTTTTAGCTCAGAAAATTGTGAGTTGTCACTTGGCACTGTATCTCACACTAAAATTATATTGTACAGTTTGCATTATCATTTGTATCTTTATGTTTTGTATTTAAAGGGACTATACAGAAATACTGGTATCTCTAGAAAGAGAAAACTATTTTAAAGGTACGTCCCTTTATATATGTAATTTCGTTTTAACTGTATTTTAAAATAAATATAAATATATTGATATCAAAATACACATAGAATGAAATATATATATATATATATATATATATATTTACATAAGTATATATGTATATTTCACTATATATACCTATATATAAATAAAAATAATTGTAAAAAATTATATATATATATATATATATATATATATATACACACATGTGTGTATATATATTTATATATATACACACATATATATATATATATATATATATATATATATATATATATATATATATATATATATATTCTACGTATATATATTTATGTAATAATTTTACATAATTAGGTAATTTTATTAATTACCAATTGCGGGACCTGCCTTGCAACCCAGGCCGAAAGTCCAGGGAATTTAATTTTCTAGCACTATATTTAACCCTGTAACTTTCTAAGACACCATAAAACCTGTACATGGGGGTTACTGTTTTACTCGGAAGACTTCGCTGATCACAAATATTCGTTTTTCAAAACAGTAAAATGTATTACAACATTAATATCGTCAGTGAAAGTGAAATTTTTCACATTTTTTACACACAAATGGCACTTACACAGACAATATAATTGCTGTGATACGTTTTACGGTTTTGAAACACTATTATTTGTGTTCAGCAAATATTATAACAGTACCCATCATGTACTGGTTTTATGGTGTTTTCAAAAGTTACAGAGTCATATATAAGGCTTGTGTTTCAGTTTTTTTCACATTAAAATTCAACAGATTGGTTATGGTGCCTTTGAGGCTGTATGGTAGCCCAGGAATGAGAATTACCCCCATGATAGCATACCATTTGCAAAAGTAGACAACCCAAGGTATTGCAAATGGGGTATGTCCAGTCTTTATTAGCAGCCACTTAGTCACAAACACTAGGTGCACTTAATATGAAAGAGGTAAATTACGCCTGAACATAAAGCGCAAACTCAAGTTTTTGTTTACATTTTGTTTTGATCACAACGTGTACATTTGGCTCAGTCCTTAAGGGGTTAATGTACTGAACAGCACAAAAGAAAAAAAAATCAAATATATTTGACCTACACTAATCAATGCAATCCTGTCATACTCCAAACATGGAAAAAAATCCTAAACCCTAACTTATCAAAAGCATGTTTCATAGATGTCAAGGCCAATAAGTATTTGTTTACCTGAAAGGAACCACAAAGGATCTACTGAAACCATCATAATGTTTACTGTGATTGTCCAACATCTTAAGATAAATTAAACCTTGTCTTTAATGTTTACATTTTAAAGGATGTCTTTGTATTTTATTTGTTTCTTTTCTTGCTGGACTGCAAGTAACATTAAACAGATTTTTCTTTGCGCCCATGTTTGGATAATTGAAAAACTATGATAAAGTATATTTTGTAAATCATTATTTATATAGTAACTAAAGCTACGAACAATTACAAATTACTCTCTGTCGGCACTCATTGGATTAATTTAAATTTTGTTCCTGATTCAAATATTACAATGTGGCTTGGATATTTCCAATTCTAATTTTGATTGTATTATAAAAGATTGGTTGCTTGTTAAGTTGAATTTCTAATGATTCAATGCAAAACTGCACTGATTCACAGTTTCTATTTATAATCATCTTTGTAGCATTATAGTATTGATCCTTATTCTTGATGAAAAGATACAGGGCTGTAAAAACGCTGTTCTTAAAATAATTAAATCCCTTAACAACAAATAGCATTCTAGGCTTCATCATAATCTGTTCCTAATCTAAATAACACTGGTTATGGCAATGGTTATCAATGCATATGTCGTCATCGCATGCTTTTGGGATATTCAACATGTATACTGACCTCAGGGGTGTTGCTAGTGGGGTCTAAAAGAGTTTGCCACCATTTGATTGTTAACCCTGAGCCTCCTCTAATACTGAGAGAGAAATAACACCTCTAATTCTAACTACATCCTTTGTTACAGTGCCACATTAATAAAAATGTATACACTGGTGAACTCTAACTGTGATAAAACTGCACAATGAAAGAGACCACTTCTACAAACGCTGACCACCACACATTGCTGGCCGGTCTAAGGATTCTATTCCACATAAAATTAAGTCTGAGACAAAGATCAGCATATCCACAGACAGGGATTGTACCATCCAAGGGCATATATCTGGAATTGATTTCAAGTGCACATCCTTTCTTTTATTGATAATCACCAGCATCAACAATACTACACCATAATCCATTTTATTTGTCCTCTTGTTTGGCATATTGCTACATCTTTATTTGAGTTGAGGACACTTGAGGACATTTTCCTTTCTACTGAAAACACCCTCCCCCCCCAAAAAAAAACCTAGTTTTAGGAGCAATGACACAATGGCAATATTGAATCTCACTCAAAGTTAATTTCAATTGCCGAGTCTCACATAAGGATCAGTGACATAAGCAATCCCCTGTTTTCTTGTCAAGGCTGTTTTAAAGGGACACTCTGTTACGATAGCAACAGTTAAGTTGTTATGGAGCCAGGAGTCCCCAGGATAAACTCTTACCCTAAGTGGATTAAACCATTCTCGAATGATTTAACCCCAAACGTTTATCCAGGACTGATCTCATGGTCCCCCAGGTGACATCCTGCTTCTGAATTTCAGTTACAGGAAGCGCAGATTGCCGCTGGGCAGGGGTGCCACTGATTGGCTACAGCATTTAGCTGACATTCTAAAATAATCAGTACCTCTCCATTGATAAAAAAAAAAAGGTACGTGCCTCCAATTCCTGTAACTGAGATTCAGAAGCCAGATGTTGCCTGGGGGACCTGGAGATCCCCCCCTGATTCTGCCATATTCATACACTGAGGTAGAATCTGACCGAATTCGGACTGGGCAGACCACACAGGGCGATGACTGATGACGTCACCGCTCTGTGCAGGAAGTGAAGCAGTAGCCTAATGGGCAGGTTCCACCTCAATCTGACCGAAGGTGTATGATTATGGGAGAGGGATCTAGTAAAATAAGGGCCAGATTTTCAGGTAATTTTACAAATACTTAATTCTTACAAAATGCCATAACTTTTCATGCTGCTAGGATTCTTATAATAATAATAATAATGAAAAAAGAGTCTGGTGACAGTTGTCCATTAAGCAGGCACCATCCTATCTAATGTGGAAGGCAACAAAAAAAATACTTTCTGATTAGAAGTATGCCTAAATTCATAGATCTGCACCATGCTGTCATGGGGAAGAGCTCCATATTCATTAATACTAGCCATGGTTTGACCCAAAAAAAGTGATGTTTAAGTGCTTAAAAACTGCAAATTTTGCTTCAATTAAAAATATATGTATTATATTATTAGAGAAAGTTAAATGATGTACCATTTCTAGCAGTACAGGACAGACTGGTAATGGTTGTTCAGTAATTTCACTTTTTTTACAAGCTGTCTATGTGACCTACATTTAAATGTTTCTATACCTTCAAATGTACATTTATATTATAGGGATGACATATTTTAATCTAATAACAAATAAGTCTTATTACTTAATGGAAAAATATAAGAGCTATAGTATATATGTCATATGATAAAATATAGAGAAATAGAAAAAAATCGGAAAACACGGTCTTAAAAAATGCTGTTGTAGCTTTGCAATGGCTTGTATCCCAAATTCATTCAAAGCAATTGGCATTGTTAGAGCTACAGATGGAGCAATAACAGAGACAAACATAAACAGCTGCATGTGTCTGGAACACATCGAACAATTAGCTGTTACACTAAAGAGATTAGCACATACAGTTATGTGTGAAAGGGCAAAAATCAACAAGATTACTATCTTAATAAACCTTTTTGTGCATTTTATGCTACTCTAATGGACGCTAATGTTTTTGGAAAATCAACGATGTAGTCCAGTCTTTGCTCTGTCTCTTTTAATAATATCTTAAGCTGCAGATTTGGGACATTTTTACTATTTTGAAATCTTCACGGTGTGTATTTAATGATTTTATTGTTTAATTAATAACTTTTTTTCTGTGACCGTAGGAGAAGCAGCTGCCTTTGTTTCTATTGTGGAAAAAGAGGGCATTTTATAACACTTTGCCAAACTCGTCATCCTCGGCCAAAGGCTCTTCTACTGGGTACCCGAATGACCCATCCTGCCATCCCTGCAACACAGCCTGGTAACTGCCAAGGTTGCTGTATAACCTGTATAACCTGTACCCATTCCGTGACACAAAAGAGAACCCAGACGGTAATCAACACAACCTGTACCCCTGAGAAGTCTCTACCTTCTGCTCCTGAGACATATGCACCTCCTCCTAAAGATACTTCTGTAAATACCACCACTTCTTCCTGCCAGCTCAAAGAAGAATTACCTTCGGAATGTACCTATGCCTCTAATGGTACCATAGTCTGAAAGGAGGACTTACAGATGTTCAAGATGGTTTTTCAGGTCACAAACTCCACTCCTGCTAAGGTAATAGAAGTACTTACCACCTGTAACCGGATCATCAAAGACCTTGACCTATCTCCAGCGGTACCAGAAGCTTGTACTACGGAGTCCCATGCTGTTCAAGGACTCCGCTTACAAGGACTATTTTAGTGATAGTGACACAGAAGAAGTGGTGTACTGTCAATCTAAAGAACCTGTTCACGCCCATAACAGGTTCTTTAGAGTGACAGTACACCATGACATCCATGACATTCTCTGAATTTGCTATGTTTACAGCTACAGGGTTAAAACTAGGGGAACCTGGCACCCAGAAAACTTAATTGAGCTGAAGTGGTCTGGGTGCCTATAGAGGTCTGGTTGCCTTTCTTACCTCAAGGGAAAAGAACCCCATACTCATCCTCATGGAAAAGCAAGAGGTTTAGTGACAGGTCCTTTTGAGACAATAGATCATACCGTCCAGGGAAAGAATACAATAGATTTACGTCTTGGAGAAACTATCAGCCACCACCTTCCTTTAAAACCAATAGAGGAAGGGGATCGAGAGTCCCTTCCAAAAGTTTCTGAAGGTTTAGAGGCCCATACAGAATGCTTAGGGGGAAGACTTCATCATTTCCTTTCTGTCTGGGCCACAAATATATCAGACTCCTGGGTCATGTCTATCCTCGATCAAGGCTACAGAATCAAATTTGACTCCTTTCCTCCAAGCAACTCCTTCTTAAGGTCAAGAAAACCTGTGGGGGAAAAAAGAGGAAGCCATGAAATCCGGTATCAAAAAACTACTTCTCCAAACAGTCATAGAAGAAGTACCTCTTTCAGAGAGATACAAAGGTATCTACTCAACAGTATTCTTGGCCCCAAAACTCAACGGGAAATAGAGACTGATAACAGATCTGAAAAAACAACATATTATTAAAGCACTTATCGTTCAAGATGGAATCCTTATCCACTATTATTCCCAACATCAACAGAGGGGATTGGCTAACGTCCATAGACCTGAAGGATGCATATTACCATGTTCCCATCTAATCTCTTCATTGCAAGTTCCTCCGATTTCACATTATGGGACAGCATTTTCAGCGGTCTTACTTTCATCTTAAGCCTTGCTCCAAGGACCCTCTCAAAAATCTTAGTGGTCCTTATGGCACATCTGAGAAAACAGGGGCTAGTAATCTTTCACTACCTAGACAACATTTTAATAGTTGCTCCATGTCTTCAAGAAGCTTCTCGTCACACTGTACGGGCCCTGAACTGTCTACAAGAACACAGTTGGATTATCAACAAGGAGAAAAGTGCTTTGGCTCCATCTCAGTAGGTAATATTCCTGGGTGCTTATATTGACACCGTAAAAGCAATGGTCTTCCTATCTCCAGACAGGATAAGCAGACTGGAAAACAAGATCCTCTCATAGAAACATAGAATGTGAAGGCAGATAAGGTCCCTGGCCTTATCTTATAGCTAGGATAGCCTTATGCCTATCCCACTCATACTTAAACTCCTTTACTGTTGGGATTGAAATTCGGGATTGACAAATGAAAATTTTATTTAGTACAAAATCATTTGTACGAAACGAAAATTTCACTGGTGCACATGTCTAATATTTTGTGTATTATAGCTTTAACCCCTTCCCGACCGCGGACGTATCAGGTACGTCTGTCAGAAAAAGGTCCATAATGACCTTGGACATACCTGGTACGTCTGCACCTATTTTGAGCTCTGGAAGGCAGTGAATCATGGGGCTTCTGGGGGCATCCCTAGCATGCCGCATCATAAGGGGCAGGCTGGGGTCATCCAATCACAGCTTGCCCCATTAGCAATTTCATCCCAAGTGTGTTCCCCATTTCTCTGATTAGTGTGGATCTGCCTCCCTCTCTTCACTTGTGCTTTAGTGATAGAGAGAGAGAGATCTGTGGTTTAGCTAGAGAGATTTAGGTATTTATAGGTAGGGATTTGTAAAATCTTGAGACCAAAAGGCTCTTTTCAGAGCCATTAACCCCTGTCTTGCCAGTGATCACTATAATCACTGGCTCTTGCACAGCAGCACTTTTCTGCTGTTTGTGCCTTTTTTTTAGGGGTTCATTTTTTGTGATCTTTTTTTCTTTTTTTAGACCCAAAAGCTCTTTTCAGAACGATTAACCCCTGTCCTGCCAGTGATCACTATACAGATCACAGGCTCTTGCACAGCAGCACTTATTTTGCTGTTCATTTTTTCAGGGGTTAATTTTTTATTTTTTTTGTGACAGGTCACTAAGTAAAGTGATTGTGATCATGTCACATGGTCACGGAAGTCAACCAGCGCTGAGCAGTCATATGCCACCCTTGCGCTAGAGTCTGACGCGTCTATGCCAGACTCTGACCCTGATTTTGACCCTGCCAGGTGCTCAGATACATCATCACTAGATACAGTGTCTACTGCTAGTGATGTATCTGGTGATGTTGTATCTGTGCCTGCTAGTCCCCCTGCCAGAAGTAGACGTGCTGCTCCAGCTGGCAGAATTGCTGAGGAGTGGGTAGTGCCTCATCGCCAGAGGCCAGACATCCCATCCTTTACTGCAAATCCTGGCATTAATTTGGATGTTACAGGATTTAGCCCTCAGCAGTTTATGGAGGTGTTTCTGGGCGATGATGTATTGGGGAACATTGTCACCCAAACTAATTTATTTGCCCATCAATTCCGAGCTACAAATCCGGACTCTTTTTTGGCAAAGCAGCAATGGGCCCCCATCGATGTGCCAGAATTTAAAAGATTCTGGGCATTGACTATGCTGATGGGCATCATAAAGAAGCCCTCCATCCGCTCCTACTGGAGCAGTAGCCCTATCTGCTCTACCCCCATTTACTCCCAATGTATGTCGAGGAAGAGGTAGGAAATGATTCTGCATTTCATGCACTTCAGCGACAACAGCCTGTGTCCCCCTAGGGAGCATCCCCAGTTTGACAGGCTGTATAAAATCCGCCCCCTGATTACCCACTTTGCTGCCAGGTTTGCAGAGGCTTATACACCTGGATGAATCCCTGATGAAGTATAAGGGAAGGCTGGGATTCAAGCAGTATGTTCCTTCCAAGCGCTCTAGGTATGGTGTAAAGATGTATAAGCTCTGTGATAGCGAGACTGGGTATACTCAGGCCTTCCGGGTGTACGAGGGAAAGGATAGCCACCTTGACCCTCCAGGTTGCCCCGAACATATGGGAACCAGTGGCAAGATTGTCTGGGACCTGATATTCCCCCTGATGAACAAAGGGTACCACTTGTATACTGACAATTTTTATACAAGTGTCCCTTTGTTCAAGCTACTGTACTGTTTTGATACAGTAGCTTGCGGCACAATTAAAAAGAACAGCACAGGGGGGCGGGGCCTGACTGCCATGGAGGGAAGACGTGCCTGACTAGAGCTCCCTATGAAAATTGGAAAAATGGCTAAAAAGGCACTCCTAACTCACCACACGAGACCCCAAGTGACTTACCACCTCCAAGTTCCCACGGTGAACCGGTAAAGCGGCCTGTGAGTGGACGATGGGTAGCAGAATATACCCGCGAGGGCATGCGGCCTGGTATGTGCCGGACGGGAGAGGTGGCCGACTTCCCAACCTGGAGCCATCCAGAGACTAAAAGCTACAAACGGGCACCCCGCAACCCCCCCTGGGACCGGTGGGGGTGATCTCGGTCCACCCCAGGGGGTCTCCCCTTAACACAGTGCTTATGCCGGTGAGAACGACCGGAGAGACGAAGGGCCCACCCACAATGGCGGAGACCACAAGTTCCCCATTCAATCAGGGGGCCAGGCCCGTCTCTGAGTCCAACCTGGACCGCATCTTCATGGACTTCTGGTTGAAACTCGAACAAGTACTGCAACTAAACGACACTCGTCCACCCAGCTCAAACCATCCACCTCGACAGTCACCCCCTGACCCTCAACAGCGGGGAGCTGAGCCAGAGAAACGCACAACAAAAAAAAAATGGCGTCGGAAAGGAAAGCATGTACCTCACCCATACAGAGCAATCCCACGAAGGACACTGCAGAAATCAAGCAAGGGCCCGCTCCGGACACCCGCAGCCACAGGGACGACCCCACGAGGGCACCAGGGTACCAACCGCCCCCACCCACTCCCGGTCACTTACAGCACCCAAGGGGAGGCCCCAAGTCCTACCGTATACAGCAGGGGGACCCACAGACGCAGCGTGACGGCTCTCGACACAGCCCGAGCTCGAGGAGCAGCACAAACTTGGCACCTACCCCCACAACGAGCTACCTGTCAGGAGTACCTGCATCTCCTGTCGGGTCCTGAGGTGGAAGATCATGGCACCCTGTCTGCCTCAAGGAAGGACTATCCTTCAAAGCTGCCAGAACCGCTGAGAGGTGTAGGCTGAAGGACAACCCTGCTGCCTGGCAACACAGAGTTACATTACTCCCTGCCTGCATCAATCACTCCGGCTTCGTTTTCAGTGGCACACATAATCAGCCGACTGCAAAGTCATATAGACATTCTTTCTGCACCTCACATTATTTGTATTACCATATATACTCGAGTATAAGCCGAGTTTTTCAGCACATTTTTTGTGCTGAAAAACCCCAACTCGGCTTATACTCGAGTCAGTGTCTGTATTATGGCAAGTTGCATTGCCATAATACAGACTGGGGGAGAGGGGGGCTGGCAGAGCTGTAACTTACCTTTCCTGCAGCTCCTGTCAGCTCCCTCCTTCTCCGCGCCGTCCGTTCAGCACCTCGGTCAGCTCCCACTGTAAGTCTCGCGAGAGCCGCGGCTCTCGCGAGACTTACAGTGTGAGCTTACAGAGGGAGCTGCACGGACGGCGCGGAGGAGGAGAGAGCTGACAGGAGCTGCAGGAAAGGTAAGTTACAGCTCTGCCAGCCCCCCTCTCTCCCCACTGAACTGCCAATGACACTGGACCACCAGGGAGGAGCCCCCCTCCCTGGCCAGCTAGCAAGCAGGGAGGGGGGACGAAAATAATAATACAAATATTATTAATAATAATAATAATGAAAAAATATTAAAAAAATAATTTAAAAAAATAATAATAATTTTAAAAAATTATATAACAAAAAAAACAATTAGTATTAAAATAATAAAAAAAATAATAAAAATGCCCACCCCCACCAAGGCTCTGCACACAGCATCACACACACAAGCACACTGCACTCATACACACACACTGCATTCATGCACACACTGCATCACACACACAAGCACACTGCATTCATACACACTGCATCACACACACACACACACACACACAGCACTGCACTCTTACACACTGTACTCTTACACACTGCACTCTTACACACTGCACTCTTACACACTGCACTCTTACACACTGCACTCTTACACACACACTGCACTCTTACACACACACTGCACTCATACACACACACTGCACTCACACACACACACTGCACTCACACACACACTGCACTCACACACTGCATTCATACACACACACTGCATTCATACACACACACCACACTCATGCACACACACTGCATTCATACACACTGCACTCATATATACACACTGCACTCATACACACACACACTGCACTCATACACACACACACACACACACTGCACTCATACACACACACACTGCACTCATACACACACACACACTGCATTCATACACACACTGCAAATAAATATTCAATTAATATAATTTTTTTAGGATCTAATTTTATTTAGAGATTTACCAGTAGCTGCTGCATTTCCCACCCTAGTCTTATACTCGAGTCAATATGTTTTCCCAGTTTTTTGGGGTAAAATTAGGGGCCTCGGCTTATATTCGGGTCGGCTTATACTCGAGTATATACGGTAGTTAATATTATCTAGCAACTTGTCACTTGTTATAGACTATCTTGTTTCACTCTCTTGTAATACATTTAGCCACTTTTCAGTTTGCCTATATTACACAGACGCACATTTAATGCTAACTAGGCTCCATCTTTAGCTATAGGAGCTTTTTCATTCTTATAATGTCTGTATACTCAAAGCACATAGCGAAAGCACCTAATGCGCAAACCAGCGGACAGGTCCACTAAAGGGACACCTCATCACTACATAGCCTAGCCATACACTCTGTCAAATTTTATTAGATGTATGCAACATGATAAGTCAGGGCAAGTTATACCCTCTTGAAATGTATACGTTAAAAAAAAAAAACTGTGCAGTATTCTCAAATGCCAACAACTGATGTCATATGTTTGTCGCTAGAATTCGCAACTGCTATTGTGGCATTGCTAATGTACATGTCTAATCTATGCACAACTAAAATAAAGAATAAAAAAAAAAAAAGAACAGCACAGGTTTCCCAGGACAACTTGCACGCACCCGGCTACGAAGGGGGGAGACCTTATCTCTGCGCCAAGAGGAGCTGTTGGCAGTTAAGTACAGAGACAAGAAGATGTGTACCTTCTTACCACCATACACACTGAGGGGACTGTGGAGGTCCCTGTACGTGGCAGAGCTGAGAGAACGAGGAAGCCAGTGTGCATCCAGGCCTATAACCGTCATATGGGTGGGGTTGATCTGGCAGATCAGCTGCTGCAGCCCTACCTAATTATATGAAAGACAAGGGCCTGGTACAAAAAGGTTGCAATCTACCTAATGCAGATTGCAACCCACAACGCTTTCTTGTTGTTCAAAAAAGCAAACCCCGGGACGCAACTGAGATTTTTACAGTTTCAGCTCCAGATCATTTTGGGGATTTTGTACCGTGATGCACCTGCTCCCCGGGCGGTGATGGGAGAGAGCAGAGTTGGGGCCACGCATTTTATTTTTAAAATTCCCCCTACTGCAGCAAAGCAGAATCCCCAAAAAAGATGCAGGGTCTGTTCTAAGAGGGGGCAGAAAAAATATAGTGTATATTACTGTCCTGATTGCCCTGGACAGCCTGGACTCTGCATTGGCGACTGCTTCAAATGATACCACACGCTGGTCCATTTTTTATTTATTTTTTTAACATTTGCCGTTCAGTTTTTTTTTTTTGGTGTCTTTTTTTTTTTTTTTGGTGGGGGTTTGTTACATTTACCCCGTGTATGGGGGGCATGGGTGTCCTTAGGAGGCCTTGCAGAAAACAACCCGGGGTGTTTTCTTGCAATAACCAACAACGGGCTCTCCTAAATCACAGTCAAAAAGTGGTGTGCGTGTGTAAAATTGAGGATTGAACAGTTACCTCCACACACGTTCTTCAACTTTTTTAATTTTTTGTCTGGCTAAAAAAAAGTTGCATCAAAGCACTCCACATGCAATACCTTGGGGTGTCTACGTTTCAAGTATGTACCCTTTTGTGGCGATATATAAAACTGGGGTATGTGATAAGCCCCAAGCTAAAGATAGGCCTATCAGAAGAAATACTCTCAATTTCAACTCAAATTCCAAGTCATACAATTGTAACCATACCTTCCCAAAATCCTGGCAGACCTATGCATGGGGGGCATGGGTGTCCTAAGGAGGCCTTGCAGAAAACAACACGGGGTGTTTTCTTGCAATAACCAACAACGGGCTCTCCTAAATCACAGTCAAAAAGTGGTGTGCGTGTGTAAAATTGAGGATTGAACAGTTACCTCCACACACGTTCTTCAACTACTGTGGGGTGTCAACTTTTCAAATATATGCACGCTCATGGCAAGAAAATACATTGGGATATCTGATAAGACCCCCAAAAGGAAGATAGGCAAACAAGATATGTAAAATTTGAAAAACGCATATCAGACATTTTGCTTTGCACCCCCCAGTGATCCCGACAAACGTATGCATGGGTGTTATCGCTGTACTCGAGAGATGATGCCGAGTACATATTGGGGTGTCCTTTGGCAGTAACACCTAACAGGAGCTTAGAATCTATGCCCAAAGTAGAATGTGTGAGTGAAAAATAACACCACAAAAACGTTTCACATGCCACCATGTGAAATGCCCTAGGGTGTGTACTTTTCAAAAACATACAGTTTGACGGAGGTGAATTACATTGGCCGGCTTCAGACATGTTCCAACTGGGACATGGGTGCATGATGGCCAGCTGTGTTTTTTTTTTTTTCATCATATTTTACTTTTTTTATTCTAGTAAATTATATGATATGATGAAAATAATGGTATCTTTAGAATGAACATTTAATAGCGAGAAAAATGGTATATAATATGTATGGGTACAGTAAATGTGTAAGAGGCAAATTACATCTAAACACAACCACTGCAGAAATGTAAAAAGAGCCCTGGTCCTTAACGGTAATAAAATTGAAAAATGGCCTGGTCACTAAGGGGTTAACCCCTTAAGGACACATGACATGTGAGACACGTCATGATCCCCTTTTATTCCAGAAGTTTGGTCCTTAAGGGGTTAAGATGTTTTTGTACATTTCTTTTTTGTACATAGACTGTATCCTTTTCTCTGCATGAAATTGTATACAACCTGTTTCTGTGCCCTTCTGTATATAGACATGCTAGTTTTGCTTTGATTAATTTTTTCTTGCTTATTTTTTCGCTTTAATTAAATTACCCTTTGCAATTAATTGAGTGCGGTATTACTTTAATATTTTTTTTATACTATTGAAGAAACAGCTGGCAAAGGCTGCACTTCACAACAGATTTATGGAGTGCTCTTAGTAGTCAGTCTTCCTCTCTTTGACAGCACACTGGTTGCAATTCACAGTCCCGAGGCACAATGGTGGTAAGGGAGGAAATTCCCATCTAGCAGCATATCAGACTGGGAGTGGATTTGTAGGACAGCATGACTATTGATCTCTCTTGCTATATGCTGAATTGAATCAGAAGAATGGTGTCAAATTAGTTGGGAGATCAGACAGGAAGTAATATGCATGTTGGGTTCATAGTCACCAATGGAGCTGCTTTATCGCAGAGTTCCATTGTAGGTTTAAGTTGCACACATCATACATCTTGTAGTTAAAGGTGCAATTCAGGGTGCCAACACAAAGTTCCAAACCATACTTGAATGTTGCAGAAGGAATGTGTCAGCTCTTACTCCATTTAAGAACATGACAGAGAAATTGAGCAATAGTAATGATGTTGTACAGGTCATCCCTTTTCATCAGCCTCATAAACAAGATGGATGCCTTCCTGGAAATTAGGGAATTAGTTCATGGTGGCACACTTCACACCTATGAAGTTGCAATGGTCAGGAAGCGGAAAGATTTACTTAATGCTCATCTGAGTGAACAAATTTCCAAGGTGAAAATTGCACTCTGATCCAATAGCCGGACATAATGGAGATACAGACAAAAACAATAACAAGAGAGGTGTGCTGGGAGAGGTATTTCTATGAAAAAACATTCTGATGATGTCAACCAAGGAGGAGAATCGTGCGGAGCCAGCACCAGTGGACCCAAGCGGTGCTGGAAGTAGGATTTTACTATATTTAAGGAGGCTAAGGTGGGGCACAGGGACTAAATAGTGTTCTTAACAGTATAGGGTCAGTAACACACATTTGTGTTCCTGACTCTATACTGTTTCTTTAAAGCTTATTTTACACGGGGATGTCCATTTCAGCTCATTTGAACTCAGATCAAAAGTTAGAATGACATGTCAGGGAAATTTGATTAATGTGCTATTTTAATATATGTCTTAAAGTTGTCTTTTTCTTTCAACATGCAAAAAGCTCAACTGAAATCTCCGAATTTACCCCAGAATTTTCTAAATCAGTGTTATTATTTTTGTATAGAATGTACTCCTTTTCATGGAAGATTTGTTTTAATCAGACACTGTCTGGAATTTAATTTGAATTATCGTGTTAATCTGTGGGTTAACCAAAGAATGTTCCAAAAAAATAGCAACCATATCTATAAGAAAGGGTCAGAAACTTTAAGAGGTCTCAAAAAATAACTAGCTGTTAACTTTAAATAATAAGTGGTAATTCCTCTTATCTGCCCCCACTCTCAGACCTCATCTTCCCTCGGGATTCCTGTGTCTGAAAAGGAGGCAGGGCAGGGCCAAACACTGCTCTGGCCAATCAGTATATCCTCATAGAAATGCTTGAATCAGTGCATCTCTATGGGGAAAGTTCAGTGTCTCGATGCAGAGCACAGAGACGCTAAACGTCACTCCTGCACATTGTGCAGCATTGACCCAGGAAGTACCCCTAGTGGACTTTTTCTCTGAAAAGGCAGTGTTTACAGCAAGAAGCCTGCAAGGACTGACTATACTCAGCAGATAGCTGTAGTTGTTCTGGTGACTATAGTGTCCCATTAATAAAAACTTTATTGCTGCATTCTAATACAGAAGTGAGGAAGATGGGATTATATTTTATATCTGATCTGTTAACTCTCTTTAACAGAATATAAAATAAGATGCTGTGAAAGTGTTAAAAAATAAAGGTTTGCAATGTTGCTTTCTAACTTCCTTTAAGAAAAACAAAAACACCCAAGTTGATGTACACACCATTCCCAGACAAAAATCCATACATACCTCTGCAAATTACTTTTGTCAGGAATAGCCTATACTTACTCTGCAAACTACTACTACAAATGGAAGGCTAATATAGCCCAGATTAAAACAATTGGCCTGGACAATTCTTGTAAATATGCCTAAAATGCTTACATTCACTTTAAACTCAATTGAATTACTGTCAGTTCTCACTTTAGTAAATAACTTTGTAAGTATTCGAACATCCCTTATTTTGTTTTCATCAAACATAAGCATACACTCTTTCACGACCAAGTACTTTTTTTTTTGTATTTTCGATGATATGTGACTGTTTGTCTCTTTTTTTATATCTGAAAAAAAATGTAAGAAACATTTATATATTTTTAAAAAATGGATTAGCCAAACATTTATTTGACATAAAAGATGTAAAACATGTACATAATTACAGAATAATATAGCATTTTAGTGCACATTTTCCATGTATTCATACATTTTTAAGAGATAGGAAGTTTTTGACATTATACAGGAACCTTTATCTTATATAATGTAATTTTTCACACTAAAAAATATTTTTTCTAAATACAGTGGATGTAACAAAATATATAAACAAAAATGGTCAAATTCTCGGTTTCTAAAAATGGATATACAATACAAAAAAAAATGCCCATGTTTGAAAATAATTCCCAGTATCTCATTTATCTAGCTCTAAAATGCATGGATGTATAAAGTGTTATAGCAACCTGCATTACTATCTGTATTTCTCTAAAATATATCAAAGTCTTTTCTGTTCCAACTGTTAGAATGCATTGGATATGTGGCTTCCTGATCAATGCATTGTAATGCAAAACAAAAATAAAAATGTATTCTGAGGGAATTATCTGAGTTGCTTTCAAAGCGTTTATTAGGCACACCCTGATTCTTTGCTCAGCCAAACATATGATACCTCACTTTGATACATCTACAATCAGAACTAGAAAAACTGGCTCATGAACATCAATAGACAAGATATGAGTTCATCGGAAATGCTATTTTGATTAAATGAGCAGAGAATAATAAACACTTTTCCAAAGTGGTCATGGCTAATTTGTGTAGACTAGACTGACTATATTTTGAAAAGGCAAACAACCCAAATTGTCTCTTGGCCAAACTAAGTTTTATAGGGAATCTAGACATATTTAATTGACAAATGACAAAATGGTCCAAATGGTGGACCCAAGGGGAATTGCAGAAATAAATCGATGATGACTATAAATCACTTTATAATTGGAAGAGAGTTGATCATGGTTTGAAGAACTGCTTGATGAGCCTATGCATGTTCCTAGCTATGGCCTGTATAAACAAATTTATCAAAGAGAAAATATCATTTTTACCAGAAGACACACTGTGACTTGGAGACAATCCCTGAAACATTCCACCAAGATTTTAAGGGACAATGCTATACCATGCTGCAAAGTGCTTTTATATCTGACACCAGAGATTTGATATCTTCCTTGCTTGCTGATAGATGATCAGCCTCCACTTTGGCGCCCACAGCAATGTTCTCCGGTGTCCGATCACCACCTGTTTTGTCTGAAGCTTTTGCTTCAGAACATACTGAAGCTAAAAGTCTCACTGGTGCCTGTTTCACAGAGCTAGGTCCCAGTATCTCTCATGGCCTAGTCTCAGTGTGTCTAGGATGAAAGTGGAAGCTGTTGTGTTTCTAGGTTGTACCGCCACCGGTTGAGTGTTTCCCCATATCTTCCTCACATCTGACCTCTGAGGAGGACTCCCTCTTGGGCACCATCTTTAGCACATGGCTCCTTGGAGCCTGGCAGAGCAGATCACCAATGATGGAGGTTTTCATGAAAGAGCTGTTTCTCACTAGTTTTGAGCATCTCCCCATAGTCACCACAAAGTTGGGGTATACATTTTGTGGTAAGTTTTCTAAATGCTTTATATGGGATAGTACTTCACAGTGCTCTGCAACATGTGTCTGCTCAGTTTGACTGCTAAGGGGATCCTACCTTTCATAGAGAATGCAAAAAAAGTATGGATAACGGTGCATGGTGATTCTCATGTACCTTGACCACTGTTGACCAGCGCAAGCTTGGATTAAACTCAACACTTTGCTTATTGGAGGAGAAATATGGTATACCTGTTATGGACGTGGAAAATTTTAATGCAATTACAGAATAGTGGAGATAACTATATATTTAAAAAATAATCTCTGGCACTTTTTGAAAGGTTCTATAAGTATATGAGGCCATTGAAGTACTTGATTTCTAGAATCTACGTCATGCTGTAAAACTTTCACAAATAATAGGCTACCTTTTTAGTCATTGTGGAAGAGAGACGTGTCTGAAATTCTCAGGGACAGCTTAAGGAGAAATACTGTAGTTGCAAATTATCAATTTATACAATTATTAAAGAACATGCAAACAAGCTGGTCAGAAGGTGGCATTTAGACCCTGTTAGTCTTAGTTACATTTATGCAGATTTCTATTATCTCTGTTTTAGAGGTTGTGGTTTTAGGGGAACATATTTCCACATGTGGTGGAAATGTGAAGGTTGTGGCATTTTGGGAAAACATCCTCCCACATTTGAACAAGCTACTTGATTTATCCAAGAAATCTGACCCTAAACTGACTTTCTGTTTGATCAGTTTTTTTTTAATGTTGTGTATTATAAGTGGTTTGTCAGTGTGTAAATGTTCTTTTTAGGTGTACTTAAGCCTTTATTTTTATCAAAGATACTTTTTGGAACTACACCAGTTTTTATATATGGTTAGTACCCTTTAAACTCCAAAAAAAGAGGGGTCTTGGCACTGTTTTCATTTCTTTACTTTAAGTCTTGCTAAATTTCATTATATAAATACTGCTGATATTCATTTTGTTTTGCTGATGAAATTGTTTGTATCCATTACTCTTTCTGAATAAAATACTTAAAAAGTGTGTCTATGTATATTGGTATTGAAGGTGTTAAAGAATAATTAAATCATTAATTTGTATACTGCTACAAAATAATTGCAGTCAAATATTATTTTTATTGTCGCATAAAACTTGAAGATCTATTCACATCCGCTGGCTTCAATTAAAACAAGGTTGCTTCATATTCAAATATCATTTTTCAAGACGATAATATTTTCCTCATCTAATTTATATTGCAAACATACATCAAAGCCAGAAAATGTACAATCAGCTTTCTAAAGAAAGCTCACCTTAATTATGGTTTTCTATATTTCAGTCTGTTGACTTGTCATGCACAACGTTTAATTTATCATTACTATAGAACATGATTTGATGACAGGCAGGTGTTTCTCTCATCATGTTTTTCCACACAAATCTTAGCATTTACTTTTTGTCAGATCAATCAAATGCCCTCAAAAACTTTAAATAACTCACAAGGAATGAATGTAATTGCTGTCGAAAGTCATATTTCAGAGTAAAATACTTTCTCAATGACTTGGAATAGATAGACACAAATACAGCCAGTCACATTATTGTGGAACCTGCAATCAAACAATATCAGACAGTGATAACAGAAATCTTACAATTGTTATTAAGCTCATCCTCATTCACATTGCTGATAGAAAAAGAACAGGATCCTTGTGTTATTGAGGATTAGAAATCATAACAAAGAAATATTAATGATCAATACATTTTAATTATATGTTTTAGTGGGTAGAGGTCCTCAAGTGATGTTCTCTGAGAGCTTGATGGTTCATCTGTTTTAAAATATAATTGCAATAATTACTGTAGCCCATCGATCAGCACAGCTAAGAGGAATAGGCCTTGACAGAGCCAGGAGGTAGGCATAGCAGCCACAGGAAGTTAGTGACAGCTAGCATGCTGGGTAGGGCGGAGCCATAAGGGGAGTATTTATACCGGCCATTATATGAAGTGGCCATTTTAACTGAACCTAAGCTTACCTGTCAGTTGTCCCTCCCACCCTCCCTGTATTTGTTTTCATGTTTTTTCACAGCGGTGGGGAATGGCCTGGTTAAATCATAGAGTAGATGGAGGAGAAAGTGGGCATCCTGAGGTTTAGTGTGAATTGGGCAGTGTTGCACGTAGTTGGTAGGTTAGAGCACGTCAGTGGCTCCGAACCTGGGGGTGTGGTGGTGATTTGGTACACCCTATACTGGAACTGGTGGGTAGCGGTGTCTTGGTACACCCCCTACAATTGATATGGTGGGTAGCGGTGTCTTGGTACACCCCTACATTTTAACCTGGTGGAAATGTGGTCATATTGGGCAGCCAGTTTCTGTATTAACATGTTATTTAGATTGTTATCTATTGATATTATTGTGGGGTCATTGCTAGAGGTATGTTATGTATATGGGGGATGTTAACTTTAATAAGATTTGTTAGCATGACCCCATTTGTTATTCCTTAATTATTTTATGAATAATTTAATAAAGCTGTGGACTAATTATTTCCAACAGTATAACCTGTGTCCGTTTTTTAATGGGGGTTTGAGTAAGGTTAGCGCATATGCCGGCAAATCCGACTGTGCGCCTGTCATGTTAAATATAAATCGTTAGATATTCTACAATTATTTTGTGAACTGACCGATGTCTTTGTGGTTGTATACTAAAACCTGATATAAGCCAATAAATAATTATCCAATCAGAATTTAACTCTAAATTATTATTTATTTTTATATTGCATTAAGTGTAATTGCCCTTGAACTGACCAAATGCCTGCACTGTATGTTTATATTATGTAAATTTTTAGAGAAGTAATACAATACATTGAAAATGTAAGATAACATAATGCTCAATATAATTAGAAACATAGAATGTGACGGCCCATGTAGTCTGCCCAATTTTCCAATACTATCATTAGTCCTTGACCTTATTTTATATCTAGGACAGCCTTATGCCTATTCCACTCATACTTAAACTCCCTCACTATGTTAATATCTACCACTTCAGCTGGAAGGCTATTTCATGTATCCACTACCCTCTCAATCAAATAATTCTACCTGACATTATTTTTAAACCTTTGCCCCTCTAATTTAAGCCTATGTCCTCTTGTTGTGGTAGTTCAAGCATGTCAAACTTGCGGCCCACAGGTTGCGTGCGGCCCACAAGGACCATCTTTGCGGCCCAGCGAGCCGCGAGTACATGCTGGTGTTATAGCAGAGTAGGAACCTGCTTTCCCCACATTGCAGGTGTGCCTACTCTGCTAACACTTACCCTGCCGGGAAGGAGGGCTAGCGAAGGAGCTCAGTGTTCCTGCTCCTCACTGCTCCCTCGTGCGCGCTGTCTGTACTGAAGCCAGGCGCCGGAATATGACGTAATATTCCGGCACTCGGCTAAACTGCGCGAGGAAGTAGTGAGGAGCAGGAAGGACCCCTGGGAGAAGCCTCACATCGGCTCCAAAAGTTAGGGAGCAATAAAGTAAAGTATGTGTGTGCAAGAATGTGTGTGTGTCAGTGAGTGTATGTGTGTGTGTGTGTCTGTCTGTCTGTCAGTGAGTGTGTGTGTGTGTCAGTGAGTATGTCTGTGTGTCTGTCTGTCTGTCGGTAAATGTGTGTGTGTCTGTCAGTGAGTGTGTGTGTGTCAGTGTGTCTGTCTCTGTGTGTGTGTGTGTGTGTCTGTCTGTCAGCGTGTGTGTGTGTGTCTGTCTGTGAGCATGTGTGTGTCTGTCAGTGTGTGTGTGTGTGTCTGTCTGTGAGCATGTGTCACTGCCCCTTTCCCTAGTCTCTGAGTGTGTCACTGTCCCCTTCCCCAGCCCCTCTGGATGTCACTGTCCCCCTCTCAGCCCCTCTGTGTGTAATTGTCCCCCTTTCAGCCCCAGTGTATCGCTGTCCCCTTCTCAGCCCCCTGTGTCATTATCCCTTTCTCCAACCCATCTGTGTTTCTCTGCCGCCAAGTCCCTCTGTCTATTCCCATTCTCAGCCTCTCAGTGAGTGTGTCACTGTCCCCTTTCTCAGCCCTCTCTGTGACATTGTCCCCTTTCTTAGCCCCAATGTGTCATTACCCCTTCCCCAGCCCCTCTGTTTGACTCTGAAGCCTCCCCCACCCTCAGACTTTCTGTGTGTCTATTTTCCTCCTCCTTCAGACCCTATGCTTTCCTATGGGGTTTTAAGTAAAGCTGCGTCAGACAGCCACTAGAGGTAGACAGCCACTAGAGGTGGAGTTAACCCTGGCAGGGTTAATGGACCTGGGACACTGCACCCAGACCACTTTAATGAGCTGCAGCGATCTGGGTGCCTATAGTGTCCCTTTAAGTATATATTAATGAATGTATTGGGCTCAAAACCTGAAGATGCACACAGAAAAAATACAGAAACAGTTGTTATGCTGAGAAGTCCACACTCTCCATTAGCTACAAACACCATTGCATGTTAACAGGCATGTAATGATAATACTTATCCAATTACTATGAAGATTTTAGGGCATTAAAATGTGGAATGTATGGAGCAAACTGAAAAGTATTGTCAAAACTGAAATACTTTTTTTCACTGCTAACCTTTAGAACCCCTTATATCTTACTAAAGCTAGACATACAAAAATGAAAAGTAATATATAAATATTTTTTTTCTGAACCATGACAGTCATATTTAACATATTTAAGATCTGCATGCATACTTAAACATATGCATTTATATTTAACATCTAAATGCTACACATTTGAATTTTAAATTGTGTTACTCTTTTTCCAGCGGAAATCAGGAGATTATAATGCAAAACTAAGATACAGGCCCAAAGAGTGTTTGTGTCAATCTTCCCACCCCTTGCACAAAACATTTTTTTTTTCTATGCCCAACTGTTCCTCTTCCAGATGCCTATGCAATATATATGTGTGCATGTGTTTTTGTTTGATAGGATTGTAAACTCAAACATTGTAAGCTTATATGAGCAGGGCCTTTTCCACCTCTTGCTTCTGTTGTAATTTTGATGTCAATTACTTGTTGTCAAATATCCTCATTCTAAAATAGTGTAGAGCTGCAGAATATATATTCGCTATATAAATGCTAATTGTAATAAAATAATAAAGTGATTGCATAAATGCATGTCTGTGAATTAATGTTTATATTATGTACTCAAGTGTATGTATATATACAAATGTGTATGTAACATGCATTTGTGTGTAATATAGAGTAGTGTGTAGTATAGAGAAGTGTGTCTGTGTATGAATACATGTGTATAAAGAAATGTGTGTTAATACATGCTTGTTTGAAAAATATGTGATTGCTTATGTTTGCAACTTGCATATTTTGTTAGTATGCAGGTGTATATGAATGCAGACACACAAGAATATACAGTGTGTGTTAATGCATCGGTGTGGAGATATAGTTATATATCTGTGCATTTTGTATTTCTTTTTTTAAAAGTAAATGTGGTAAAATTGTAATACCTCGTATTATTCTTATCCCTATTGCTAATGGACAAAATGACAAGGTAGTAAAGTAATGTATATCACACAGTGATATAATACAAATGGAAAACATATGTATTTGAACTAGTGTGATGATGTTTGTGTTTCTTTATTTTTGTAAAAGCATAGGTGTGTGTATGCTTTCTTTAAAATACTCCATACATGTCTGTTAGATTGCTTGCATGAATGAGTTAGCAGGTGGCAGAGTAGGAAGGCACTTTAAGTAGTTTATAAAAGTGTGAAAGAAGCTAAACAATGTGCACTACACTGATTTCACCCTCTCCACCTTAGGACTGCAGCAGCATCATATACTTAGGTCAATAAATTAAGGAGGCAAAAAGAGGTGGTTGAACCCCATCTGTGCCAGGTTCACATCTGTGAAAGACCATTATCCTGGATCCCCACCAATAGAGGACTATGACACATTTTTGAAGACATGACGTTTTGACACAGTGTTCACTCATCAGCATTAACGTTTAATGTTACCCCTCTTCTTAACTAATTTCTCAAATCATCAATTTCACTATATATACTTTACCTCTCCGTCTGTTTTTCCTTGCAGTTTTCAAGTGAATAGAAAGAGAGCTTAACCTAATTATGTGCTACATAAATCTCTAAGATCGATAAATAATAGATAATAGACTTGCACAACATTTGTTTTGTCCATAAACAAAATTGTTCATGTGAATTAAAATCCTAACCTGAGACTAATCAAACCTGAAAAAATGTATTTCCAAATGAATCAATTTGTTTTGCTTTGAAATAAAAGGATTTTGATTTGCACAAACCAATTACCGTATGGAAAAATTATATATTTTTGCGCAAGTCAATAGATCTTTCGAAAAAAAAATTGAATTCACTGTACGTTAGTGACATTCATTTTGATATTGTGTGTCAAGCAACATATTCTATCTTCTGTGTTTTATGTAAATGCATTGTCTGTAACTTCTGTTATATTAAATTGTGTTGCTTGCTGAACTCACATAATACAAATATAATTTGTCTTGGTTTAATTTTTTATTATGTATGCCAAAGGAAATCTATAAAATTAGCAGGATAATCATATTGAGTACCATTAATCCTTTAGCTACAAAAGAACAAACAAAATAAAAGAACTCCAACAAAAACAAATCAGCAGGTTAAGATGAGATTCATCAAAAGGTCATAAGAAATTCCGTGATAGAATTACAGACTTCAATTTAATTTTGTGTGATCGATTTCCATTGATTTTGTCTTGCTTCGCTGCTCTTATGGCTGATCTGGCTTAAATGTGATTCTAAAAATAGATGTAATCATGTGCTTAAGACTGTGATAAACTGTTCATAAAACTTTCTGCGGAAAATATGGAGATATTCACATATGACTATCTTGTATCGAGTTTAGACCAACTGAAGTAAAAATTAAAATCTACAACTGTAATTAATTAAGTTCCGAGTGTGTGAATTGAGAATTTTACCTCAATTTCAATTTACATATTAATTTAAGGCAACCGAGAGGTACATATGGAGATTAATCCAGAATTTACTACTCCACTTTGTAGCAATTAGGTCTCTCCTAAAAGAAACAAACAAAAAAAAACATCATAACAGAAAATATTGTCTTCCTGAAAAAAAGATAAGAAATTCAAACATTTATTTAATGGCTAAGTGCCTCAAAGATGTCTCGGCCAGGGGCGTATTAGCCGCGAGGCAAACAAGGCATTTGCCTTGGGCGGCATTTTCCAGGGGGCGGCAAAAAAAGCCGCCCCCAAACGCCCAGGGCAAATGCCTTGTTAGCCTTGCGGCTAACTGACATGCCGTCTGGGCGAGCGGTCCGTTGGGCAGTGCTGGCGGGCGGGCGGGCGGGCGAGGGAGCACTTCCTCTGAGCTGTCTGCTCAGCTCCCTCGCGCGCCGCACAGTGAGACTGGGAGCCGGAATATGACGGCGCGCGAGGGAGCTGAGCAGACAGCTCAGAGGAAGTGCTCCCTCGCCGGCTGGCTGCCAGCACTGCCCAGCAGCCACTGGACCACCAGGGAGAAATAGGACCCCCCCCAGCATTCCCAAAGGTAATAATAAATAATAAATAAATATGTGAGTGAGTATGTGTGTATGTCTGTTAGTGTGTGTGTGTGTGTGTGTATGTCTGTGTGTGTGTGTGAATGTCTGTGTGTGTGTGAATGTCTGTGTGTGTGCCTGTCTGTTAGTGTGTGTGTCTGTCTGTCTGTTAGTGTGTCTGTGTCTGTTTGTTAGTGTGTCTGTGTCTGTCTGTCAGTGTGTGTGTCTGTTAGTGTGTGTGTGTCTGTTAGTGTGTGTGTGTGTGTGTGTGTGTGTGTGTGTATGTCTGTTAGCGTGTGTGTGTATGTCTGTTAGTGTGTGTCTGTTAGTGTGTGTGTGTGTATGTATGTCTGTTAGTGTGTATGTCTGTTAGTGTGTGTATGTATGTCTGTGTGTGTGTCAGTGTGTGTGTCAGTGTATCTGCTAGTGAGTGTGTGTCTGTTAGTGAGTGTGTGTGTGTTTCTGTTAGCAAGTGTGTTTCTGTTAGCTAGTGTATGCGTATCTGTAAGTGAATGTGTGTGTGTATTTAGAAGGCGGGGCGGGGGAAGGGTGGGGGTGGTGCGGGCGGGGGGAAGGGTTGGATGGGGGTGGCGCGGGCGGGAGGGGGGCGCCTGAGTTTTGTCCTGCCTAGGGCAGCACAAAACCAGGATACACCACTGGTCTCGGCTGGTATAGAGTCAGAGATCTCAGTTCCGCTGCTTGTACTGGGGCAAAATGGAAGAACCCGCCTAGTCCTTTCCCTTTACCTAATGTGCAGTAGTGTGGGATCAAATAGTGATTTGCTGTGTTCTATGGATCCCCTAGTAAGCATTAAGGGCATTGCTCTTCATTTAATTTCCCCTTCAAGTACAAGGTACACCCCTTCTGTAATGAGTACAATGTCAGAGAAATACTCAATAGTGACAATATAATGAAGTAACTTGCTGCAAATAAAATAGTGAATATGCGATCTGAGGACAAGAGACCCCACCAAGTTCTAGCTTACAGGCAGTACATAAAAAGCAAAAATCCAAACTAAAGCAGTAGTTAATATCCTAATTTCAGTTTTACTTAAAAACTTGTAGTGTAAGTCCCTAGTTCTGTTTTAATATTTAAAGAAAGCCCAGAGGTTGCTATAGCGACGGCAATGCATTTCTGCACCAGCTATACAAACCCAAGTATAGCGTGCCCAGTCTTTTGAGTGTAGGAGCAATGAATACAATAGTTTAGTCTGTATTTAAGTAAATGTTCTTTTAAGAAATGTATCTATCAAAAACTCATGTTGTAATGCTATCTCAATCTGTAATAAGAGAAAATGAAAAAGTAAAATGCGCAGCTTAATTAATCAGTCCCACTGGTGAAACCTAAATGTATTAGAAGTACAAAAGTACAACGTTCTCATTGTCTCAATGAGATGCTGGAGTGGCACTGGTATCTTTGAGTTGCACCATCATGGGGGCACCCTCAGCTGGTAAGTATGTTTCTCTTCTTGGTTGAGTAGCTGTGCTCCTTTCATTTAGGTTTTTATTGATTTTTTCTGTATTAATTCTTGTCAAACTCCAGCAGTCTCTCCTTGGGAGTAGTTATATATGTATTTTGGGATATGCATGGGGAGTTTAATTTAATGGTTATATACCTTTAAAAGTCTTGATGATTTGATATGTGCTATTTTAAGTGTCACAAAACAAAATGCAGTCCGCATTCAGGATCCACAGAAAAATACACAGAAATAATGAAAGTGCACATTTATTGATATAAAAATTGCAGAGACACACTTGCAAAAAATAGGAACACTTTTCCCACCTCCTGGTGCTTTCTCAAGAAAACACATCCAGGGTACTCACTCTGATATATTTGTGGGTGGCGGTGTAGGTGGTCTTTCCCACGTCTGGCAGCAGCAGGTATCACAAGTACTTAATATTTCATTCCTTAAGTGTGTTTACCTTACATGGATAACTGTATATTCATCTTGTGATTATCATATGCTGTTTGCATTACTCAATATTCCTACTCCTATATCCAGCTTTTTGGAGTGCTGCCATGATTATTTTCTGCCATACATCGCTGCAATATTTATATAAATAAATGTGCACTTTTTCATTATTTCTGTGTATTTTTCTGTGGATCATGAGGGTTTACTCCTGAGTGCAGACTGCATTTTGTTTTGTGTCACTTACTGCATATGTGGGATAGCCCAGAATCGGAATTAACCCTATCAAGGCCTTGAATTTATAAATATTTCACCTGACAAGACATTTTACTTGGAGTTGCAGTATTGTCTGTGGGTGGGTTTCATACCACACCCACATATTTTTTTGTTATATTTTGTCTATTTTTAGTGTTATTTTGTCTTTTTGGGGAAACGTATCTTACTGATATGTGCCTGTGAGTATTGTGAGTTGTTCCTAGCTATTATCTGTTATTTCTTGTTTGCTTTTATACGTGTTATGAGCAATATTTTTTTATTTTGTATTTGCCCCTATTTTGCTTTTTTCTTGTGCATTTTGATTTTTAGCACTTCAGAACCTTGCTCCAGGCTTTGGGGATAGCCGAGACTTTGTTACCTAGCAACAGGCTGTTCACTGATTGTAATCTCGTATGTTGATTGTAGTCTCCTCACACTTCTCGTGAGATCTCTGCCTGGAGCAATAGTGCCGGGTTTGAAGCTGGAGGAGCCGTTGTTTGGTTGGTGAAGTTTTTTTTCCACTTCCTATATATTTTGTTGTTTACATTAAGAAAGTGACCAGGGTCCCGAAACTTTGTATTTTGGCATGCTCTTCTAATAAATTTAGGTTTCACCAGTGGGCTGATTACCTAAGCTGTGTATTGTACTTTTTCTCATGTTGATTTTTCCTAATCCAGCTATAGCAATCTATGTACTTATGCTGAGCTAGGTTTGAGATTTTTCTGCTACATTGTAGTGTACAGACTCCTACATATTTCCATTTGTCAATCTGTAATAAGTCTGTCATCAACATATATGTGTTCAGTTTACGTGATGTTTTGGACAGAGTCAGGAAGTCATTAATAAATCTGAAAAATAGAAGGGTGCTCCAGATTCAATAAACTGGCCTTTACTCTAACCTTTGCACATCTTGCTGAGTAAGCAGTTTTAATTGTTTTACAATAAATATATATTTTTATACTGTGCCATTGGTGTGCTCCTGGTTGTGTCTCCCATACAGTGCTGCACAGGGCCGCCACCAGAAATTTTGGGGCCCCTAACTCAGCTCGGGGTCTGGGCCCTGCCTCCAAATACCGCCCACAGGAATACACACACAGACACAAACACACACACTGATACAAAAGGACACAGATACATACCAACAGACACACATACTGAATCAGACACACATGCATACAGGCATACATACTGACACACACATACTGAGATATACACACAGGCATACATAGTGACAGACAGACACATACTAACATACATACAGACACACATGCATGAGGACATAAAAAAACATACATACATACAGACACCGACATACATACACACACATACATACATACACACACACACACACACACACACACACATACTGATAGACATACAGACACTGACATCCATACACACATACATTCATAATGGCATACAGACATACATTCATAATGGCATACAGACATACATACAGACTGACATACATGCATATATACAGACATACTGACAGACATACATGCATACAGACATCCATACACACATTCATACTGACATACAGACATACATATATACATATATAATGACATACAGACATACATATATACATACATACATAGACATACATACAGACAGACATACATGCATCCAGACATACACAGACATACATACAGACAGACATACATACATATACATGCATGCAGTCAGACAGACATACATACATAGACATACACACACATATATACATACATACACACAGACATGCATGCATCCAGACAGACATACATAGACATACATACACACATACATACACAGACATACATGCATACAGACATTCATACATACAGACATGCATACAGACATATACACACAGACATACATGCATGCATACAGACAGACATACATAGACATACAGGCAGACATACGGACAGACAGACACACATAGACACACAGACATACAGACATACAGACAGACATACATACACATACATACATAGACATACATACACATACATACATAGACATACACAGACAGACATACATGAAAGGATTACTTATATCTCAGACCTGTATCTTCACCCACCCTTTCCTCTTTTCTATTACCCACTTTACATCTACCTCTATCACTGCCCCTTTATTCCTTACAGCAATATTTTAGTACTTATAGGTACAGCACTTATTTTTTACTTATTTCACATTTTGTTTACTAATTTTCTTCTTATTTTTATCTTCATTCCTATTTTATTCCTATCCTTATTTTTATTTATTTATTATTCTCGACATTTTTAGGCATAGGCATAGTAATCACTCACTGCTTTTCCACTATATTTTATACCAATTAGGTTTATTCACCAGATTTTTAGCTATTAGTCACTAGCCAGCTCCTGGAGTTCACACACTTTACTATTACGGTGATTTTTTATTTATCCAGACATACATACACATACATGCAGACAGACACACAGACATACATAAATACACAGACAGACAGACACACAGACATACATACATACACAGATATGCGTGCATCCAGACGTACATAGACATACATACATACAGACATACATACAGACATACATACATACATACATACATAGACATACATACATAGACACACATAGACAGACAGACATACATACATAGACAGACAGACAGGCATACACATACATGCATACAGACACACACACACAGCTCATTTCCCAGCCACCTTCCTGTCTCTTACCTTTTCTTTGCAGGAGGGTGGCTGGGGATGATGGGAGTTGGCGCGGCTCCCTCTTCACTGCCTGGCTCTCCCTCTTCACGGCTGGGCGCGCGCTCCTCCCGCGCGGAGGGAGCTAGGAGGAGGTGACCACTCCCTCCCAGCAGCACTTGCTGCGGCAGCTTTTTTTTTTTTTTTTTTTTTTAAAGGGGCCCGGTCGCGCTATACCACGGCCACAGCGCTGACCACCCTAAGTGTGTGGGCCACCCGATGGGTTGTCACCCCCTGATGGCGGCCCTGGTGCTGCAGAAGAAAGTTTGGTCTCTCTGAGGAACCAGATTGTGGGAATATTTCCCTCTCCACAGAAGCTTATCCCACCCAGATCCAGGGTTCATTAGGCTCTGGGAAATGTAAGTGTGAACTCTCAATTTTCTATTTAAGTGTGCACTACAAGAATATTTTAAAATCATATGGTCTTCACTATATTGTCCATATATGTATCTTTTCAGATGATTTTTATGAAGGTTTACTGGTGAGATATATACTTACTAAATACACATAATAATACTCTAGCGCAATATTTTTTTCTGGATATTGGATTGTTTTACACATATTTGGTGATTGCTGCTGATTTCTAAGATCTCTATTATCATAAGTGTTACAGTTTTTAACAAACCCGTATAGCGCTATCAACTACTTTGGGTTAGATATATCTGGGTGTCATCAGCGTACAGGTGGTAGTGGAATCCAAAAGAGGTAATACGTTTGCCAAGAGAGGCAGTATAAAAAGAAAATAGAAGGGGACCAAGGACAGAGCCTTGGGGTACTCCAACTGAGACAGGATGATGGGAGGAGGTATCATTAGAAAAGGAGACACGGGGGGGCGGGGCCGGACCGCCGACGGGATCAGACGTGCCTGTCTGAGCTCCCGCTTTGGAGGACCGAAAATCGGTGCAAACTGGAGGTAAACTCCCTCTAACAACCGGCAACGGAGACTAAACTGAGCCCCAGACCCTGGGGTGCGAGGAGATACCCCTCAAGACCCTATCTGGCACCTACAGTAACCCGACGAAGGCCCGAGGCGTGTTGGAGCTTGAGCCGGGAAGAGATGGCCGCTCTCCTGGGTCTCCGGTTGGTGTCCGGCCTCCTCCCCCCCCTCTGGACCGGGGGGGTCATCCCGGTCTACATAAGCATCAGCAACTCCTATCACGCTAAGCTAGGCGTCAAACAATCATCCTGCTGGGGAAAACTCACCGGCAGCACCCTCCTAAGATGGCCGCCGCACGCCAGCCACATGTGCGAAGTACCCACAGACTGGAACTTGCACACAGAGGTAACCATCCAGCGTCATCTGAGCACCACAATGTCCTGCTCCAGGGATGTGTCAGCTCACTACACTACGCTAAACTAAGTGAGATTCTCCTGGACCCCATTCATGCAGGGGCTCTGTGGAAGCACAGACATGCAGTCCTGAAACCCGCGTTCAAGATGGCGGAGACCATGTGCGCAGGGCTGAGCACAGGACGATCGGCAGCCACCACCCGAGCTTGCTCACGGGTAATAGACGACAGAACCAGCCTGTACATCAGACCTGCCTATCTCCCAGCAGATCCTGCGAACCTTGATCAACAACAAGCCTCCCCGCACTTGAAACCCCACACAGCCTCCTGCAACGCAACAAGCCTGCTCACCGACGGGCAGGACAGGACAAAGAGCTCAATTATGAGAAAGAACCCCGAAGGGAGACTGACCTTGCCACACGGATGACTCCAACACCGAGAGACTCACACACAGCATCAGCAGCTCAGTAGAGCAGGCATCGGGTGAGCACTGATTAATCCACGCACCGGAGGGGGCTCCAGAGCAGCAGAACAGTGTTATAATACCCTACTGACTCTCTCTACCTAAACCATTTTTGCAGTTAGTTATTAGTTAACAGATTTCAGCTAAAGCAATGTTTTATGCCTTACAAACGTTAACTTTGATTTTACTTTTGGTTTGTACAGTTTACACTGAGCTCTGATGTACTGATATGCTCATTTAGCTAGCTTGGCCCCATAAAAGGGCCACTCTTGAAAACTTGGCAAACAGTGTACAATTTTGCTCATATGTCTCATGTGTACAGCCCAACTAGTCAAGCATTGTCTACCTGTGCCTGCTCACCTCTAAGCGAGGGGAAACCCTTCTATGTTTAATACTTTAAGCTTGTCGTCCCACTCGTGACTCATCACAATAGCAGTAAGACGCGAATCTTTACTTATAACAAGAATATACGCTGTTTTAATCTCGGCATAAGCATGCATGTTTGTCCTTCTCAGAAAGGCTATGCCATAATCTTGAAACGTTACAAATCTAATCTACATAACACTGTTCTTCCCTTTGCTTAGCATTACATAGTGTGTTTGCTTTGACTTTACTTACCCTACTTTTACAGAATAACTAATGCAAATGTATACCAGTGTACCCTCAAGACGCTATTGTGGCGCGCTAAGGCTACTTGTTCACTCTGATTTTGATTACTTTTGTCTTTCTTTTTTTTATTTTATCCAAGCTTGTACCACTTTGTTTAGTTGAATGTTTCACAAAAAAAAAAAAAAAAAACATGGCAATCTTTCTTTGAGGTGCATTGCACACCATCTTGATACTATTGTCTCATGTTACCCCACAATGCCTCCTCTTTCTCTTATGTACCCCATGATGTATATGCCATAATAAAAGAAAGATTTACAAAAAAGAAAAGGAGACACTGAATGAGCATTGGGAGAGATAAGAGGAAAACCACGAGAGAACAGAGTCACAGAGACTGAGTGATTGAAGAGTTTGGAGAAGTAGAACATGATCAACGGTGTCAAAGGCAGCAGAGAGGTCAAGAAGAATTAGTATGGAGTAGTGGCCTTTGGATTTAGCTGCGATTATGTCATTAGTAACTTGGATAAGCGCAGTCTCAGAGTGGAGCGGGCGGAAGCCAGATTGAAGAGGGTCAAGGAAAGAGTTGGAATTGAGGAAGTGAGACACACGGGTGAAGACAAGTCTTTCCAGAAGCTTTGAGGAAAAAGGGAGCAGGATATAAGACGAGAGTTAGAGGGGGAGGACGGGTCAAGAGATGTTTTTTTCAGGATAGGTACTACAGTGGCATGTTTAAGATCAGCAGGGAATATCACATTTGTATATCGTTGCATCATGTGACAAGGGCATGGAAAGCCATTGTGTTCATCCTAGTTTTTGAGATTTTTTTAATAACATTATTTATTGAAATGCTTTTTCATTATGTTTGTCCCCATTTCTAGGTCATTCCAGAGCTAATAGATCCTATTTCATGACTAGAGACATTACCTATAATTATATCAGCGGTTCTGAATGGCTTTTATTCAAGACTTCTTCAAGGCTGTTCAGAAGTGGCAGATGTTTGTTTTTAGGGAGGAAAAACATCCTCAAAATGTTTTCCCTCTGAAATGTCTCAATTCTTATTTTTCAATTTTCATAAACACAGAGATTATATGTCATTTCACAAAGATATGACACATATGAAGAAAGGTTTTCTTTGTGTATATACTTTTGGGTTATACCGTCAAACTAAGAAAATTACACTCTATGATGTTGATGGAATGTGTTTGGCCTTCCAAATGTCTTCATAATATCACATTAGTGGTAGTTGCTATTGATCTACTTTCACTCATATGCTTGAATATGACATAAAGTAGAGATTTGGTACAATTGAGTTATTGCAGAAAATCTTGTTTCTCCTCTGGGTATAATGACTTCTGAAGAAATTGATCAAAAGGATCAGTAACTTATATTACTACTGACACAATCTGCCAACAGTCAATAAAGGTAAAGAATGCAAAATCCTTTTTTTCTGGAATAAATGCTCAAGAGGAGCCATCTATCTATTTTGCATTTGCAGTTTTAAATTGAAGTAGAACAATTACCATATACTCTGTATACGCTGTCAATTTTCCTTCTTTGAAATTACCAAGATTCTTTTGTTCAACAAAAGGAGTAGTGTGATGTTAAGTTTCTGCTTCAAAATATAATGAAGTATTAAACAGTTCAAAAGCCTATGTCATTTAAATGTGACGAAATAATTTAAAAGATGGGGTTACCTGACAGTCTATTTCGGATATGGTAGCATTATGTCACATTCCATAATAGTAAAAATGTTCTGCTTGGGGCATACTTTTTAGCCATTTTTTTTAGCTAAAACACATCCAATATACTTTTATTCACAATGCAAATTCAGCACAACCTTTCTAATGTTTTTGTTCTGCTACATTCTACATTCATTCACCTCCAAACTACAACTGTCCACCGATCAGATGGGATCCACAACTGGGCAGAAGCCTGTTTTTAGGCACACTATTTCATGCTCTATTTTATGGAACTGTCTTGCAGATTCTGATTCCAGATTTGTAGATATAATTAATTTGTTGCTGATCACATGCTATTTTGTTTCTTAGACTTTTTAGATAAATGCCCAAATGCTGTTTTTTTCAGTTTTTTTTCATTAGGAAATCAAAATTAATTTTAACGGTTCTCTTTTTCACTGCTCCAGCTGTTAACTTAATATTAATTGCATCTTTGGTGAAACAAAAATGCACTTAATAATGTTATGTCTTTCTATAAATATTTCTGTCTCCACCACCACTCTAGCTAAAACCTTACTTTAACTAACCAAGTAAAATTACTCCTACCGTTGCATTGTCCCTGCTTTGAATGATTCAGTACAGTATATCGATAAACTGTATGCATCGTGACATACACCTTTAAACTGTAGTTCAGTAGATTAAAGGAACATACAAACTTTTATCTAGTATAAAAGAGATCTTGTGATGTTTACTGCTCAAGTTGGACTCAAATCGTTCTTCTCTTGTTCTCTTGTTCTCCTCTCTACTCTAGGACCATCACATGAAGGGAGGGTTTCAGTGTGGTTGGTAAATATCAAATGGGAGGAGTTGTTTTTAGTAACAGTCTTAAATTTGTACTGCCAGAAAATACTATATGCAGAAAACAAAGGTTTTTATGGTCCAACAAAGGCAATTTTTTTCAAACCAAATGACATGCATTGATGGGATTGAGTGCAGTTCCTAATTTTCTTCGGCCAGAAAATACTGACATGTTCTCTTAGTCCACCTTGCCTTCAATAACAGACTGACGTATCATCATCATCATCATCATCACTGATAACAAACACCACTTAGCATTTACCATTTTTCAAATTGGCAAAGAGGTGCATTATCAAATTAGTTGCCACAGCAACTTCATCAGGATTGTAAAACTTCTGATTAACCTACTTAGTGCCAAAAGGACAAGTGGCACTAAAAGGTACATACAAATTAATGAAATAATGCATGTTGAAGTTTTATAACCCCAACATAAGATTGTCACTCACACTAATGAAGTCTATTGGCTCACTCTTTTAGTAATTAAATAATTAATAAATAAAAAATTTGGCATTTCTTAAAATGTAACATGTAGCATGGAAGTCAGTAGCTTAAAGGGACCAAATACCCTTTTTGAAGCATAGACCCTGTCCTTTTGATCTATCAATTTTAAAGTCATTCCTAAACTATTGCTGTAGAGATACTTCAAATGTTCAAGGTCGTCACGCTCAACATGATGACACATAATGATCAAAGCTTCAATTTCATGGAGAGTGGCAAATGTCATGCCTTGGCCATAAGTCCCCAATCTTTTGTATAATAAGTATTGAATTGGACCATGATCATCAAGTATGATGACCTCAGAGTAGGCAGAGTTGCAATGAATCAAAACAACAACAAAAAAGCTAAATGCATACTCAAATGTGTTATAATGTTCCCTTAACCCCTTAAGGACACATGACAGAAATATTCTGTGATAATTTGCTTTTATTCCAGAAGTTGTGTCCTTAAGGGGTTAATATCTCTTATATTTGCCTTTAAGGGACATCTCATCAGTTAGGAATTATGAGTCACTAATGGTAGAATTTGACAGGATGGAAAAAAACTACTTGCTAACATTAGCAACAGCCATTTTAATGAATATCAGCTTGCTTGTAAAACCTAAGGACAATGTTGAAACATAACCTATGTGTTTTTTTAGATTCATGTTCAAACAAAGATAGGGTTCCAGAGTCTGAGTTCTGGATGTGCACTGCTGAAATCTTTAGAAAATGGACAAATACATTTGCCCATACCAAGATAGCCAAACATAAATTCTCATAACTTCTCAGGGGGTCATATTTGCCCCGGTGCCCCTACTATGGATCTGTCAATGGTTGAAATGTTATACAATGAATTGTAGTTTCCAAATTTATAATTTCATGATACTATGCATAAAAGAAAACTATAAAATTACTATATTAAAATAGTGTTACTGTATTTAAATAAATAAAAATGCACAATAGGAAACTAAATGCATTAATTCCCTTCAAAACGATCATCATTTTGCATTGTTAATTTCGCAAAAATAATATGTACGACATATCACTGGAAAATTAATATTTAGACAACTGTACAATCCAAAAAAAGGTCTTAGTTGTATGCATGGCACAGATTTGACAGTACACACACTATTTATTCATATCCAAAATGTAGAAAACAGAAAGAAATATCTAATTATAGAGCATATGTGAAATTCTTACTTTTTTCTATTTACATATGCCCATAACAACAAATGGCCATTTATAGCCAAACTCCCTACCAATTTGAAGGGGAAAAATATGTCAGACTGGCATAAAGAAACACTGCATGTGCCAACACACAATTCCCGCTATTCACAAAGGGATAACTTAATTTTCATAAAAGGCTTAGATAGGAACAAAAATTGCTACGGGCAGATGCAGCATATGTAATTCTTTTATTGCTGAGCTAACATACTTGTGGACTTTAATGTTTCTTGACAAGTGGAATGTGGCATATATTGATAAAAACTTCAGTTATATTTCTGGTCATTTCCCTTATTGAAAGAATAAATCAATTTAAAAACTAGTAGTCAAACACAATATACAAACATCACCAGTTACTATAATTGTTGCCCTAATTTGATTCTTAAAAAAAAGGGAAAAAAGAGAGCTACAAAGAAAATAAGCAGTGACAAAAAAGGTAAAACATTTTAATTTATCCTGTTTGGAAAAAAATACTTAACGCACCTTTTGCTAGATTTAACATATTAAGATCAAGTGGTTCATAGCTATATACACTACTGGCACTAAATAACTTAATACACTGCTAATTTAACTGACAAATCAATAATCTTAATAAACCTCCTAACATCCTATAAAATGCCATAACAAAGCAAAACCTAAAATACAATATTTGTAGTAAAATGTATTGTCTGACAAAAAAAATGAATTTCTTTCCTTTTTTTTATTTTAAGTAATTCAAGTTTTTACTGAACAAAACAAGTAAAACAAAATTATGAAAAATTATTAAAGTACACAATGTATTTCCAAATGGGCACCTTGAACTGAGGAAAACAAGAATAAACTGAATAGTGCACAAATGTTTGTAGTGTGTTCCATACCATAATTGATTGGTTGAAAAGGCAGTGATGTTCGTAAAAGGGAGGGCGAGGGAAATGTGATGGAGTGTAAAGTTCTGTCTCAGATAAGAAGAAAATTTCAGTACTTTGGAAGCACTTTAAAAAAAAAAAAAAAAACAAGGAAGAGGTGCTCCGAGGATCAGAGGCTATGACATGGCTGCTGATGGTGGATTAGGGAACACAACTCCTTCTCCTACCTTTCAACATTGTGTCTTGAGATTAGGACAGAACATTGATGATGATTTTTTTTTTTTATTGCAGTAAATTAAGTATACAAATGATTGTGTATTGTGCAAACTAACACAAGTAAGTAATTGTGTTGCAATATCAGTTATTGGTTGTCTCACACCTGAGTCAACGGCAAAAGGAATTTGTTTTCTGACACCACAGTCCACACAAAAGATATTTTTATTACTATAAACAGTTAAAAATACTTTTAATAAATGTCTTTATTTTTAGGAGTGCAGTTATCAGCACAAACTTATGGAACAACAAATGGGAAAATTAAGAATAACAACATTTAAACATATCAGGTCAAGATGTGCTGCACTTTTTTTTTTCTTTTTTTTTTTAGACATGCTTATTAACAGTGAGTCAATAGAAGAGTCGTGAAGAAAAGGGGTCATTTAGTTTGACAAATGACAACTGAGATAAACTGGAGGTACACAGTATTCATTGGGTAAATATCAATAGATTAGCTTTTAATGTATAGATAATTCCACACATTTGATAGTAATAACGATTAGAGAGACCTGGTGCGTACCTATGGTTAAGCCTGGTAGAAGAAAGGATTGAGTAGAAAGATATATGAGTGCTTATCTAGATAGTGTGAGTCCCCTATGAGGCCCCCATGTGTGTGGTTTAGTAAGAGAGGGTAGCGTTTACAGAGTCTGCTTGTAAATGACTTATAAGTTGGTGCAGAGCCATGTCAGCAGATACCGCGGGGAGAGGAAAGGTGAGTGGTCGTGTGCCTCTCTGTTCCCAGTTCTTAGTCTCAGTTCATCTGATGCCTACCAAGGGAAGGGCGCCCTTCCAGAACAGCAGTGAACACCTCGGTACCTCAGGGCCTTGCGAGGGCGGGTTGGTCCTCATTATGTGCAGGTTTGGTGCTTTTCTCATCAAGATCACAGCATTCTGGTCAGCTGGAAGCCGCATACAGATCCCAGGCCCTGTAGTAGCTCTAACCTTGATTCGGGATCAAAGATTAGAGAGTGCTCCTAATCTCAGCTCGTTACGTGTATAAAAGACACCTGGTAGTAGAGGCGGCTCTAGACTTTATGAGGTGAAATTTAAGCATGAGGCCCAAATAACACCCAAAGTATAAAATAATAGTTGTATTTTGTGTGTGTGAAAGGAGCATTTGCTATATTGAAAGGCGGGCTTGCTGGATACAGAGTCAGTCTCTTGCATTCATTGTTCAGAAGCTTGCAGTGTCATGGCTTCCTGTGGCACCTGCATTGTGAGCTCTCTGGCTGTAGTTGTAGCATAATTTGCAAACAAAATACATTTGCAATAAATAAATTTAATTTGCAATTATGCCAATCTTTTATACACAATTGTATGGTATGGCTGCATAGCCTGGCAGTCGTGTATACATAAGTACTGGTGTGAAAGGGTTATCGAAAAACAAAAATGAAAATTTTCTTTGAGTAAAAGTTTTTAAAAATTAATTTACCAAATAAAGTGTGTATAATGTATGTTTTCAGCTGGTGACTTTGACAGAGTGAGTAAAGGGTACCAGTGGCAGGGAGAGTGTGACAGGATGAAGGAGGCAAATGGGACAGGGTGGGGGGGGGGGTTGTGAAAGAGAATGAGGGAGAGTGAGTATGACATGGTTTGATGAGGGAGTGTGACAGGGGGAGTGGAGGTCAGTGTGTCAGGGCAATAGTAGCATGGTAGGGGGTGAGGGGGATACTGGGAGGAAGGGGTGATTAGTGTGAGGGAGGTTGTGATAGTGAGAGGGACGGGGGTTACTGGGAGGGAGGGAGGGGGTATACTGGAAGGGGGTAATGGTGTGAGGGAGGGGGTATACTGGGAGAGGATGATAGAGAGGGGGTTACAGGGAGGGGATGATAGTTAAGGGGTTACTGGGAGGGTGGGAGGTGATAATGGTGTGAGAGAGGGGGTATACTGTGAGGAGGGTGAAAGTGAAGGGGTTACAGGGACGGAGGGAGTATACTGGGAGGGGGTGATAGTGAAGAGGTTACAGGGAGGGAGGGGGTAATGGTGTGAAGTAGGGGGTATACTGCGAGGAAGGTGATAGTGAGGGGGGATACTGGGAGGGAGGGGGTAATGGTGGTGTTGGAGGGGGTTAGATTAAATACCTTATTTAATTCCCTGGTGGTCCAGTGGGGGCTCCCTGGTAATCCAGTGGGCTCCCTGGTGGTCTGGTGGTGATATCCGGACTGCAGATCCGCAGTGTTGTGCAGAGCGGCAGACCATGTATCTCACAAAACCCGGTCAGGGCATTGCCATGGTAACCCCTGGCAAGACTCTGATTGGCCAGATCTCGCATGAAAAAAGTTATGCAGCTCTGATGAACACTGCAGAGCTGCAGACCAGGAGCCACAGGCACTCTCCTCATGGGCAGATGGCATGGAGGGGCCTCGCACCCGCCGGCATACTGAGCCAGCCACCGGACCCCCTCCTGGTGTCGGGTCCTCAGTCACTGACCGAGGACCTGACACAGTCTGCCCTAAGGTGGTTTAGGACGGCCGCGAGGCCCCTGACAGCGCAAGGCCTTAGGCGGCAGCCTAAACCGCCTAATTAGAGAGCTGCCTCTGGGAGCTAGAAATCTTGCTGATTTACATGCAAATCAATTTATAACTTTTTTGACATGCGTTTTTCTGGTTTTTCTTTTTGTTATTCTGTTTCTCACTGTTAAAATACACCTACCAATAAAATTAAAGACTGATCATTTGTTTGTCAGTGGACAAACATTCAAAATTAGCAAGGAATCAAATACTTTTTTCCCTCACCGTATATGCACTGAACAAACATTCAGACTCTGCACATCAAAGGATAAAGACATGACAAAAATGTGACACTAACTTGTATAAAAAGAAGCATTTAATTATATAAAATCCCTAATAAATATAGACAGACTGCAATATCAATGCAAAAAATCAACTAAATGTACACTTACATGTACAGACTCCAAGCTTTAAACTGGAGTCTTGGTATAACACATTTTAACCGCATATCCTTTAGGGATCTTCCGTCTTCCTTACACAGCTTGAAGCCAGGTGGTCGAACCTTCTTCCTCTCCCACACGCTTGTCTGACTCCCACTCAGTTACATTCTAGCTCCGAGCTGGCTGACTTTTTCCCCTTTTTTTTCCAATATTTTCGATCTCGCAAATTGAGCTTCAGTATCTTTTCTGTATGAGCAAAGCAAATGGACTAGCTTTTGCTGGACCAATGAGTCTTGGGCACCCATAAGTGACTCCGGTTTACAGGTTGTCCTTCCTTGCACCACTTTTGGTATGTACTAACACCTTATTCTAGACTTGGGCACTCGTTTTTAGACTGTCTACTAAACAGCAAGCAGTTTCCTTTTCTAGCCCCCACCCATTGAGTGGGGCCTTCAATAATAATGGGGATTGAACCTATTGTCGTCGTCCCCACAGCGCCCACCCATTGGGAGCAGGTGGGGGCCATAAATAATAAGTTGTGGACCTAATATCCCCTCCAGCCCAACCCATTGGTGACTAGGTAGCCCTAAATTAAAAAAGTGGGGTGTGGACCTAAAGTCACCCCAAACCCCACACATTGGTTGTATGTGGGTGCCCTAACTAATAATGAGGGTGGTCCTATTGTCCCCTCAGTCCCCACATATTGGAAGTGGGTGCAGGCTAATAATAAAATTACCTCCTTCCCCCATGAATAGGGGTCCTGGCATTGAATTGAAAGGTAAGTTTACCTTTCCTTCTTTTTGGAAGGGGACGGAGCGCATGCCAGCAAGGATTACTCCATCCAAAATTAGTGTTTTACTTTGATTTTTGTATTTTTCTAATACATCTTAAGTTTTTAAGCAAAAACATTTTGCAGAAAATTAAAATCCTTTGTCAAGTGCAGTACATATTATGGTTTATACACATCAGTATTAATCTAGACGTAGTAGATGTACTGCTACTTAAAATCAATTTTGCTACAATTTGGCTACACTAATGATAATCGAAACAGTGAACAAAAGCATGCTGCTCTCACCTGATTTAATACAAGAGAACGCATGCCAAACTATGCAGGTTTTCTATCACATTGAGCTGTTAAAGTTTTATTGTTGTTGTAAGCACATGTGGGACTGGTTCCTTTCTATTCTTTCATTCAAATACCTGACTAACTCATAGTTTGAAATGAAAAAGGCAAAGGACCTTTGCTACAGGCACAAAATATAAAAGGAATGTTAAATCGCTGTGACCTTTGACAAGCTATCTACATAAATGAATATAATGTTATATGTGGATAAAATGGACAGAAAAGCATTTCAGAAAATTCAGCAAAATGAAGAAGTCAGCAAAAATGACAATTCTTTACCAAAAAGCAGCATGTCAGAATTAAGAAGATTGACTGTATGACAGATGACATTTGTCATCTAAAGTTACATATTCTAACATCTAATTCCTTTATTTCCAAAGCATGTTTCTTTAATTTAAGCAATAAAATTGCAGGTTTTTTTTTCTTTTAAATTTCTTTTAAATTATTTATGTGACTTTGTCTGAGGTATAGGAATAAATTGATTTTTCTGCTATTGAACCTTGTTATTAGTGAAGTATGTGTAACCCTTTTTTTTTATTGTAGTTACTTTTTGTTAATCTTAGATTATATTTTTATACAGGAATTTGCTTTAACTTAAAGCTGAAACATAAACTTTAAAATATACTTTGATAACCATAGCACAAACCTGTAAGGTTGAGGTAAGCTCCATTTTTCTATTTTAGTGCATTTTGATATTTTATTTCTTCCTGTACTGCACACCTTATTTTACGGTTTTATTCTGAAGTTTGTTTTTGTTCTTCTCCGCGTGAGATTTTCCTCATCGTTGTCTCTATAAATATATGTACAACAAACAGTCCAGACTTTCAAAGGAAGCTGTCAGATTTTTTGAATTTACACCATTGAAAAAACATTGAAAATCAGCTATAGCTTGTGTTAACCTTTTCTCCTGAGATTGCTCCATCTTATGTTAAATTTCTATTTACGATTTATCAAATAATCCAGTTCAGACAAAACCAGGGAAAAGATTGCAAAACAAAAGAGGATATATATAAACCATGTTTCATCTCTTCTTTATATGTTCTTTTTATGTTGATGGAGAGGTGCAAGTGACAGAGTTTGCAACAATGATTGATTTTATTTTTCACACCTCACATAAACATACTGTATCTTAGACATGTGCAATTCGTTTTGTTCCAAATGTAAATTTGGACAAATTTCGGCAATTTGGGCATTCGGATGCTTCCGAATTGATAAATTTCCAAAATGTTGAAGTGCCGAATTTCCGAAGTGCCGAACCAAAGTGCCGACTTCCCGAAGTCCTGAATTGCCGAAGTCCCGAATTTTAGAAGAGCCGAAGTGCTTTAGATTTCTGAAAAGTTGCAAAACAGGAGAGGGAGAAAAATTACAGGAATGATAACAGGAATTTAACCCTAACCCTACCCCTAACTCTAACTCTAACTCTACCTCTAACCCTGGGGGTTAGTGGTGGGGTTTGGGGTAGGGGTAGGGAATTGCCAAAGTCCCGAATTGCCGAAGTCCAGAATTGCCGAAATCCTGACTTGCCAAAGTCCAACATTTCAGAAGCGCTGAACCAAAGTGCTAAATTGCCGTCCAGAATTTCGTAAGTGCCGAAACAAACTGAATTTTTTGCCCATGCACATCCCTACTGTATCTTTTCAATATAGTTGTAAGTAAATGTGATATTCAAAAGCCTGGGAAGTGACAATTCTCCTTTAAAGATTAAATTGTTTTGGAAATACAGAAAATGCATTTGAAGTTTAAAGCAAACTGCAATAAATGTTTTAATAAGGAGTATGCAGAATAAGATTGCCGCTTTCCCTTTATTTGTTTGACCTTCTTATGGATCTGTCATGGTGTGCCAGTAAGTGGGATTCATGTGCTTTTCATGTCAATCCAATAGGTTTATAATTTATGGGATTCTAAATTGACTTTGGTGATTAATTCACTGATTTCACAAAGGGAGCACATAAATTATACACACTACCAGATATCATATTCCACTTCTGCTTGTCAGATAAAGAATCCATAAGCTTCGAAAGTGTTGAACTGGCAAGTGGAGGCAAGTTACTAATTCTTGGTCTATAGAAAGTGCAGCACTCCAAGCAAAATTAATAATAGTATATGTTCAGCTTTATTCATGTAATTATTAAATAAAAACAGCAAAAGGTTTAGAGGTATGGTCCCTAAAAGTATACATCTAGAGTTTCTATACTATACTATAAGTCTAGAGTTTCTATAAAGCTAAGCTATTTCATGAGCAAAGAACCTGTGAGCAATTATAGGATAGCAATGCGCAAGTCATAACTGTTCATTAAATTGCCAGGTTCTTGAACATTGAATTTAGACTGGATTGAATATGCTTTGTGGAATAAAATGACAAGAACATCAGCCATTTATGATTGATGATGCAAATAGAAGAAAATTAGTCCTAACTAAAAAAAAAATGAGATATGGTCTTATGATAATGTAGTGTAATTTACAATTTCAACATGAACTAATTAAGCAATAAAAATAAACAAATACATATAGCTGATTTTAATGAATCAATAACTTTGATTCACAGTTCAAGGAGACAAACAAAATTACGTCAACGCTTCATATACTTACTACATCTAAAATATTGTAAAAATGTTCAAGTTTGTAGAGTCACAACTGTTCTGCAGAAGAAGTACTCATTTTATGTAAATGTACACTATATTATGACAAATGTAATGTCACTCACATTTATGGCATGTACATCTTAATGAACAAAAAGAATGTTCTCCCTTGAGCAGTAAACGCTTCATTATCAGGTAACATTCAGCAACTATGGATGATCATCAGAGTTAACAGCTCTACAGTTCTAGCATTTTACCAGTATGCAAGATGTACATGCTCAGTGTCATCGCTGTCAAAATAGACAGGTAGAAAAAGTAAGGAATTAGGATGCCATAATTGTAATGTATTTCAGCCTAAAGCTATTGCATAAACATGTACTCCTCTTACAGGAAGCAGGGCAGCCTGAGAAATGTGTAGGCACACAAAAAAGCAACTCTGTAAAAATGAGCTCATTATAATGCATGTAGACGCGCAAAGTCTTGAATTTGCTGATGGCAATCACTAGAGGTATGTACCATAGAGATAACCATCTATACTAAAGTTCTGGCTAACTGATATTGCTTTGCTGATTTTAATATGAGTCTGTAAGACAGTTTGGATTTGTATTTGATAACATACAGTCTAGCTTGAATCATGTATACCAAATGTATTGTTTGATATTGGTGAGACTTCTGGCTTTCCATTTCCATGAGATGCATATTCTACCAATTTGCAAAAACCATATGTTTTATTTCCTTAAAGCATTGTTCAGTTCATTTTTAAAGTAGCAGTAACATTTCCTTATTGGTGATATGCTTGAGATCTACTAGAAGACATAAAAGTATCCAATTTATGCTCAAAGTGATTAGGTTAGTGTGTGAACATAAATCGCTGATGCCTTTCAGTTAATATATGTCTTATATGATATCTTCACTAAACTTTTAGATGGCTTAATTGGAAGCAACTTTTTAAAAAAATTTCAACTGAAAATGAACTAGCTGACAATATAGAATCCTCATGGCTGGTAAAGTCATCTTTTATCTAGTCCTTGTTTTTGGCTAGCATCAGAAATCCATGATATTGTTTTAACATTTATGTGAACTCTCACTTTCCTTTTTGTCTGAAAGGCATTTAACCAATTTAAAAGATTAACAGATCTTTATTATTGGTAGGTAAATAGGATGCCAAAAGAGGGTACTTGCCCTTCCATATCACCTATCTGTATTATGCTATATACACTGGTACAGACAGGTACTGTTTATGCAATACCCCTGGGCCACACAAGAGCTCAAATTGTGTTTTATCTCTTGAATGCCAATATGGTATAACTTATTTATTTAAAATTAAATTTAAGTGGGAAATTTCCATATCTATGAGTGTCGTCTTGCTTTTCCATTGGGGAAAATCCCTTATCTTGGGGGGGTTCTGCCATCAATAATCTTGTTATATGCGGATCTGAGTCCCCTGTTATCCTTCTAAGAAAATTATTGCCATGACCATTCTGAAACTCCAAATTAAGTGCTGCAGCGAGGAATACAGATAGACCCGTACAGATAGTGGATCCGTAATCATAAGTAGCACATCATCTGCAAAGGCAGCTACCTTCGCCTCTCCTCCGCTGTACCTATATCCCTTGATATGTGTATTCCTTCATATGGCACCAAGCAATGGTTTAAATGCAGGGACAAAAAGAAGAGGGGATAGAATGCCATTGCCAATGTTAAAAGAAGTCGATAATTAGACATTAACTCGAATATTAGCTGTGGGATCTCTATATAGTGTCTGTCTCCAGTTGCATAATCTTGACCCAAACCCCCAAGCCTACAATGTAAAAAATAGATAGGACTGATCCACCCTGTCGAAAGCTTTTTCGGCATCAATCGCCAATAAGGCAGTAGGAATTTTATTTATTGTTGCTCCATGTAAAACATTAAGGATCTTAGTGGTATTGTCTCTGGCCTCACGGCCAGGAACAAAACCTGCTTGATCAGGGTGGATCAGTCCAGACAAAAGACGTTTGAGCCTATTTGTAAATTAATTTGGAAAATATTTTTAAATCAAGATTGATGAGTGAGATTGGTCTATAGCTGCTACAAAGTTCCAGGTCTTTCCCTGTTTTATATATAACAGTGATCACTACTCTCAGCATTGGGGGTGGGAGAAAGGTACCTGGGGTTAATCTGTTCAGTGTCCTAAGGAGATGTGGTCCAAGGATAGTCTGACGTTGTTGATAGTAACCTGCAGTTAGAAACAAAAGAAATCTAATATAAAAGCGCTAAAAATGGGGATAAGGGAAGAAAAAATGTGAAAAAATCTTTCCCAACCATCTTACTTTTATATGCACATTAAAAAAGTTGCAGAATGTATATTATAGGCTGCTAAACACCTGTGTTTTTACCCACACATCAAACACATAAAAATCAATGCAGAAAATACTTGTGGAGCGTCTTTTTTACAGAGACCTTGATAGAGATTGGATCAAAAGGTATAAACAAGCACATTTATTACATATATATATATATATATATATATATATATATATATATATATATATATATATACAATAAATACTATCTTTAGCTGCAATAACCACTAAGAGTATGCAGCAAGAAACAGTCAAAGCTTAAAATACAGTATCAAAATAACAATATAATTAGCCTCTTACAAGAAAAAGATAGTGAGTGTTTGCAGTATGAACCTGCTGCTCACACACACCTTGGTTCCCACTGGAACACTTAATGCTGCGTATAGCCGGCATGGTGCTCTTAAATCCTCCACGGATTGATGTCAAACAAGCTCTTCTATATGCCGGTTAGATGCCGCAGGTTTATCCTCGATCGTTGGTTTGTAAGTTAAAGAAGACAAATTTCCGTGGGTTCCGATAAACTCGCCCACTGGAATTACGTCACTGCGTCTACGCGTTTCGCCTATTGGCTTCCTCAGGACGTCAATGTGATGACATCACCCTATTCAAGCTGGGTATAAGTAGCGTCTTTGTTATTCATTGATTGGATGGAACGACAGTCCTCATTTGTATATTGTGTGTGTTATTCATTAACCCCTTCAGGACCAGACTGTTTTTGCGATGTTTGTACGTTAAGGACCAGAGCTATTTTAACACTTTTGTGGTGTTTGTGTTTAGCTGTAATTTTCCGCTCTCTCATTTACTGTTCCGATACAAATTATAAATTGTTTTTTTCAGGACAAAAAGGGCTTTCTTTACATACTATTATTTTTATCATGTCATATAATTTCATTTTAAAAAAATTATAAAATATGGTGAAAAATTAAAAAAAAAACATTTTTTGACTTCTACTTAAAAAATCTTTTACTGATCTACAAAATTGAATGAAACAAACTGCTAAATAGATTAAAAATGTTGTCCTGAGTTTAGAAACACCCAATGTTTATGTGGTTTTTGCTTTAATTTGCAAGTTATAGGGCTTTAAGTACAAGTAGGAAATTGCTGTTTCAAAATGTACATTTTTCAAATCTATCAATAGTGACATTGTAACACTGTTATGTCATAAATCTCCAAAAAACACCCCACATGTATATATTTTTCTTAAACTAGATAACCCAGGGTATTCATCTAAAAATATTTTGCTACTTTCTATGCAGCCATTTTACCACAAACCTTTGCCAAACCTTGCATAGGTAGTTTATTTTTTTATTTTTTTCACATAAATTGCAATTCAAATATAAATTCACAGATTCTGCTAGGTGTCACTACCAAACAACACCCCAATATGTGTTCAGTAACATCTCCCGAGTACAGGGATACCCCCCATGTATAGGTGTGTTGGGTTTTTTGGGGGGTAAAAGGCCACATTTTGCAGGTGCGCATATCAGTTCTCCAGCTTGGAATTTTGACATGTAGTCAACCTGCATGCATGTCCTATTTGGGACATTTTTGAAGCCGGCCAATGTCGTTTACCCCCATCAAACCATATATTTTTGAAAAGTAGACACCTTAGGGTATTTCACATGGTGGTATTTTAACACTTTCCATGCACTAATTCTACCACCAGGCTTTGTCAAACATTGAGTTAGTAAATTCTTTTCAGTTTTTTTACACACATTGTACTTTAGGCATGAATTAAAAGATCCTGTTATGTGTCACTGCCAAACAAAACCCCAATATGTGTTCAGCAAGATCTCCTGAATACAGGGATACCACCCATGCATAGGCTTGTGGGGCTCATTGGGGGCTAAAAGGCCACGTTTGGCAGGTGCGCTTATCAGTTTCCCAACTTGGAATTTTGACATGTAATCAACCTGCGCCCATGTCCCATTTGAGCCAATGTATTTTACCCCCATCAAACCATATATTTTTGAAAAGTAGACAACCCAGGGTATTTTAAATGGTGGTATTTTAACACTTTTCATGCACTGAATTCTACCACTAGCCTTTGTCAATCTTTTGGATAGTAATCTTTTTTGTTTCTTTGTCACACACATTGTACTTTAGGCATGAATTAACAGATCCTGTTATGTGTCACTGCCAAACACTGCCCAATATGTTCAGCGACATCTCCCGAGTACAGTGATACCCCCCATGTATAGGGTTGCTGGGTTGTTTGGGGACCAAAAGGCAACAATCAGAACTTGTACGTGTTCGTTTTTCAACTTGATATATAGGTATGCTTGGTCTATCTTCAGTTTGACATATTTTTGCACCCCCCAGTTAATATTACCATCATGACAGTATATATAGTATATATTTTTATAAAGTAGACATCAAAGGTTATAGAGGATGGGTTGTTTTGACTTCTTTCCCCTAACCATTTTTCCCCCCAAAGAAAGTGTAGTGGTAATTTTTTTATTCTGGTTTTTATGCACACGTCATCTGGTTTTGGCCAGCTAGTTATGTGTTACTGCCAGAAAACTTGTTAGGCCAAATGTGCAGGTAGCAAATGTACATTTAGCAGCAATCTTTAAACTGACTCCTGCAAATAAAATCTAACTGGAGATTTGGGGGAAGGAAACTGACTAACAAAAAATGGCTGCTTTCCAAAGAAACAAAAAATAAAAATTCAGGAACACTTCTTACAACTGTTCTGCGTGGTACAGCTTGAAACATGTTCTTACACACAGTCCTGGTTTCGAAGGGCAATCAGGACAGTGAAAAGGGGTGTCTGTCCTTTTCCTGTTTTTAAAACAGACCCGGCAACGTTTCTGGTTTTTTTTTTTTCTAGCAGTTGGCGGTAACTTAAAAATAAAATGTCTGGACTCAGCTTGCACCGTTGTTGGAACTTGTCCATCTCCATAAATTGTTAAAGGAATTATTTTCAACTGAAATTGGAGAAAGGTGGTTTTCCATGGATTATTATTTTTTAAAAGCAAAAATTAGTTGTGGGTTGCTATTTGCATCAGATAGCCACCTTTTTATACCTTGCTTTGCTTTTTCGTAAAATAAGATATGGCTGCATCAGCTGATCAGCCAAATCAACACCCCCCCATGTACTTATTATACGCCCTGATGCAATCCGGTTTGGACTCTACTCTGCCCCGGACAGAGACGTCTGACATGCGTTCGTCATGGATGGTGGTGAGCATGTTGACATCCTTCCTGTCCCTAAACTTTAGTGCAAGCACTTCAGCTTTGCGAAGTGCTTTACATTTGCCTTTTTTTTTATTTTGCATCTATGAGAGATCGTGGAAAGTCTTTGGATTTTTTTCTGGCAGTGCTGCAGGCCAGTGTCTGTAAACCATAAAGTGTTTTAAACAGACGGACACTACTATAAAAAATTATCCACATAAAGGTGGTAACCTTTATTAAACAAGGGGTTTAGTAGGTCCCATATAAGTTTCCCACTTGTCCCCAGGGAGTCAGGACAGCCAGGAGGGTCCAGTTGACCATCTTTCCCCTCATATACACGAAAGGCAAATGTGTATCCACTTTCGCTCTCGCACAGTTTGCACAGTTTTATGCCATACCTAGAGCGCTTTGAGGGGGCGCTTTGAACCCTAATCTCCCTTAGTATTTAATTAGAGATTCATCTATGGATAAATTTTGTTGGGGGGTATAAACATCCGAAAATTTGTCCTGAAAATGGTCTAGCAGTGGGCGTATTGTATAAAGCCTATCGTATTGGGGGTGATCTCTAGGGTGACAGAGGGTATTGTCACTGAAATGTAAAAATCTCAGCAGATACTCGTATCTGGCTCTAGGCATGGTTTGGGAGAATACTTGACTAGACATTATTGGGTTTGTGCTCCAGTATGAGCGAATCGATGGCTTCTTTATAATCCCCATTAGCATTGTAAGAGCCCAGAATTTTTTAAGCTCTGGGTCATCTGTGGGATGCCAGTCATGCTCCCTGACTGTATAGCTAACTGGATTGTTATCAATAAATTGGGTAGCATACAAGTTAGTCTGGGAAGCAATCTCCTCCCAGATGGTATCCCCTAAAAATAGTTCTACATACTGCATTGAGGAGAAGTCATCCACATTAACATTAATGCCTGCGTTGGCACTAAAAGGGGGGACTTGGGCTCGGCTAACTGTGGAGGTCCCCAGTCCTCCTCCACATTCCGCGTAGCAGAGGAAGCACAGCTTCTTTCTTCAGCCAGCTCACACACAGATCACATGTCGTCTTGACTAGACGTGTCAGAAAACTGACCTGGGTCAAAAAAAAAATAAATACAGACAGTACAAATGCACTGCTGTAATAGATCTGGCAGGGAAGGGGTTACAACTGATTTTTTATTCACTTTAGATACTGTATAAAGCTCTGGAACACTTCTGCTGTAACAAACTATCACGATCTCTATCTCTCTCGCCTCACAAAACGCTACAGAGGAGAGAGGGGCAGAGATCACTGTCAAAGTGAGTGTTTGTAACACCCACTTTGACAGCAGCCAATTGTGAGCGATCGCTGATCGCTCACACGCTGCATTTAGCTGTTACTATCTGCCTGGGATGTCTGGCAGATAGTTACACCGTTATACTGGCGGGAGCGATCTTTGATCGCTTCCCGCAGCCCGTTTTTCAGGACCATCAGTGGTCCAAACACACGTTTTACCGCTGATGGTCCTGAACCGTCAGCGGTCCTGAAGGGGTTAACACATCACAAAATGTTCATATCTTAATAAACCGTATATTAACACATAATTAAGCAGATCTATTTTAAACAGTTTAAAAATGAGAATCTATCAAACACAATCATAAAATAAATGTGTTTTCTCATATTAAAAACCAAAAAAGAGAAGTAAAAGAAAAATGTAGTTAATATCAAAATACAAATTGTATCACTTCTATCTTTACCAAATAATCATTGTGCATAAAGTGTATGCTGGGTGTTATAGTGAGAAAAGGGTAAAAGAGAGAAACAGGAATTAAAATCTGAATATCCCATAACGTAATAAGTTACTGCTTCATATATCAAAATGTATTCCAACAAAAAGTGTTTATAGAATACTATAGAAAATATATAGGAAAAAACACAAAAAGGATCAGCGCTGATATGACAATAGGAAATAAAATAGTTTAATGTATAGGCAGCACACCTAGAGAATGGGGGGTCCCCTCGAACCCCTCAGAGTAATTTGGAAAAAGGAAAAAAAGGAAAAAAGGGTGCGCCTTAAAAACAAGTGCAAGTAATACTTATGTGGATATGTAACAGTCCAAGCAGTTCTGCAATAGCCCAATATTAGAGTGATTCACGTGGGCAGAATGAGATCCTTGTAGGACAGCGGGCAAAGTATATGGTCACAATTGTGAACTCGTAGTCCAGAGGTATATATATGGAGAAAAGCAGAAGACAAAAGACTCCAATGGTGCAGTATGTCTTAATCAGAAAAAATATCGGATAAAAAAAAAAAAGGACAGTGGTGTAAGGTCAGGATAAAAGGTAAAATAATAAAATACCTAGATGCGTCAGGATAAAAGGTAAAATAATAAAATTTCTAGACACGTTTCGCCACTGCTGGCTTCATCAAGTAGAAACTCAGTTTCTACTTGATGAAGCCAGCAGTGGCGAAACGCATCTAGAAACTTTTGATTGTACCATCCACGCGCTACCCATCGAGCAGTGCGCCTGCTCATAATATCGTGAGTATATTTTATCCTACTTTTTATTACCATAACAGCTATTCAGGTAGCACTATATATTTTATCTTTATCCCAAGCTGGATTATCCTATTGGACTGCTATACTGAAGAACACCAGAGACACTCTGCATATCCTTGAGTGGGGATTGTTCCACTTCATGCCATATAAACCAGAGCTGGGATTATAGCTCTGGATAGTATGAGTAGTTTATCCAATATTTTTTTCTGATTAAGACATACTGCATGTCAGGATCGGGACAGGGATCCAACACGCAGAGTACAAAGAGTGGAAAGGTACGTATACCGGGCCTTAGAATGGCCGGACTAACGTACCGAGAGTAATAGAGAATAGTCAGAGACAAGCCGAGGTCGAGGGAACGAGAAGACAGATAAGCGAGAGACAAGCCGGGTCAAGGGATAACAGAGATAAGCAGGGTAGTACAACAAGCCGAGTCAAAACCAATAGAGCAAACTAGAATACCAGAGCACTGAGTGACTAGACAAGCTAGAACCACGACAGGGCAATGAGCTGAAGTGAGAAGTAAGCTTAAATACCCTGGCTCTGGATGGTAATCACGCCTCTGACAAGTACCGATTGGATATCGGACACTTGAGTGACAGGTCGCTCGTGATAGCGTCATGACGTCACGTATTGAGCGTCCCGCTAGAAAAGGATGTGGATTCCTCGCGGTCGGTGTTTAAGTGACTGGATGAACCGCGAGGAACGAAGGAAACAGCTCGTTTGGACGGATAAACTACTAAGTCTCTACCTCTTTTAGAGGTAGAGACCTCAGGTACCCTGACAGTACCCCCCCTCTCAGATACGCCCACCGGGCGGAAGGAACCGGGACGAGATGGGAAGTGGAGGTGAAATGCTCTGCGAAGGCGAGAAGCATGAACGTCCTCCTGAGGTACCCAACTCCTCTCCTCAGGACCATATCCCTTCCAGTTGACCAGATATTGCAATTTTCCCCTTGAAATTCTGGAATCAATGATGGAGCTGACCTCGTACTCCTCCCGACCCTCCACCTGAACAGGACGAGGTGAGGAAACCTTAGAGGAGAATTTGTTGCAAATAAGAGGTTTCAACAAGGAGACATGAAAAGAGTTAGGAATGCGTAAGGCAGGTGGCAGAGCAAGGCGATACGCAACCGGGTTGATACGAGTGAGAACCCTGTAAGGACCTATGTAGCGAGGAGCAAATTTCATAGATGGAACTTTTAGGCGAATATTCTTAGTGCTCAGCCACACCCTATCCCCAGGAACAAAGACCGGAGCCGCTCTTCTATGCTTGTCAGCGTGTCTCTTGAACAACGAGGAATTATGTAACAGAATTTGCCGAGTCTGATCCCATAATTTCTTCAGGTTGGCGACATGATCATCAACCGACGGTATCCCCTGAGAAGAGGAAACCGAAGGAAAAATTGAAGGATGAAAGCCATAGTTCATGAAGAAAGGGCTAGAGCGAGTTGAATCACAAACAAGGTTATTGTGTGCGAACTCCGCCCAAGGAATCAAACCGACCCAATCGTCCTGGTGTTCGGAAACAAAGCAACGTAGATACTGCTCAATCTTTTGATTGGTGCGTTCAGCAGCTCCGTTAGACTGAGGGTGATAGGCAGAGGAGAAGTTCAATTTGATTCCCATTTGAGAACAAAAGGATCTCCAGAAACGTGAGACAAATTGAGAACCTCTATCAGAAACAATCTCCGAAGGAATCCCATGTAGGCGAAAAACTTCTCTCGCAAAAATCTCTGCCAATTCAGGAGAAGTCGGAAGTTTAGGTAATGGCACGAAATGGGCCATCTTTGTAAATCTATCCACCACCGTGAGAATAACAGTCTGTCTCTTGGAAGCAGGCAAATCTACGATAAAGTCTATGGACAGGCAGGACCAAGGTTTCTCAGGAATGTCCAAGGGGTGTAACAGACCACAAGGAGATGTATGAGGTTGTTTAGTCTTAGCACAAGTCTCACAAGCTGCGACGAATTCCTCAATATCTTTTCGTAGTGAAGGCCACCAGAAATCCTTGGATATCAGAGAGTATGTCTTGCGAATACCAGGATGGCCAGCTACTTTACTTTCGTGAAAACATTGTAAGAGCTCCAGTTGGAGTTCAGGGGGGACAAATTTTCTTCCCTCAGGAGTGTTTCCGGGTGCCAGATGTTGTGACTTCAAGATCTGGTCAAGTAGCGGAGAATGGATTTTGAGACTGGTATTAGCAATAATATTGCATTTGGGTACAATGGAGGACAAAAGTGGTTCAACTGAAGCAGAAGGCTCATATTGGCGAGATAGCGCATCGGCTTTAGAATTTTTTGACCCAGGTCTGTAAGTCAGAACGTAATTGAAATGGGTAAGAAATAACGACCAACGAGCCTGCCTGGAGGACAAACGCTTGGCCTCTCCGATATAAGACAAATTTTTGTGGTCCGTTAGAATGGTAACAGGATGTAATGTACCTTCCAATAAATGTCTCCACTCTTTCAAAGCCTTGATAACCGCTAGTAATTCTCTGTCACCAATGTCATATCTGCTCTCTGTACCAGACAATTTTTTAGAGAAAAATCCACATGGATGTAATGGTTTATCAACACCCAACCTTTGAGATAGGACAGCACCTAAACCAGTCTCTGATGCGTCTACCTCAAGTAGAAAAGGCAGAGAAGTGTCGGGGTGAACTAAAATTGGAGCGGAAGCGAAAAGTTCCTTGAGAGTTTTGAACGCAAGAAGAGCTTCAGTAGTCCAATTCTTAGTATCAGCCCCCTGTTTGGTCATATTGGTGATAGGTGCGATGATTGAGGAATAACCCTTAATAAAGCGCCTATAATAATTAGAAAAACCAATAAATCTCTGTACGGCTTTAAGACCTTTGGGTAAAGACCACTCTAGAATGGACTGGAGCTTATCCGGATCCATCTTAAATCCCTCCCCCGAGATCACATAGCCGAGAAAGGTTACCTGGGTTTGATCAAAGCTACATTTCTCCAACTTGCAGTATAAGCCATGCTGGAGAAGCTTGTGCAAAACCCTCCTGACTTGCTTGTGATGAGTTTCAATCTCACTAGAATGTATGAGTATATCATCTAGGTATACAATGACGCAATCTTGCTGAAATTCCCTAAGAATCTCATTTATCAGATCCTGGAATACAGCTGGTGCATTGCATAACCCAAAAGGCATGACAGTATATTCAAAGTGGCCATATCGAGTATTGAATGCCGTCATCCACTCATGTCCCTGCTGGATTCTCACCAAGTTATATGCCCCTCTGAGATCTAACTTGGTGAAAATTGTAGAGCCCTTCAAACGATCGAAGAGTTCGGTGATCAAGGGAATCGGGTAGGCATTCTTAATGGTTATCTTATTTAGGCCTCGATAATCAATACAAGGTCTTAAAGAACCATCCTTCTTTTTAACAAAAAAAAATTCAGCCCCGGCAGGAGAGGAGGACCTCCTAATGAATCCCTTGTCTAAATTTTCGTGAATATACTCCTCTAGAACTGAGTTCTCTTTCGTAGATAACGGGTATACATGACCTCTGGGCGGCATGGTACCAGGGAGTAGGTTAATTTTGCAATCAAAGGACCTGTGTGGGGGTAAGGTATCGGCTTTCTTTTTGTCAAACACTGCCTTTAAATCTAGATACTGAGACGGAATTTGTGTCTCTGTAGGGTTGTCAGAGTTAGTCGCGGTGTTGGTTAAGCAGAGAGGTGAGACCTTCCGCAAGCATTTCTCTTGACAATTCTGTCCCCATGAAACTATCTCCCCTGACTCCCAATTAATAATAGGGTTATGTCTCCTCAACCAGGAGTACCCCAGGACTATGGGAATAGACGGAGACGAAATGAGCAGTAAGGATATGTCCTCTCTATGTAGGATGCCAGCAGTTAAGTTAATCGGTATGGTCTCACGGAAAATGACAGGCTCAAGTAACGGTCTACCATCGATGGCCTCAACAGCCAGTGGTGTCTCTTTTAACTGGGATGGAATAGCATGCTTGGCAGCAAAACCCTGATCTATAAAACTCTCAGCAGCTCCAGAATCGATTAGTGCCATAGTCTTGACTACTCCCTTTTCCCACTTTAAAGAAACGGGTAACAGAAGCCTGAACTCTTTGTAGTTGTGAATAGAGGACAAAGTAGAAACACCCAAGGCCTGTCCTCTAGAGAAACTTAGGTGCGAGCGTTTCCCGAACGATTAGGACAATTTAGGCGTAAATGACCTCTGACTCCACAATACATACATAAACCCTCCCTTCTTCTGTACTGTCTCTCCCTCTCTGTGAGATGAGTACTGCCTATCTGCATAGGTTCAGAAATACGTAAGTCCTCGAACTCAGAATTTTGAAAGGTAGGCGCTAGTTTAAAGGAGGGTCTACGGGTCCTATCTCGAGTGTTCTGCCTCTCTCTTAGGCGTTCATCAATACGAGATATAAAAGAAATTAAATCCTCCAAATTCTCAGGGAGTTCTCTAGTAGCGACCTCGTCAAGAATTACATCTGATAACCCATTCAGAAACACATCTATATAAGCCTGTTCGTTCCACTTAACTTCTGCCGCCAAGGACCTGAACTCTAGTGCATAATCCACAAGTGTTCGATCGTCCTGTCTAAGGCGCAACAGTAATCTAGCTGCATTGACCTTTCTACCAGGAGGGTCAAAAGTTCTTCTAAACGCAGCTACAAAGGCATTATAATTATAGACTAGTGGATTATCATTCTCCCATAAAGGATTGGCCCATCTCAGAGCTTTCTCAATGAGTAAAGTAATAACAAATCCAACCTTCGCTCTATCTGTAGGATAAGAGCGGGGTTGTAATTCGAAATGGATGCTAATCTGGTTCAGAAAGCCACGACACTTCTCCGGTGACCCGCCATAACGTACTGGTGGGGTAATACGGGAAGAAGCACCTACAGTGGCTACCTCTAGACCTGAGACTGCAGGAGAAATAGAAGGAGTACGTGTCTCCTCAGGTGGGTTACTAACACGAGACAAAAGTGCCTGTAGTGCTAGAGCCATCTGATCCATCCTATGCTCCATGGCGTCAAACCTGGGATCAGAAGAACCAAGCTGACTGTTTGTACCTGCAGGATCCATTGGCCCTGTCGTAATGTCAGGATCGGGACAGGGATCCAACACGCAGAGTACAAAGAGTGGAAAGGTACGTATACCGGGCCTTAGAATGGCCGGACTAACGTACCGAGAGTAATAGAGAATAGTCAGAGACAAGCCGAGGTCGAGGGAACGAGAAGACAGATAAGCGAGAGACAAGCCGGGTCAAGGGATAACAGAGATAAGCAGGGTAGTACAACAAGCCGAGTCAAAACCAATAGAGCAAACTAGAATACCAGAGCACTGAGTGACTAGACAAGCTAGAACCACGACAGGGCAATGAGCTGAAGTGAGAAGTAAGCTTAAATACCCTGGCTCTGGATGGTAATCACGCCTCTGACAAGTACCGATTGGATATCGGACACTTGAGTGACAGGTCGCTCGTGATAGCGTCATGACGTCACGTATTGAGCGTCCCGCTAGAAAAGGATGTGGATTCCTCGCGGTCGGTGTTTAAGTGACTGGATGAACCGTGAGGAACGAAGGAAACAGCTCGTTTGGACGGATAAACTACTAAGTCTCTACCTCTTTTAGAGGTAGAGACCTCAGGTACCCTGACACTGCACCATTGGAGTCTTTTGTCTTCTGCTTTTCTCCATATACATACCTCTGGACTACGAGTTCACAATTGTGACTATATACTTTGCTTGCTGTCCTACAAGGATCTCCTTCTGCCCATGTGAATCACTCTAATATTGGACTATTGCAGAACTGCTTGGACTGTTACATATCCACATAAGTATTACTTATTTTTAAGGCACACCCTTTTTTCCCTCTTTTTTCTTTATAGAAAATATATAGCATATATATCTATAGACCAATTGAACTTCCTTAATACATATAATGTCACAATTTAAAAATATCATAATAAAATGCAAAAGAAAGGTAAAAAAAAATTAAATTTAAATTTAAAATTTAAATTAAGAAGTTTAAAATTCACAATTAAAGGGACAGACTTTCAAGTAATGGTATGTACATTAATAAAAGTACATTTATAAAAAAAATGACATAACTCAAAATCATTGTTTAAACCATATGGAATGAGGGTATTGAAGATCCACCTCATTTCTGTCTGTCCCAGTTTTTTAGTAAAATCATCTCCTCTCCAATTGTGAAGAACTTTTTAAATACCAAGAAACTCCAGATCAGAGGGGTCACTATTATGGTGTTCTTTAAAATGAAGAGAAACTTGATATTGTACGTATCCCTTGAGCATGTTACATATATGTTCACCTATCCGTATATATAACTTGCGGGTGGTACGCCCAAAATATTTAAGCCCGCAAGGACAAGTGAGCATATATATAACATTGCTAGTGTGGCAGGTTATACATTCCTTTATCTTATATATTTTGTTATTAGCGTCAAATTGACTTACAAATCTCTTTTTGGATCTAGTGGCTAGACATGCCTTGCATGTGCCACAGCCATAGGATCCTGCAATTTTTTCCATAGGTCCCAAAGCTCTCTTATACTGATTATCAGATTTAAAGGTTAGTATTCTTTTTATATTAGAAACACCCCTATGGATAATTTTAGGGTGGGTAGGTAGAAAACCATTTAAAAGCGGGCCTTTTAGTAATAGATGCCAATTTTTGGGGATGATGTTCCTAACTCTTTTATTCTGGCTCCCTGAGAACTGACAAATAAAAGGGACCCCTTCAACATTATTAGTATCTTTTGATTTATTCTTATATTCTAGTAGAGGCTGTCTATTAATACGTTTAACCTCTTCCCTTGAATCCTTGAAAAGATTTTCTTCATATCCTTTCATTTTTAAGACTTCATATCCTCTCATTTTGAAGTCTTTAATGATTCTATGTCCCTGGTCAATGAATGAGTCCATATCCGTACAATTTCTGCGGATACGGACTAACTGACTTTTGGGTACATTCATCAACCAGGGGCTGTAGTGACAACTTGACATCTGTATATAACTATAAACGTCAACGGACTTGAAGAAAATTTTGTTTTTCATAACACCATTCTCTATAAATATAGACAAATCTAAAAAGTCTACCTGAGTTTTACTATAGTTAGAAACAAATGCTACCCCCCCAATCGTTCAAGTTGACATATTTTATAAAATCTTCTAGACTATCACGTCCTCCTTTCCATTCAGGTCATCAATATATCTTTTATAGTTCACCAGGTTTGACCCCCAGCTGCCTTTAAAATCCACATCATCTTGTTCCCAAAATGCCATGAAAAGGTTGGCGTAGCTGGGGGAAAACCTGGTGCCCATAGCATTCCCACATAGCTGAAGATAAAAACTATCCTGATACCAGAAATAATTGTTATGCAGGATCAATTGTATAGCCTCTAAAACAAACTTGATTTGTTCTTCTGGATATTTGGAATATTGTTCCAAAAAGAATGTGACTGCTTTTATGCCTAAATCATGTTTGATCATAGTGTACAGGGAAGAGACGTCTGCTGTTACTAGCAAGAAGTCATCTTCCCATCTAACCTCATCTAAAAATGTTAATATATAAGTAGAATCCTTTAGGTAGGAAGAGCACTCTTGTACTATAGGTTGCAGAATGCAGTCTATATATTGTGATAACCTGCTTGATATAGAGTCTATGCCAGATATAATTGGCCTTCCTGGGGGATTGTTTGGATCCTTATGGATCTTTGGTAGGAAATATAATATTGGAGTTTTGGGGTTTTGAACTTCCAAATATTTTTTCTCCTTCTTGTTTAACACCCCTATCATAGATCCACTATCTATTAGTTTATTGAATTTTAATTTTATTTCTTTAATGGGGTCAGAATCCAATTTCCGATATGTACTGCTGTCCTCTAGTAGTCTATAGGCTTCCTTCATATAGTATAGTAATTGCTCATAATAACCCCAAAACTCCAATATTTTATTTCCTACCAAAGATCCATAAGGATCCGAACAATCCCCCAGGAAGGCCAATTATATCCGGCATAGACTCTATATCAAGCAGGTTATCACAATATATAGACTGCATTCTGCAACATATAATACAAGAGGTATGGGGTTTCCGGCACTCATCTTACCCATAGGTTATTACGCCTCCAACGGTTATCAACATCATCCAGTTTACTTTGTAGAAAAAGGATAGCTTCTGTCTGCAATCTTTGTGTTGTATGGCACTCTTACCACTGGTTCTCAGCACCTTCTCGATCTTATTCTAGTGCCAACACTTCATCACCTAGATGTTGTATTTATGTGGAAACAGCTTTTAGTTTTTCTCCAAAGCTGTCCTCCATCTTTTTAAACATGACTATCAGGTTAGATTTTGAGGGTAGTTGGGCCAAGATTGTTCTGAGGTCTAAGCCTTCCATTGAACACTCTGAAATTGTAGGACTCACTGGCCTGCTCCCAGGTTCAGTTACTGAAGATGTAATTTTCCCCATTTGGTCTTGATCTGCTTGGTCCGTGAAGAATTTCTGAAGTGGTGATTTTAGCGGTGCGGGTTGGAACCAGATGGAGATCCTGCTGCCTGGCAATGTTTTTTTTGGCCCCATTGCTTCTTAATTTGCCTCAATACTATTCCTTGGCATTTAAACCTCTTAGGCTAGGAAATCACTCTCCTGCTAATGCTAAATGTCTTGCTCAATTATAGCTTGATAAGTTCACACTAGCATATGACTAGCCTAGCACATATTTATACTCTAAAACGTCCTTTTTTCCTTTTTTTCTTTCTCAATAAGGCAATCAATTAATCCTAAATTATTAGCTCCCTCTATTAGGGTATTCAGGCTACTCAAGTGAGTGTTCAATTCAATCAGCCCAGAGCAAGTATTTAATTAGATTGCTTACCAAGATTTTTAATCTCCCCTACTCCTTTAAAGCAGAAGGTACCTAATTGAGGCAAGGGTAAAGATTAGCGTACTGTTAGAATACTTCCTCTAGTGCCTTTAAAACATTTTTACAGAATTTCCACGTTCCATCGGAGGGGTGGAGTTGCGGGAAGCTAGGAAGAAAGAAGCACGGTTGTTTGTCGCGAGCTTTGTTGAGGTTTGCAAAGGTTTTAGTTTGGATGCTCGATGAGGGATTTTTGTGAAGCAGGCTCTGATACTGTTTGATACTCTGTGCTTTGAGATGGGATTGGATTGGACCAAGTTACAGCATATATCATACATCTCACAGCCTTTACAGCCCTTCATTGGGTTGCTTCTAAGCTGAGTATTATTCTATATGTTATAAGTATGTTATATGTTATTAGTTGAGATCTACCAATGCTAGTCAATGAGTAGTTACTGCTACTCACTGAGTATATCGCTGAATATAACATTATTCCGATGGGCTCTCTACTTACTTGCCTGTTGTCTACTTGTTAGGCTTTCTACCTACTTACTTGACTATTTGCCTGCAGCTGCCTATTTGATAGACTCTCTGCTTACTAGACTGCTGCCTACTTGATAGGCTTTCTTGCTGATAATTTGCTATGCTTTCTGCCTACTTGCTTGCTGCCTACTTGAGAGGCTTACTGCCTAAGACATATTGCCTATTGTCTATGGTATATGGGCGAGCATTTGACGAAGTGGGTGGTTAAATGCTGAGATGAACACGGGACTGTAACGTGCTGTTGAATAGCTAATGACTTAAGAGCAGACGCCTAAAAATTTGGGAAACACGATACAAGACCCTGGAGAACACTTTTAACTTTTATAATTCTGAATCGAATTTTAATAAATTGCAAGTATATTATTAGGACTAATAAACCAAAATATGAACGGTTAGTGGTGCTTAAACTTTTAGTGGTGCTTAGAACTAACAAGTACAGCTGTAAACTACCTATTTGTGAAGTCACACCTACATACACTTCTAAACAACAAATACAATATTACAAATAAGTGACAATGTACAACAAAATGTAAAATTATGTTTCCATTTACTATACAGTTATAGCTTGAAAGAGCACTTACAATGACAAGAAACATATGCATCATAAACCGAACAGGAAACATGCCTTATACCTACACATTTGAATGAGGGCTAATGATATGAAAAGGAAATAGCACCGCAAGAATTATTTATGGATGTTGATGATGTTGGGAGGTTCCATGTGGTGTGCAATATGGTTTATGGTAGTAGTAGGCAACATTCGTCACACTATATATTGTGAACTACATTTCCCCTGATGCTTTGCCATCATTATGACTGCAAGAGTATTATGGTAGATGTAGTCCACAACATCTGGAGTGTCAAATCTTGTCTAACCTTCGTTTATCCTGTGAATTCTATTGTGTGAATTTGGTTTGAAAGCTGCAATCAAAAATGAAAAGTAAGATTTTATGCATTACAACAAAATGTACTTTATTTTATTTCAATCGTCTTCATTCTACTTTTGATGGGGAATAACATGAGAACATCCCTCTGCAAGTAAGAACCTGCTGGTAAAAGAATCTCTGCAGTTTATATTACATTACTTTCAAATTGAAGTGATATTTATGGCTCAAACATACCGGTACATGCATTGAATACCATATCTCAAATGTATTTATGTTTTGAAACACAGTTTAGTTATGTTATAAGTAGTGTTTAAGATAGTTTTTACACTGTATGAAGAATTGGATGCTGCTACCTTATGTATGTATTGTCAGAGGGCACAAAAAATAAATAGATTCTACGTGCATAGTCAAGTCTAGGAATAATAGTCTTCAATTAGGAATGTCGTGTATAGATATGTTTAAACACCGCAATGAACAAAACACATTCAATATGAATAAAAATAAATTTGACCAGTTTCATTGTGTATACTTCACTGACTAATGTTGTTTTTAGTTAAATCATTCTTTCTAGACTCACCATGTGCTATATAATTTTCATGTGAGAAGGCGAAGGTAGAGATTTATAAGCATATAAGTATAAATTGTACATTAATTACAACATTGTTAGATATCATATTGCATTTAATCTCAACTAATTCCACAACCTATAATTTCTTTTCAGACTATTTATTCAGTTAATTGGTATATATCTATATATTTTTAATTTTTTTTTTTTTTTTTTTTTAAATGTGCCATTAGCTAATCTTTATTAATTTTTGGAAAATATATTTATCAAATTTTAATTCTTTAAATACCTAATGTAAATTATTTTCCATACACTACAGTGTTGTATAATTATATTTTAAAGGAATGCTCTAATGTTGAAAATAAATATATTTACTTTTGAAATTAGAGTGTTGTCTGCTCTATTTAGATTACTAAGCCCCAGCATTTTTAAATTAAAAAACATGAGAAAAATACTTAATTTAAACGTACTTGTAATCTAGAACCAGGACAGATGCTCCGCCTTCCACGAAATCATGACTGATGATCTTTCTCCAATACAATTCTTCTCATAATATTTTTGAACTTGACAATGTTTCCAATTCAGCTGTTTTGCACTACAATTGCAATTTCCTGCTAGTTAATAGGTTTGCAATGGAACAATGGCCTCTATTAGTAAACAGCATGTTTGCTTTAATTGCAATAATTCCAGACCATTTCTGGCTCCATAGTATTAACCTCAACTCAGCAGCATGCCTAGATAGAAAAAAATGTAAAAAAAAAAAATGACATGACTTTTACATCCAAAGAAAAACTGTTTGCTGCCCTGCTTTGGATATAAAAAAAAATAAAAAAAGAAATAAGATGTCTTATAGCACAATATAAAAAAGATCTATGCAACTAAATATTAATATTGTTCTTACAATTGTCTTGGGAAAATAGTTTCCAATAAAAGTTTGAAAAAAAATGTTTAGCCCATAATCAAAAAACTCTTACAAAGCAAGATTTTAATAGGGTTGAGCTTACTGTTTTTAATATCACATATGTGATGGTGAAAATGGTTACTGTGTTTTCTTATAAGCTGCTTTAAGAATATACTGAATTGTTCATAAACAAGCTATTGCAGAGCACTGTAACTAGTGCATTCAACAAAGTAGATCTAAAGAAAAGTACAGATTGACTACTGATATCTGCTTTATCACGCTTTGTTTGATTTATGTTGGCTGAAGTTCAATACTTTACTAAACCAGTTGAATAGAGAATTCCATGTGTTTGTCGATGAATTTGTCTGGTCTTTGTATTACAGTAACCATTGATGGCCATGAAACTTGGCAGGTGTTTGTCTAAATCAACATTTTCTCACCTCTTTACAAATTGCAGATAACAGACGTAAATATGAAACTGGCACAGACATTGTCACATTTTGCCTGTTGTTGAAAAAATCTACAACATTACAATGTATGACAAACATTTTAGTTGATCTGTTAATAATAAATGCACTGTTATCCCTGACTCTTTGGAACATGCTCAAAAAGTCTATTCAAATTATATACTCTCTACAATTTAATAGGAGCAACAGTTATTTTTAGTAAGCTAGCTCTGTGTAGATATTAAGTCACTATAATATGCATCAATTTTAATACTGTGTATAGGGTATTTCCAAAATTTAAAGGAACACTATAGTCACCTAAATTACTTTAGCTAAATAAAGCAGTTTTAGTGTATAGATCATTCCCCTGCAATTTCACTGCTCAATTCACTGTCATTTAGGAGTTAAATCACTTTGTTTCTGTTTATGCAGCCCTAGCCACACCTCCCCTAGCTATGATTGACAGAGCCTGCATGAAACAAAAAACTGGTTTCACTTTCAAACAGATGTAATTTACCTTAAATAATTGTATCTCAATCTCTAAATTGAACTTTAATCACATACAGGAGGCTCTTGCAGGGTCTAGCAAGCTATTAACATAGCACGGGATAAGAAAATCTTAATTAAACAGAACTTGCAATAAAGAAAGCCTAAATAGGGCTCTCTTTACAGGAAGTGTTTATGGAAGGCTGTGCAAGTCACATGCAGGGAGGTGTGACTAGGGTTCATAAACAAAGGGATTTAACTCCGAAATGGCAGAGGATTGAGCAGTGAGGCTGCAGGGGCATGTTCTATACATAAAAACTGCTTCATTATGCTAAAGTTGTTCAGGTGGCTATAGTGTCCCTTAAAAAAAAAAAAAATTATGAATGCATGTTTTCTATGGCTGCCATCTCCCTTACCCTATTGGTCTGTTTTCTATCCTTAGATTAAAAGAAAAGAAAATCTTGTCATTCTGTATCTAAAAGCTGCCAGCTAACTTCAATCTGATTAATCTAAACAATTGATTGAATTGAAACAATGTTTTTTTCTATAATGTCTATCACATTAGTAAAATTAGTAAATCATGAATGTCTAGGACACAAGGTTCACATTGTACTACATTGTTGAAAAATGCATTTACTAAGTGGTGTTCAAAAATAGTTTCTCACCTGCCTAAAATCCAATGTAATCATTGCTGCAGATCTTGCTTCCTGCAGTTAAACGTGCACACCTCCTTTAGGCCAGTAAATATGCTTGTCAACATAGGCGAGCAAATGGGGTGTGCTGTAACAGAGCTCCCTGTACCCCTGGCTGGGTACCTCCACCAAGGACTGCTTCCTAGCTGGAACAGGGGACAAACCGCAGCACTCTTGCCCACAGTCGCCGTGGCTTGACTGGGGCCTTGGGACCGTTCCCTTCTGGAGCCAAATGGGGAACATCGCTCTAGCCACTCCCAGGCACTGGACGACACTCTGTCCTTGGAGCTCTAGTCCTTACAAGGACTTTCCCTATTGAATCCTCCACACTGGAACAAGCTGGAGTAGTGATTAGCCCTTTCCCCTCCCAGTAACCAGACAACACATATTTATGGGAGTACAAACTGGAATGTTTTAATCTGGCCAGATGGCCTGCTTTTATATAATTTCAGGCTCAGTTAAGCACGCCCCTGACACTCCCACACAAACAGAATAACCTCTCCTTCTGGACCTGAGAGGAGACTAGTTATAAGCAAACATCTGACATACTCCTCCCCTGTGCCTGACAGATAATTACCTGAGCACACAACATATAATTAAATTATCTCTCAGTACAGAAACAGGCAATATAACAAAATCCCCAAAATATCCCCAAAACACATACAAACACCACCAGTTACATCCCCTGATAGCCCCAATCTGGGTGACCAACATATGCAAAAATCACCCAGACCGGTTCAGGGGTTTGGGATTTTCATGGAATTTTGACCGACCGTGCACATGGTCCTATGCCCAAAAGAGTTCCATAAAATCAGTGCTAATCTGATTTCGGTCAAGTTCAGTAGTTTAAAAACTAACAATTACCGAACAGAATATATAGTTCTACCAAGCCAGTTAAATAGTCTTTTACAGATTTCCCTGCAGGGCCCATAGTCTGTGGGCAGGAGACTGTCAAGCCGCCTCCTCCAGGAACTTATGGCAAACTCATGTGGAAAGGGGAGTTTGTCACATGTGCCCAGGTGTGCGCAGGCACAGCCTAATGCAGGACCAAACTGTCTCCTGTGTATCTCTTTGGGAACTTTGTGTGAGTTTGGATTAACATACAATGTTTTGAAGAAATCCTCTGTAAACACTTTATCACTAGAACAAGAATATGCATTTTGCATATCTTTCATTAAATTAGTATATTTTCAAGTAAAGTTGACAAGGTAATTTTCTTTGTGTGCACACCCTAATACAGGTGTAGGCAACCTATGGCACATGTGCCATGCATGGCACTCGAGGTGTCTTTGCACGGCACTCAAGACTGCTAGGGCCAAACCTGCTCTGGCCTATCAGGAGTCCCAGTGAAACTTGAGATATCTGCTAATGCAAAAAGGTGGTGAATGACAATCCTCAATTTACGCATTGCAGCACGCAGTGGAAGTGAGCTCTGATCACTTCCTCCTAGCACTTGTGTATGGAAATCCACACTGGAGTAGAACAGCCCACAGATGCTATTGCAGCTCCTGTCCTTGAACGGTACCTGGCCAGCCTGGTCCCCACTGGACCCCATGGAAGCCACCCACACTGCTAGATATACACAGAAATGCAGAATAACCCTCCCCTCATACAAATAATACAAGCAGCCCACAAACATACACACAATCCGCACAAACTCAACACCACTAACAATCCACATACGTGCACACAACCCCACATGAAACCTCTCACATGCAATACCCCAAACAGCCCCTCACATACACACACTACCAAATACACAATGTGACATATCCATCCACACACACAATTCCACAAGCAGCCCCCATACACAGCCCACATTCATAGGTATTATACACGATACCACAAATACTTGTAAACATATACAATATAATAGCTCATATATGCACAAATACAAGGATACAAAGCAACTGCAGTAAAAATAACACAAGCAGACTACAGCAACATACACACCTCAATTTAAAAATTATAGGACCGACACGCTGCGGGACATCACATTCTTATTTCGGCACAGTGCTGCTAAAAGGTTGCCTATCCTTGCCCTAATATAATGTGCTGCAAACACGTATGCTTGTCAGTGCTAGGTAGTGACCAATAAAATGCTTCTCATAGAGGTAAATGGAGCAAAATAAATTGATTATCATATGTCATGAACACTTAACCAAACACTAGTTTATTAAATATACGCCAAACACATGTAGAGACTATAAACTATAGAAAAAATAGATATTAGTAAAATGTAAGTAATATTATTAAATATTAAATAATTAAATTACAAGAAAAACTTTGTGATGTAAAGGTTCTTTCTTCTTGGAGCCTTTTACGAGATATTTATTTCACCGCAAGGTTGCAATGTTACACAGTTACATAGTTACATAGTTACATAGCTGAAAAGAGACTTGCATCCATCAAGTTCAGCCTTCCTCACATTTGTTTTTTGCTGTTGATCCAAAAGAAGGAAAAAAAAAAAAAACAGTCTGAAGCACTTCCAATTTTGCAACAAACTAGGGAAACAAATCCTTCTTGACCCCAGAATGGCAGTCAGATTTACTCTTGGATCAAGCAGCTATTACCATACAAATTTATTAATTTTGTAGCCCACCTCTGAACTTTTTCTAGTGCCATAATATCCTTCTTTAGAACAGGTGCACAAAATCGCACAGCATATTTAATATGTGGTCTTACCAGTGATTTATAAAGAGGAAAAAAATTTCATGCATGACAATACCTTACTGGCCTTAGCCACTGCTTATTGACATTGCATATTGTTGCATAGTTTGTCGTCTATAACAATTCCCAAGTCATTTTCATGTGTTGTTATCCCTAAGTTGCTTCCATTAAGGGTATACATTGCTTCTGCATTCTTTACGGCAAAGTGTATAACTTTGCATTTTTCAACATTAAATTTCATCTGCCATTTGAGTGCCCAGTCCCCTAGTCTATCTAAATCCCTCTGCAGCAAAGTAATATCTTGCTCACATTGTATTACTTTACAGAGTTTTGTGTCATCTGCAAACATTGAAACATGACTTTCAATGCTTTTTTCAAGATCATTTCTAAACATGTTAAATAGAAGGGGTCCCAGAACAGAACCCTGAGGGACACCATTTGCGGCCTCTGTCCAGCTTTAAAATTTATCATTAATGACAACTCTTTGTACTCTATTTTTAAGCCAATGTTCTACCCAAGAACAAGCATTTTCATCTAGACAGATTTCTTTGAGTTTGAACACTAATCTATTGTGTGGAACTGTATCAAATGCCTTGCAAAATCCAAATAGATCACATCCACTACAACACCCTGATCTATACTTCTACTTACTTCTTCGTAGAATGCAATCAAGTTCGTTTGACATGACCTGTGCTTCATAAAACCATGCTGATTTTTGCTGATAACCATGTTCTTCTCAGGGAATTCTTGAATATTATACCTTAATAACCTATCAAATACTTTTCCAGCCACATAAATTAAGCTCACAGATCTATAATTTCCAGGCAAGGATTTTTAACCCTTTTTGAATATAGGAACCACATCTGCCTTCCTCCAATCCTCCAGAACACTTCCTGAAAGAATAGATGTGGTCAAGGAGGAAACATAAAATACTTACCAAAAGGATACTTCTTTTCATGAAGTATGTAGGGAGGCTTGTGAGACAAAGCTATAGAAATAGGGACATTATAAAAACCCTTTCATCTCATTAAAGTGGTCTGGGTGCTGTGCCCCTGTCCCCTTAACCCTGCAATTGTAATTATTACAGTTATTGAGAAATCAGAATAATTACCTTTCAGGTCCTTGGCAGACTTTTGGTCCACTAAATGACACTGGGCATCCTCACACTTTGCATAAGGACAGCCAGCATCCACTGAAACCCTATATTAACCCCTTCCCGACCTTGGATGTTTTAGGTACGTCAGACAAACACGGTCCTTAAGGACCTCGGACGTACCAAGACAATCCAATGTATTGCAAATGGGGTATGTTCAGTCTTTTTAGTAGCCACTTAGTCACAAACACTGGCCAAAGTTAGCGTTCATAATATTTTTTTTGCATTTTTAACACACAAACAAATATAAATGCTATATTTGGCCAGTCACACAAACAAACATACATGCTAACTTTGGCCAGTGTTTGTGACTAAGTGGCTACTAAAAAAAAGACTGTACATGCCCCATATAGATTACCGTGGATTGTCTACTTTAAAAAAAAATATGTACATGTGAGGTGTGATTCAGAGATTTATGACAGATAACAGTGTTACAATGTCACTACATACATTTTAAAAATATATATTTTGAAACAGCAATGTCCTACTATTTCTAAACTCAGGACAAAATTTAAAAACTATTTAGCACAGGTGTTTTTGGCGGTTGTAGATGCCTAACAGATTTTGAGGGTCAATGTTAGAAAAAGTGTGTTTTAAAAAAAATGTAATCATATTTTATAATTGTTTTATAGTAAATTATATGATATGATGAAAATAATGGTATCTTTAGAAAGACCATTTCATGGTGAGAAAAAACAGTATATAATTTGTGTGGGTACAGTAAATAAGTAAGAGGAAATTTACAGCTAAACACAAACATCGCAGATATGTAAAACAGCCCTGGTCCTTAACCATAAGAAAATTGAAAACCGGTCTGGTCACTTAAGGGTTAAAGCATTAATTCAATGCTTTACTGTGGGGAAGTCCTAATGCACTTGCAGCAATCGCAGCGCAATGCGCAATAGGACACCCCCACTCGGTGGCGGACGTTGGCGGAAGAGGAGTGGAGTTGAAGCCTGATCCAGCACCAAGGGACATCAGTGCTGAAATCAGTTAGGTGACAAAAGGGTTTTTTGTCTTTTTAGCACTACTAGGTGTGGGAGATAGGAGGAATTCAACTTTGTACTCCAAGCACTATAGTTTGCCTTAAAGTCATATAATTCATTAATTTCAAAAAATTGAGCGTTAAGACTGAAAAGGCATGAATTATGAACCAAAACTACATTTAAATTATGTTGGTGCTTGGATTGTCCCTTTATTTCCATTACTTCATAAACATTGAAAGGTCACAGTTCATATTGCTTCATACTATGTATTGTATATACTCTTTATTTATACATAAATAAACTGAAACTCTATGTAAAGCACCGTGATTAACGGTCCTGTATAATAAATGTTAAAAAAAAGTTATACATGGTTAAACAGTATTTGAAATCACAGTAACAGTAACCATATTGCAGTTTGACTTTATTAATTTTTGGAAAATATATTTATCAAATTTTAATTCTTTAAATACCTAATGTAAATTATTTTCCATACACTACAGTGTTGTATAATTATATTTTAAAGGAATGCTCTAATGTTGAAAATAAATATATTTACTTTTGAAATTAGAGTGTTGTCTGCTCTATTTAGATTACTAAGCCCCAGCATTTTTAAATTAAAAAACATGAGAAAAATACTTAATTTAAACGTACTTGTAATCTAGAACCAGGACAGATGCTCCGCCTTCCACGAAATCATGACTGATGATCTTTCTCCAATACAATTCTTCTCATAATATTTTTGAACTTGACAATGTTTCCAATTCAGCTGTTTTGCACTACAATTGCAATTTCCTGCTAGTTAATAGGTTTGCAATGGAACAATGGCCTCTATTAGTAAACAGCATGTTTGCTTTAATTGCAATAATTCCAGACCATTTCTGGCTCCATAGTATTAACCTCAACTCAGCAGCATGCCTAGATAGAAAAAAATGTAAAAAAAAAAAATGACATGACTTTTACATCCAAAGAAAAACTGTTTGCTGCCCTGCTTTGGATATAAAAAAAAATAAAAAAAGAAATAAGATGTCTTATAGCACAATATAAAAAAGATCTATGCAACTAAATATTAATATTGTTCTTACAATTGTCTTGGGAAAATAGTTTCCAATAAAAGTTTGAAAAAAAATGTTTAGCCCATAATCAAAAAACTCTTACAAAGCAAGATTTTAATAGGGTTGAGCTTACTGTTTTTAATATCACATATGTGATGGTGAAAATGGTTACTGTGTTTTCTTATAAGCTGCTTTAAGAATATACTGAATTGTTCATAAACAAGCTATTGCAGAGCACTGTAACTAGTGCATTCAACAAAGTAGATCTAAAGAAAAGTACAGATTGACTACTGATATCTGCTTTATCACGCTTTGTTTGATTTATGTTGGCTGAAGTTCAATACTTTACTAAACCAGTTGAATAGAGAATTCCATGTGTTTGTCGATGAATTTGTCTGGTCTTTGTATTACAGTAACCATTGATGGCCATGAAACTTGGCAGGTGTTTGTCTAAATCAACATTTTCTCACCTCTTTACAAATTGCAGATAACAGACGTAAATATGAAACTGGCACAGACATTGTCACATTTTGCCTGTTGTTGAAAAAATCTACAACATTACAATGTATGACAAACATTTTAGTTGATCTGTTAATAATAAATGCACTGTTATCCCTGACTCTTTGGAACATGCTCAAAAAGTCTATTCAAATTATATACTCTCTACAATTTAATAGGAGCAACAGTTATTTTTAGTAAGCTAGCTCTGTGTAGATATTAAGTCACTATAATATGCATCAATTTTAATACTGTGTATAGGGTATTTCCAAAATTTAAAGGAACACTATAGTCACCTAAATTACTTTAGCTAAATAAAGCAGTTTTAGTGTATAGATCATTCCCCTGCAATTTCACTGCTCAATTCACTGTCATTTAGGAGTTAAATCACTTTGTTTCTGTTTATGCAGCCCTAGCCACACCTCCCCTAGCTATGATTGACAGAGCCTGCATGAAACAAAAAACTGGTTTCACTTTCAAACAGATGTAATTTACCTTAAATAATTGTATCTCAATCTCTAAATTGAACTTTAATCACATACAGGAGGCTCTTGCAGGGTCTAGCAAGCTATTAACATAGCACGGGATAAGAAAATCTTAATTAAACAGAACTTGCAATAAAGAAAGCCTAAATAGGGCTCTCTTTACAGGAAGTGTTTATGGAAGGCTGTGCAAGTCACATGCAGGGAGGTGTGACTAGGGTTCATAAACAAAGGGATTTAACTCCGAAATGGCAGAGGATTGAGCAGTGAGGCTGCAGGGGCATGTTCTATACATAAAAACTGCTTCATTATGCTAAAGTTGTTCAGGTGGCTATAGTGTCCCTTAAAAAAAAAAAAAATTATGAATGCATGTTTTCTATGGCTGCCATCTCCCTTACCCTATTGGTCTGTTTTCTATCCTTAGATTAAAAGAAAAGAAAATCTTGTCATTCTGTATCTAAAAGCTGCCAGCTAACTTCAATCTGATTAATCTAAACAATTGATTGAATTGAAACAATGTTTTTTTCTATAATGTCTATCACATTAGTAAAATTAGTAAATCATGAATGTCTAGGACACAAGGTTCACATTGTACTACATTGTTGAAAAATGCATTTACTAAGTGGTGTTCAAAAATAGTTTCTCACCTGCCTAAAATCCAATGTAATCATTGCTGCAGATCTTGCTTCCTGCAGTTAAACGTGCACACCTCCTTTAGGCCAGTAAATATGCTTGTCAACATAGGCGAGCAAATGGGGTGTGCTGTAACAGAGCTCCCTGTACCCCTGGCTGGGTACCTCCACCAAGGACTGCTTCCTAGCTGGAACAGGGGACAAACCGCAGCACTCTTGCCCACAGTCGCCGTGGCTTGACTGGGGCCTTGGGACCGTTCCCTTCTGGAGCCAAATGGGGAACATCGCTCTAGCCACTCCCAGGCACTGGACGACACTCTGTCCTTGGAGCTCTAGTCCTTACAAGGACTTTCCCTATTGAATCCTCCACACTGGAACAAGCTGGAGTAGTGATTAGCCCTTTCCCCTCCCAGTAACCAGACAACACATATTTATGGGAGTACAAACTGGAATGTTTTAATCTGGCCAGATGGCCTGCTTTTATATAATTTCAGGCTCAGTTAAGCACGCCCCTGACACTCCCACACAAACAGAATAACCTCTCCTTCTGGACCTGAGAGGAGACTAGTTATAAGCAAACATCTGACATACTCCTCCCCTGTGCCTGACAGATAATTACCTGAGCACACAACATATAATTAAATTATCTCTCAGTACAGAAACAGGCAATATAACAAAATCCCCAAAATATCCCCAAAACACATACAAACACCACCAGTTACATCCCCTGATAGCCCCAATCTGGGTGACCAACATATGCAAAAATCACCCAGACCGGTTCAGGGGTTTGGGATTTTCATGGAATTTTGACCGACCGTGCACATGGTCCTATGCCCAAAAGAGTTCCATAAAATCAGTGCTAATCTGATTTCGGTCAAGTTCAGTAGTTTAAAAACTAACAATTACCGAACAGAATATATAGTTCTACCAAGCCAGTTAAATAGTCTTTTACAGATTTCCCTGCAGGGCCCATAGTCTGTGGGCAGGAGACTGTCAAGCCGCCTCCTCCAGGAACTTATGGCAAACTCATGTGGAAAGGGGAGTTTGTCACATGTGCCCAGGTGTGCGCAGGCACAGCCTAATGCAGGACCAAACTGTCTCCTGTGTATCTCTTTGGGAACTTTGTGTGAGTTTGGATTAACATACAATGTTTTGAAGAAATCCTCTGTAAACACTTTATCACTAGAACAAGAATATGCATTTTGCATATCTTTCATTAAATTAGTATATTTTCAAGTAAAGTTGACAAGGTAATTTTCTTTGTGTGCACACCCTAATACAGGTGTAGGCAACCTATGGCACATGTGCCATGCATGGCACTCGAGGTGTCTTTGCACGGCACTCAAGACTGCTAGGGCCAAACCTGCTCTGGCCTATCAGGAGTCCCAGTGAAACTTGAGATATCTGCTAATGCAAAAAGGTGGTGAATGACAATCCTCAATTTACGCATTGCAGCACGCAGTGGAAGTGAGCTCTGATCACTTCCTCCTAGCACTTGTGTATGGAAATCCACACTGGAGTAGAACAGCCCACAGATGCTATTGCAGCTCCTGTCCTTGAACGGTACCTGGCCAGCCTGGTCCCCACTGGACCCCATGGAAGCCACCCACACTGCTAGATATACACAGAAATGCAGAATAACCCTCCCCTCATACAAATAATACAAGCAGCCCACAAACATACACACAATCCGCACAAACTCAACACCACTAACAATCCACATACGTGCACACAACCCCACATGAAACCTCTCACATGCAATACCCCAAACAGCCCCTCACATACACACACTACCAAATACACAATGTGACATATCCATCCACACACACAATTCCACAAGCAGCCCCCATACACAGCCCACATTCATAGGTATTATACACGATACCACAAATACTTGTAAACATATACAATATAATAGCTCATATATGCACAAATACAAGGATACAAAGCAACTGCAGTAAAAATAACACAAGCAGACTACAGCAACATACACACCTCAATTTAAAAATTATAGGACCGACACGCTGCGGGACATCACATTCTTATTTCGGCACAGTGCTGCTAAAAGGTTGCCTATCCTTGCCCTAATATAATGTGCTGCAAACACGTATGCTTGTCAGTGCTAGGTAGTGACCAATAAAATGCTTCTCATAGAGGTAAATGGAGCAAAATAAATTGATTATCATATGTCATGAACACTTAACCAAACACTAGTTTATTAAATATACGCCAAACACATGTAGAGACTATAAACTATAGAAAAAATAGATATTAGTAAAATGTAAGTAATATTATTAAATATTAAATAATTAAATTACAAGAAAAACTTTGTGATGTAAAGGTTCTTTCTTCTTGGAGCCTTTTACGAGATATTTATTTCACCGCAAGGTTGCAATGTTACACAGTTACATAGTTACATAGTTACATAGCTGAAAAGAGACTTGCATCCATCAAGTTCAGCCTTCCTCACATTTGTTTTTTGCTGTTGATCCAAAAGAAGGAAAAAAAAAAAAAACAGTCTGAAGCACTTCCAATTTTGCAACAAACTAGGGAAACAAATCCTTCTTGACCCCAGAATGGCAGTCAGATTTACTCTTGGATCAAGCAGCTATTACCATACAAATTTATTAATTTTGTAGCCCACCTCTGAACTTTTTCTAGTGCCATAATATCCTTCTTTAGAACAGGTGCACAAAATCGCACAGCATATTTAATATGTGGTCTTACCAGTGATTTATAAAGAGGAAAAAAATTTCATGCATGACAATACCTTACTGGCCTTAGCCACTGCTTATTGACATTGCATATTGTTGCATAGTTTGTCGTCTATAACAATTCCCAAGTCATTTTCATGTGTTGTTATCCCTAAGTTGCTTCCATTAAGGGTATACATTGCTTCTGCATTCTTTACGGCAAAGTGTATAACTTTGCATTTTTCAACATTAAATTTCATCTGCCATTTGAGTGCCCAGTCCCCTAGTCTATCTAAATCCCTCTGCAGCAAAGTAATATCTTGCTCACATTGTATTACTTTACAGAGTTTTGTGTCATCTGCAAACATTGAAACATGACTTTCAATGCTTTTTTCAAGATCATTTCTAAACATGTTAAATAGAAGGGGTCCCAGAACAGAACCCTGAGGGACACCATTTGCGGCCTCTGTCCAGCTTTAAAATTTATCATTAATGACAACTCTTTGTACTCTATTTTTAAGCCAATGTTCTACCCAAGAACAAGCATTTTCATCTAGACAGATTTCTTTGAGTTTGAACACTAATCTATTGTGTGGAACTGTATCAAATGCCTTGCAAAATCCAAATAGATCACATCCACTACAACACCCTGATCTATACTTCTACTTACTTCTTCGTAGAATGCAATCAAGTTCGTTTGACATGACCTGTGCTTCATAAAACCATGCTGATTTTTGCTGATAACCATGTTCTTCTCAGGGAATTCTTGAATATTATACCTTAATAACCTATCAAATACTTTTCCAGCCACATAAATTAAGCTCACAGATCTATAATTTCCAGGCAAGGATTTTTAACCCTTTTTGAATATAGGAACCACATCTGCCTTCCTCCAATCCTCCAGAACACTTCCTGAAAGAATAGATGTGGTCAAGGAGGAAACATAAAATACTTACCAAAAGGATACTTCTTTTCATGAAGTATGTAGGGAGGCTTGTGAGACAAAGCTATAGAAATAGGGACATTATAAAAACCCTTTCATCTCATTAAAGTGGTCTGGGTGCTGTGCCCCTGTCCCCTTAACCCTGCAATTGTAATTATTACAGTTATTGAGAAATCAGAATAATTACCTTTCAGGTCCTTGGCAGACTTTTGGTCCACTAAATGACACTGGGCATCCTCACACTTTGCATAAGGACAGCCAGCATCCACTGAAACCCTATATTAACCCCTTCCCGACCTTGGATGTTTTAGGTACGTCAGACAAACACGGTCCTTAAGGACCTCGGACGTACCAAGACAATCCAATGTATTGCAAATGGGGTATGTTCAGTCTTTTTAGTAGCCACTTAGTCACAAACACTGGCCAAAGTTAGCGTTCATAATATTTTTTTTGCATTTTTAACACACAAACAAATATAAATGCTATATTTGGCCAGTCACACAAACAAACATACATGCTAACTTTGGCCAGTGTTTGTGACTAAGTGGCTACTAAAAAAAAGACTGTACATGCCCCATATAGATTACCGTGGATTGTCTACTTTAAAAAAAAATATGTACATGTGAGGTGTGATTCAGAGATTTATGACAGATAACAGTGTTACAATGTCACTACATACATTTTAAAAATATATATTTTGAAACAGCAATGTCCTACTATTTCTAAACTCAGGACAAAATTTAAAAACTATTTAGCACAGGTGTTTTTGGCGGTTGTAGATGCCTAACAGATTTTGAGGGTCAATGTTAGAAAAAGTGTGTTTTAAAAAAAATGTAATCATATTTTATAATTGTTTTATAGTAAATTATATGATATGATGAAAATAATGGTATCTTTAGAAAGACCATTTCATGGTGAGAAAAAACAGTATATAATTTGTGTGGGTACAGTAAATAAGTAAGAGGAAATTTACAGCTAAACACAAACATCGCAGATATGTAAAACAGCCCTGGTCCTTAACCATAAGAAAATTGAAAACCGGTCTGGTCACTTAAGGGTTAAAGCATTAATTCAATGCTTTACTGTGGGGAAGTCCTAATGCACTTGCAGCAATCGCAGCGCAATGCGCAATAGGACACCCCCACTCGGTGGCGGACGTTGGCGGAAGAGGAGTGGAGTTGAAGCCTGATCCAGCACCAAGGGACATCAGTGCTGAAATCAGTTAGGTGACAAAAGGGTTTTTTGTCTTTTTAGCACTACTAGGTGTGGGAGATAGGAGGAATTCAACTTTGTACTCCAAGCACTATAGTTTGCCTTAAAGTCATATAATTCATTAATTTCAAAAAATTGAGCGTTAAGACTGAAAAGGCATGAATTATGAACCAAAACTACATTTAAATTATGTTGGTGCTTGGATTGTCCCTTTATTTCCATTACTTCATAAACATTGAAAGGTCACAGTTCATATTGCTTCATACTATGTATTGTATATACTCTTTATTTATACATAAATAAACTGAAACTCTATGTAAAGCACCGTGATTAACGGTCCTGTATAATAAATGTTAAAAAAAAGTTATACATGGTTAAACAGTATTTGAAATCACAGTAACAGTAACCATATTGCAGTTTGACTTAGAATTAGAATCTGTTAACCATGTTAAGCAGGGGCATAAAAACAAAATAACAGGTCAAAGCATGAGATAGACCTACTGTTGCCCTGGGCATAAAGAAAAATCAATAATAAATCCTTTTTTAATTGAGAATTTGCAGACTACACGGACCAATTGACTTTGTTTATATGTTTCAGTAAGTGTATTACAGGCTGCAAGAACTGAACACCTCATCATCATTAATATTGGCATTAACAAAGTACAATTGAGATAGGTCAGCTATAAGATTTGACCAAATCATAATTATGCTTAACTGTCCTGTCAGAAAGTGCTGAGGGCCTTGCTCAAATGTGCTTATATTCTAACTGGGCTATTAACTAAAGTGAGAATTTAAAGTGAATTAAAGGTGAATTTCAAATTTAAGGTAAAAGTAGACAAAATTAAAAAAATCTCAAAATCAGTTTACTTGGAGTACGGCTTCTTTGGTCTTAAATTTGAAATTGGCTTTCAATTCACTTTGAATTCTCACTTTACTGAATAACCCTGTAGTTGTTTAGGCGAGTGCAATCCGTATGTTCTGTCTTATAGTTAAAATGTAAACTATAAAAAAATATATATTTTACAACTGTTTCTATGGCATGTGATATTTTAACCCAAACTGCATTTATTTAATAACTAAAGCATTGCAGTCACTCGTTTTACTATATTTAAGCAGGATCTCTTTGTTATATTGGACACTGACAAAACCTGAATTATAATATGCAAAATAAATTACAAATGATGAGTTTTTACATTTAATAAAAAGAGATTTTGATTATAATCCCTATCTTGTCCTTGAGATGTTTTTAATAAAAAATGACATTTTGATGAAGATTATATGTTATGATAAAGACAGCAAATGAGGATACAATCTGCTGTAAAATTCTTGAAAGCTGTATATATTTTTGTGGATAAAAATTGTATGAGTTGAAGTAAAGTGACTTTTGCTGGTAATATTTAAATGCATCAGGTTTGACTCTTGCCAATTGGGTTTGCATAATCTTCTAGGCTATATACATTCTTTGCATATACAGCAGAAACATATTCCACCTTAGAAATAATATAAGTGATATGTTTTGAAAAGGTTGACCATTTTCTATTTCTTCCTTGTTTTCATCTGAACATGTTAGGAAATCTTTGTATTAATCATAAAGAGGACTCTTCCTACAATCTAAAATGTGTATATACTGCCACCAAGTGGCAATCAGATTAATTAGCAGTGTAGTAACGGGAATACAATTGGCAAAAATTTCACTAATAAAATATACAGCTAAAATATTTTTTAAATATAAATTATATTCACAATATCTTATAGTGTGAGTTATTCTTAGATTTGGTATATATTTTATAGACTGGTATATGTAAAAACAATGTAATTTGGTGTTAGAAAAAAAGAATGTTGTCAACATTCGTGAAATATATAGGAGATATTTATTTCAGTTCAAATATGCATTTTTCTGAACCTTTAACCCCTTAAGGACACATGACATGTGTGACACGTCATAATTCCCTTTTATTCCAGAAGTTTGGTCCTTAAGGGGTTAAATATCAAATGTCAGGGTCAAACTTACCATCTTTGTTGCCTGTACACAGACAATACTCCGATTTCCCTACCACACACAAACTATCATGCCATGCCATGTTAAAACCCTTTTTAAATAGCAAATGTACTTGCATATCTTATTTTACTAAACTTTAAGGTAGAAAAAGGAAACAAACACATATCAAGCATAAAGTATTAATACAACAGTTTGAATATACTCCATTTAATTAGGAGTGCTAAAATGTGGAAAATATATATTTAAACGCTCTGTGCACTAGTGCATCACCTTCATTAACAAAAATGCCTTTTGGTCAACAAAGTGTACAGTTATTGTTGCAAGTTCAATACAAAAATGCTATATAAACTTTAACATTGGCACAATAGATTGCCTGTGTTTCATATTCATTTGAACTAGACCACAAGGCTAAGGCATGATGGGTAGCACAGCATGCAAGAGAATGAATGATACACTGTGGCTTACCAGCCCTTACAGACAGCTAGAATAATGGTCTAGGCATGCTACTAAGGGGACACAAGATCTTACATATGGAGCAGAATAGAGCAGAAATTAAGAGGTGCAGTAGCAATAAGATCACCGAACACAGGAGAAGCAAAAATAAACAATTTTTCACATGTATTTAGATTTGCAACAGCAATAAAAATAAACTGAGCTAGAAATGCATACTTTTTAAGATAATTGTCTTTATCTCTGGATTTGATTAGCAATATCTATTGTAAATCTCAAAGTTTTTGTGCAGGAAATAAGACCCAGTAAACACTGGCTGTCAAGTAATCCTTGTATACAAAAATAGTAAAATAGCTGAATGTCACGATTCCGGGGAACCCAACACGCTAACACACACACAGACACACACACAGAAAGTGTGCAGTACCGGTCCTTAGAGTGGCCGGGCTAAGCACACACAGAATAGTCAGGAGACAAGCCGAGTAAGGGGAACCAGAAAACAGAATAACGAGAAACAAGCCGAGGTCAAAGGGTAGGAGAAAGTCACAAAGTCAGTATATCAAGCCAGAGAGTACGTAACCAGAAAGCACACGTTCACAATCAATACTAAGAAGCAAAGACCACAACAGGGCACAGAAAGACAGGAAAGGTAAGTATTTAAATCCTAGCCTGAATCCTGATTGGCTAACCACCAATCAGTATTAACAAACACACGTGGGGGATATCTATACCCCCCACTGTGTTTGTTGCACTGTAGCTTTAACGCCGGGTCACGTGAGTGACCCTGGCGCTTAGATAATAGTGCCGGCTCCCAGCGTGCAGCGTTAGACATGCTGCCGCTGGGAGGAGGAGAGGAGGACGCGAGCGGCGTGTCAAGAGGAGAGGACGCCGCTCGCTTATCGGTAAGGGGAGAGGGGACCTCGGGCGGCGACGGACCTAGGGTGAGTGCTGCGAGCGGATTGCAGCCTCCCCTCACCGCCGCCTGCGGAGCCCTGACATAACCCCCCCCTCGAAGACCGCCCAGAGGGCGGGAAGCCGAAGGCTTCAAAGGAAACCGCGCATGAAAGGAGCGGATCAAGGAGGGGGCGTTCAAGTCAGAGACAGAAACCCACGACCGCTCCTCCAGGCCGTAACCCTTCCAATCAACCAGATACTGCAACCGGCCTCGAGAGAAACGAGAATCAAGGAGAGCAGCCACCTCATACACGTCACTAGAGACTGCGCGAAGGTTATCGGAACGCCTGAGAGATCCAGAGAACCGATTACAGAGCAAGGGCTTCAAAAGGGAGGTGTGAAAGGTGTTAGGTATGCGCATGGAAGGGGGTAAGGCCAGGGAGTAGGATACAGGATTCACCCTACGCAACACCTTATAGGGACCAAGGAACTTGGGCGCGAACTTCATCGAGGGAACCCTAAGGCGGAGATTCCTGGAGGACAACCAAACCCTATCACCCGGAGCATAAGAAGGAGCCGCACATCTGCGACGATCAGCAAATCTTTTTTGAGTAGCAGCAGCACGACAAAGAGCAGCATGGACCTGATCCCACATCTTCCGTAAGGAGGCGAGGTGCTCGTCCAAAGCGGGCATTCCCTTGTCGGAGAACACACCGGGAAGGACAGCGGGTTGGAACCCATAAGCCACCATAAAAGGACTTACGCCAGTAGAAGAATGAGACACAGTGTTTCTGGCAAACTCAGCCCAGGGAAGGAGATGGGACCAGTTGTCCTGGTGTGCATTCGTGAAACAGCGTAAATACAACTCCACAGACTGATTTGCTCGTTCGGCAGCTCCATTAGATTGCGGATGATAGGAGGAAGTAAATGATAAGGAGACCCCCATCTCAGCACAAAAGCCTCTCCAAAACCTAGAGACAAACTGAGGGCCCCTGTCAGATACGATATCTTGTGGTATACCATGCAAGCGGAACACTTCTTTGGCAAACACCTGAGCCAACTGAACCGCAGAAGGTAGCTTCTTAAGCGGAATGAAGTGCGCCATTTTGGAGAACCTATCCGTTACAGTCAAAATTACTGTCTGCCCATCAGATGAAGGAAGATCCACAATAAAGTCCATGGATAAGTGTGTCCACGGTTTCTTGGGTACAGATAGGGGCATAAGGAGTCCCAGGGGTTTAACATTAGGGGACTTACACTGTGTACAGACACGGCAAGCCTGCACGTACTCTACCACGTCTTTTTTGAGTGAGGGCCACCAAAACTGTTGGAAAAGACCCTTGTAAGTCTTGGTAACCCCTGGATGACCAGCCGTTTTGGCTGTGTGAAATAAAGTTAACAACTTCTTTCTGTCTTTTACTTTCACGTACAGCTTACCAGTAGGAGTCTCAGAGGGTGCTTGGGATTGGTATGACTTGATACCATCAAGAAAAAGAGACAAGATAACCAAACGGGTAGTAGCTATTATATTAGTTGTGGGTACAATGGGCTCAGGAGTGGAGGTAATAGAATCTACAGGTTCGTACTGGCGGGAGATGGCATCAGCCTTGACATTTCGATAACCAGGCCTGTATGTGATTATATACTGAAAAAGTGAGAGAAATAAAGACCATCTAGCCTGACGAGAGGATAACCTCTTAGCATCTGCGATATAGGATAGATTTTTATGATCGGTTATAACCAGAATCTTGTGTCTAGCTCCCTCTAACAAGTACCTCCATTCTTTAAATGCCATCACTATAGCTAATAATTCCCTGTTCCCAACGTCGTAATTCTTTTCAGACTCTGACAAGCGTTTTGAAAAGTAACCACAGGGAAGGAGGGGTTCGTCATACGATTGTCTTTGTGACAACACTGCTCCTATACCTGATTCAGAGGCGTCTACTTCCAGTACAAAGGGAAGGGAAGGGAAGGGAAGGATCGGGATGGTGTAACACAGGGGCAGTGGCAAATGCCTTTTTTAGAGTCTCGAAGGCCACAATAGCATTAGGATTCCAAACCCTGGGGTGTAAACCCTTTTTTGTCAGTTTAGTGATAGGGGAAATAATGGATGAGAAGTTTTTAACAAACTTTCTATAATAATTGGCAAACCCTATAAATCGCTGTTTTGCCTTAAGTCCTTGGGGAAGGGGCCAGGACAGTATAGCTTCCAATTTTGAAGGATCCATGCTGAATCCTTGTTCAGAAATAACATAACCCAGGAATTGTACAGAAGTTTGGTCGAATAAGCATTTCTCCAATTAAGACCGTTCTGCAACAACCTTTTAAGCACCATCCTAACATGAGTATGATGTGTCTCCAAATCTGGAGAATATACCAGTATGTCATCAAGGTAGACTACGGCACAGACATGCAGTAGGTCTCTAAGGACATCGTTTATGAGATCCTGAAATACGGCAGGAGCATTACACAATCCAAAAGGCATGACTAGATACTCGTAATGCCCACTGCGTGTATTGAACGCCGTTTTCCATTCATCGTTCTCTTTGATACGAACAAGGTTATAAGCCCCCCTGAGGTCTAGTTTTGTAAAATATTTAGAACCTTTGACACGATCAAACAACTCCGTAATGAGAGGGATCGGATAGGCATTTTTAATCGTTATGTTGTTTAGTGCTCTGTAATCTATACACGGTCTCAAATCACCCTCCTTTTTCGCCACAAAAAAGAAACCAGCACCAGCCGGAGAGGAGGACCTTCTAATAAAACCTTTAGTTAAGGCCTCCCGTATGACCTGGTTCTCTTTCTCAGAAAGAGGGTAGACCTTACCCCTAGGAGGCATAGTACCCGGTAATAGGTTAATGGCACAGTCATACTCACGGTGTGGAGGTAACTTATCTGTCTCCCTTTTTTCGAAAACCAATGCAAGGTCTGCATATACAGAAGGGACAGAAACAGAAAGTGGTTTAGCTATGGGCACGTTGAGTAAACAAACGGGACGTACCTGGGCCATACAGTCTCGTTGACAAGATTCCCCCCAGGAGAGTATATCTAAACAACCCCAATCAAGTACTGGGTTGTGTTTAACTAACCAGGGAAAACCCAGAACGATGGTAGCAGTAGGGGAGTCAATTATTTGGAAGGTTAATCGTTCCTTGTGTAAAGCACCCACAGACATAACTATATCTTGGGTTTCATGGGTCACCAGAGGTTTCTCAAGTGGTCTACCATCTATGGCCTCAACGGCCAAGGGTGTGGCCTTTCGGATCAAAGTCAGGGCTGCGGTTTTGGCAAAGTTCTCATCCATAAGGTTGTCTGCCGCACCTGAATCGATCAAGGCTTTGGTTGTTATAGTGGTTTTATTGACCAAAAGAGAAACTGTAATAAACGGTCTGGAGATGGACACATGAGGGGACAAGGTCATAACACCCGAGGCCGACCCCTCTCTGGGCCTTAGGTGCTGTAGTTTCCCTGTAACTTAGGGCAGGTATTACAGTGGTGCCCCCTCTTACCACAATAAAGACATAACCCCTCCCTTCTACGATACGTTCTTTCAGCCTCAGTTAACCCTGTAGCACCCAATTGCATGGGTTCGGGGGATGATTGTCTAGGAGCGGGTAATGCTAGTAATGCAGTACTGGGTAGAGCAGGTAACACCCGTGTATCCAGCCGTCTTTGAGTACGCCTCTCTCTAATACGGTTATCAATAAGGATTACATAGTCTATAACATAATCCAGAAGAACAGGCAGTTCCCTGGATGCTATTTCATCCAGTATGTAAGCGGCCAAACCCTCCTGAAAGGCTGTTACGAGGGCGTCATTATTCCAAACCACTTCAGCTGCTAGAGTGCGGAATTCGATAGTATAATCCGCTACAGATCTGTTACCCTGTCGAACCCTAAGCAGAGCTTTGCCAGCAGAGGCAACCCTACCGGGTTGATCAAACGTGCGTTTGAATGCTGACAAAAAATCTGCAAAGGACATAGGAGACATATTTTCCCACATGGGGTTTGCCCATGCTAAAGCTCTCCCAGACAGGTGGTTTATCAAAAAGGCAATTTTGGACCTGTCGGTGGGATAGGAACGTGGATTCATCACCAAATGGATGTCAATTTGATTGAGGAAACCACGACACAAAGCTGGGTCACCACTATATCGCTGTGGCGGTGTCATATGGACTACATGAGCAGGAACAGGTACTGGAGTGGCAATGGGTTCGGGCACAGCAGCAACCGCCTCCTGGACGGCAGGCTGCAGGTGTGCAGTACGAGCCAGTATGGTCTGCAAAGCCTGAGCAAACTGATCCATACGGTGGTCCAAGCCATCCATTCTAGCCTCCTGATTAACTAGGAGCTGTGGTATGTCAGCAGGTTCCATTATGGCCCTGTTGTAATGTCACGATTCCGGGGAACCCAACACGCTAACACACACACAGACACACACACAGAAAGTGTGCAGTACCGGTCCTTAGAGTGGCCGGGCTAAGCACACACAGAATAGTCAGGAGACAAGCCGAGTAAGGGGAACCAGAAAACAGAATAACGAGAAACAAGCCGAGGTCAAAGGGTAGGAGAAAGTCACAAAGTCAGTATATCAAGCCAGAGAGTACGTAACCAGAAAGCACACGTTCACAATCAATACTAAGAAGCAAAGACCACAACAGGGCACAGATAGACAGGAAAGGTAAGTATTTAAATCCTAGCCTGAATCCTGATTGGCTAACCACCAATCAGTATTAACAAACACACGTGGGGGATATCTATATCCCCCACTGTGTTTGTTGCACTGTAGCTTTAACGCCGGGTCACGTGAGTGACCCCGGCGCTTAGATAATAGTGCCGGCTCCCAGCGTGCAGCGTTAGACATGCTGCCGCTGGGAGGAGGAGAGGAGGACGCGAGCGGCGTGTCAAGAGGAGAGGACGCCACTCGCTTATCGGTAAGGGGAGAGGGGACCGCGGGCGGCGACGGACCGAGGGTGAGTGCTGCGAGCGGAGCCCTGACACTGAAATTTTATAATTTAATCTGTTTTATTATATATCACTTGTAAGAGACCTTGGCCCTAGGAGAGAACAAGCAAATGTGGCCTCCATCTCCTTGTCTCTTGGTAATATCTATCATTGTCCTCTCTTCTTTAACCAAATGTACAAGATGATGATTTCCTAACAATATTTTAAGGAAGGTATTGAACACACACTACGATTAAAACTATAAACTTTTTTATACCTATAAATATGCATAAAATGAGACTAATATCATTTAGAAGAATGTCCTATATGCACTGTGTGCTCTTGAATACAGGCACTCCTCACTTACCAAAGGGGTTCTGTTCCTATGACCCGGTCGTAGAACGAATTGGTCACTGTGAGGAGTTAAGGGATTCTCTTCTCTGGTGCGTTTGTCTATGTTCGGGGAAACTTCCCTGAACATAGATGAACGCACCAGAGCAGGGAATCCCTCTAATGTAAGTTTGGGAAAATTTCCCCGAACATAGATTTGAGGGATTCCTGCTCTGGTGCACTTGTCTATGTCTGGGGAAACTTCTTATCTCATCTAATTCCAAAATATATGGAAACTAAATCCATTTTGAAGAGGTCTAGTGATTAGAGACATATGACACTCCTATCCATGTGGAATAGAAAGAGAATAATGTACTTTGTTAACTTGAACATACTCATGTATGTTGTGCAGATAACATCTATTTCTTGTATAAAACAAATTATTGTATCATACCTTGTGCCTAAGGGCTTCAAATAGCTATTTACCATGAAAAAATACAGATGGCCTGGGAGTCATTAATTCCAAATGAATGGTACAATAAGAATTCTACACATGCCAGACACCAGATACACGATAATATATCAGATGAATGCTTTAAATTACTTGTTGCCAATTAAATTAATGCACTCTAAGTAATGTCATGCATGAAAGACCCCATGAGGTGAGCATCAATAGTTATATAAAATTATAAATCACTCATACTCATACAGGATTATACATATATAGGGTTATTTACTAAATCAGGAAACAAAATGTAAATAGCTAGCTAAATGAAAAGTAATTTCTTCCAGATGGGGCTTCAGCTAAACCAGTTTCTTGAATTCCTTGTAGATCTATGTCTGATTGGAAAATGTACATACTATATAATAACATCATACATATAAATTGTTATTCCACATTCTCAGCAAACGATTGTTTTTACATAGGTCTTGCTATAATACTGTTGGATAAGCCTTTCAAATTATTTAATATTTTTGGGTAAACTTTTAATATTTTTTCAAAATATTAAAATATAAAAAAAATCATATATCATATATAGATTTGTTGATTATGTAGCATCACCTCCTGGTTTAGTCTTGCTACCATCCTCTCCTGCATGATTAGTCCTGCCTAGTAGCAATTGACCAAAAAAACAATCCTGATGCCAGCCTACTGACATTTTGCCATCTCATCAGTATTACAAAAAAAGTGGCATCTGTCACTCAGTTCCTAAATTCCTCTTGAGTGTGCAAAACTTACCAGCTAGGGGGATAGATAACATTGTAGTAGATAGTAGGAGAACCATCTATATAAGGGTTCTCCTGTTCTCCCCATGTAATCAGTTGTTGGCATTAAACTCGGAGAACTGCACTTCATTCAGATTTTGGCCAATCAGATAATCGTTTGCATTCCCAAGTTTCAAACTAAAAAGGTAGCTGAATCATGAAGTAAACAAATTATACAATGGACAACCATGATCGTTTGTTTCATGAGTCCTAATTCCACCCATGGTACCAAAAAAAGACATGACTGATGGGAAAAAAGGTAAGAGAGATAGAGGACAATTACTAAACAATGACTTTATTCACAAATCATGTGAGAAGTTACCAATAGAGGGGAAAAAAAGGGAAAAAAACATATTTATGCTTACATATTAATTATTTTAACAACTATAGATTTACTAGCATTTATGCTAGCACAATGTATAAAGGAAATTCTGTATTTTAATTCTAGATAAACATGTTCTTTCTATGACAGTTACTTAAAGCGGTAACCACAGAAGGCATTAAAGGGTCACAGGCAGCACACACATTGACTGCGATAAGCAATGGTAGCACTGAGGTTTAATTGTGCACATTTGCAGTGATGAATCAGTCTATGCTATGGGCAAGTTTCCAGTGTTGTTAGTAGCTGCAAAGACTACACGAGCCACGAAGAAGAAGAAGCACCATGCTTAACCCCTTAAGGACCTCTGATGGTCTACTTTGTCATAAAAAGATGTTCTTTTAAGCTCTTGTTATAAAATTAAAGGTTGCACTCCTTTAAAAACAGTAGGATTGAATGAAGGGGGCATATCTAAATGAGCTGCATATTACATGCAGACATGAGGTATTTAGGAGCAAGTTAGGATGATGGCAAAATTTAACAATTGGTCCTTAAGTGGTTAGATTAAAACCATGTAGAAAGAGGTTCAATGCTTTGCACACCACCTCAACATCACATCATCATGTGATATCAGGATACTGTTAAGACATGTTTCCATATCTGTTTGACACCCAGTAGTATCACAATAGGTTATTATTTTCTGGGAAGGAAAATAGGTTTATTGGTTTAAAAAAAAAAAAAAACATGTCACATTGCTTTCCTATTTTGCAGCTAAATATGATATAATCATTGTATTCACTGTATGGATGCACATAATGTTTCAATATTTGAAGTTATTTATTGTCCAGATCAATTCTATGTTTTTCTAACAAAGGCTACATACTGCTACTGAAAGAAACAGAGAGAAGCCTTTTTTTAATAATAATACATTTGTAAACCCCTCCATGACTAAACTTATAGCATTATGTTTTACTCAGATTCAGAAATTAATGTATTGTAAGATATATATGACTGAAGGTATAGAAATAGAACACATATGAATTCATGGGTTTAGAGGCATACAATGGAGTCTGCATTGCCCTGCACACTTCTAGGTATCAGCAACAGGAGACATAGAATCTTCTCTCATACCTTTCTAACCACCAAGAAAGGTGACAATATGGAACTTTCTATATGTTATTGTATGTAAGTAAAAGTTCTTATAGTAAAAATATGTATGTGTGTGAGCTTGTCCTTGGATCTGAGTGAATCTGTGTTTGTTTGTATATATGAGTGTGTCGTGGGTCTGAGTGAATATATGTATTTCCGTGTGCGAAGTAATGTGTTGATAATTAGGTGTGTGGCTGTTTCTCTATGTCAGTTATGTAACTGATTAGCTATGTTTCAGTGAGTGCGTAGCATAGTTACTACGGTGAATGGCTAATTCTGATTGGTTAACTGGATGGGTGTGAGTGGTTAACTGTATAAGGATATGTTTAAGTGGCTAATTATGTGTATACGGGGATGGATATTACATTATGCAGGTTAGGCACCTGACCACTAGAGGGCGCATTTATTATGTGCATTTTAAGCTTAAAAAGTCCTGTGAGAAGAGATAAGTGCCAGGAGCCATGATCAGTGTCCTCTGTAGTCCTCTGTCGTGGGTCTGAGTGAATATATGTATTTCCGTGTGTGAAGTAATGTGTTGATAATTAGGTGTGTAGCTATTTCTCTATGTCAGTCAACTATGTAACTGATTAGCTATGTTCCAGTGAGTGCGTAGCATAGTTACTACGGTGAATGGCTAATTCTGATTGGTTAACTGGATGGGTGTGAGTGGTTAACTGTATAAGGATATGTTTAAGTGGCTAATTATGTGTATACGGGGATGGATATTCCATTATGCAGGGTAGGCACCTGACCACTAGAGGGCGCATTTATAATGTGCATTTTATGCTTAAAAAGCCCTGTGAGAAGAGATAAGTGCCAGGAGCCATGATCAGTGTCCTCTGTAGTCCAGTGAGCCTCTTGATGAGAGCAGGACTGCAGGAACAACTATAGAGGGAGTATGTGTTATCCCAGTTCCTCTAGTGTCTGTTTGCGAGGCTGGGCAGGAAAAGTATTGGAACGCTTCCCATATGCCCACTAACAGCCTCTCACACAGGAAATGCACTGCAGGAGGAAAAGGTTAAGTTCTGAGTGATGCACACTGTATAACCACTCCCACAGCTCTAATCTGACTGATCTGTGGAAGACATAGGAGGGTAAGTACTTTGAGTGTTTGAGCTTGAAGGGTTATTTAGAAAGAATAAATCTGAAAATAAACCCTTTACTTTACTCCTATGTTTAACTACTCTTAAAAATGAAACACCCTTTGTACACCAATACTAAATTTAACCCAACTGTAACCCTAAACTCAATAATTTTAAACAGATTTTAACCACAACTTCAACCCCTTCAAACTGTTATTCTTCTTAACAGTAAACACCCTATGTAATCTAACTCTACATTAACGATTGCTAACCTTAAACCCCCCTTTACCACAACCACTTCTATTATTATTTTTAACCTGCCATGCATTTTTACAGCCACACACACTCACTATACTTACAGATCCAAACACAGTACATTACAAGCAGAGCAGAGATATGCACATACATATATTTATACATATGCAGTTGTTAAACATGAATATGTTTTTAGAATGTTGTGCCTACAGGCACCTGACATGTAACTCTGGCTCTGTGTGTGCATAGAGGGGCGTGGCTTCTGCTGGTGAAATCAGGTCAACAAATGGAGGGAGTTGGATTTCATGTCTGGACCTAGGGAACAGAATGTTATGGACCATGCCAGAATTGGTATGGCAGGCATACTGCAAGCAAAGTCAGGATTAGAGAACACATAGGGAATATTAGAAGAAAGTTTCAGAATCATAATGTTTCAAAACATTTAGCAGACTTCCACAATGGAGAAGCAAAGTGTTTACAATTTTGTGCAATTGAAAAGGTGTCTACACATTGGAGAGGTGGTGATATTGAGTTCAATCTTAACAAAAAAGAAATGGAATGGATTTTTAATCTCAACACGATCACCCCTAGAGGATTAAATGTTGATTTTGATATTAATCAATTTATATAGATATAGTTTTACCAATGTATTTTATATATATATATATTACGATATTTTTAAATATTTTAGGAAGAACCTAAGGTTGTTATTTATATATTTTTTACATTTTTATCTTGATAAACTTTTAGTAGTTTTATTCCACACCCTCTAGATACATTTAACCTTAAATTAATCTTGTATTTAGATAAATTTATATCCCATTTAACCCCTTAACGCCGTTACGGCGTTCTATGCCGTCGCGGCTTTAAAGGGCATTAAAGCCGTTGCGGCGGCATAGAACGCCGTAACGGCTTGCAGCCCCAGGAGCAGAGGTGTACTCACCTCCGCCGCGGACCTCATCTGGGGGGCTGCCTGAGAGCCCAGGCAGCCCCCCTCCGGCAAATGAGGCCCCCGGGGGCCATGTGATCGCTCTCAAAGAGCGATCACATGGCCCCCTATAGCTGGCTACGGATCTGCCAGCAGGGGGACTGTCTAAAATATTAGACAGTCCCCCTGCTGGTAGGAAAGTATAAAACAAAATTAAATACACATGTTAAGATAAAATAAAAGTATTTATATATATATATATAATATATGTATATATATTATATATATAATATATATACATATTATATATATGTAACGTCATACATAATGTATTTTAATATTAATATTAGTATATATATTAGTATTAAAATACACTTAGAATGACGTTACATATATATATAATATGTATATATATTATATATATATATATACGTATAATTACAATAATAAATAAATAAAATAAATAAATAAAATATTGAAACAAAATTAAAAATAAATTATATATTCATATGTAATTTCATTCTAACTGTATTTTGTTATTAATATATATATATTGGAAACAGAATACACTTAGAATGACATTCTATATATATCTATCTATATATAAAATACAAATAACCGCAAATATATATATAGAGATAAATACATATAATTACATAAAAGATTACATTAGTATACACGTAGAATTTATATACATATAAATGCATATATATTAAAATTCTCCGTGTATATTTAAGTAATTTTTTAACATAATTATGCCATTTGATTAATTAAAATTTGATTGACATGCCTGACAACACAGGGAGAAAGTGCAGAGAATTATATTCGCAAGCACTATATTTGACCCTGTAACTCTCCAAGACATCATAAAACCTGTACATGGGGGGTACTGTTTTACTCAGGAGACTTCGCTGAACTCAAATATTAGTGTTTAAAATTGGTAAATTGTATTACAACGATGATATTTTAAGTAAAAGTGACGTTTTTTGCATTTTTTACAAACAAACGGCACTTTTATGGACTATATTATTGTTGTAATATGTTTTACTGTTTTAAAACACTAATATTTGTGTTTAGTGAAATATCCCGAGAATAACAGTACCCTCCATGTACAGGTTCTATGGTGTTTTGGAAAGTTAGAGAGTCACATATAAGGCTTGCATTTCATTTTTTTGACATTGAAATTTGCCAGATTAGTTATGTTGCCTTTGAGAATGTATGGTAGCCCAGGAATAAGAATTACCCCCATGATGGCATACCATTTGCAAAAGTAGACAACCCAAGGTATTGCAAATGGGGTATGTCCAGTCATTTTTAGTAGCCACTTAGTCACAAACACTGGCCAAATATTAGTTTTTTGCTTTTTTCACACAAAAATAAATATGAACGCTAACTTTGGCCAGTGTTTGTGACTAAGTGGCTACTAAAAAAGACTAAACATACCCCACGTTCAATACCTTGGGTTGTCTACTTTTTCAAATGGTATGCCATTATGGGGGTAATTCTCATTCCTGGGCTACCAAACCGTCTCAAAGGTAACATTACTAATCTGGCAAATTTCAATTTGAAAATGGAACGTTCTATATTTGACCCTGTAACTTTCCAAAACACCATAAAACCTGTTAATGGGGGGTACTGTTGTACTCGTGAGACATCGCTGATTACAAATATGTGCATTTTGTTGCAGTAAAACCTAACAGTATTATGACATTTACAGCTAAAATGTGAGGCGGAACTACAAATAAAAAAAAAAAAATTCTCACAGTTTTTTTTAATTTTATTTATAATAAATTGTTTCATATATAAATATTTTATATGAAATGAAAGCCCTGTTTCTCCTGAACAAAATGATATATAATAAGTGTGGGTGCATTTAAAATGAAAGAGGTGAATTACGGTTGAACAGACATATAGCGCAAATTCCAGTTTTTGTTTACGTTTTGTTTTGATCAGAACGTGTACTATTGACTCCGTCCTGAAGGGGTTAACCTCCTTTTTGTTCTAAACTTCAAACACTGTATTGTATGTATGCCTTTCGTTTATTTTCTAAGCTAAATTACTCAATTATACTCATATTATTAAAGTATGTATTTATATATCTTCTTTACTAGTGATTAAAGACTGTTATGTATTTTTCTTCCGGTTATCAAAATCACTTTAACCCCTTAAGGACCGCTGACGGTTCAGGACCGTCAGCGGTAAAACGTGCGTTTGGACCGCTGACGGTCCTGAACCGTCATAACGGTTTTGGGCAACTTACCTGATCGCCGTCGGTCCCACGGCGGCGATCAGCTCTCCTCCCGGTCCAGGGGGACTGCCTGTCTGCCCGGGCAGTCCCCCCTCGGCAGATCAGGACCCCACGGCCATGTGATCACTCGATCACATGACCGCAATAGGGGTCTTTGTATCTGCCTGCAGGGGGACTGTCTGTGCTGACAGGCAGTCTCCCTGCAAGTGAAAAATCATAAAACAAAGTGTAAAAAAAAAGAAATCAGTGTAAAAAATAAATAAATATGTGTATATATATATGATATATATACATGTATTATATCTATATATACCTATATATAATATATGTATATATATAATATATATAATGTCACACTAAGTGTATTTTTATATTTATATATACGTATATTAATATAAAAATACACTTATATTTAAATTACACACGAATATATACAATATATATAATAACTATATATATGGTATATATATATTATTATAAAATACAAATAATATGTTAATAAAAATAAATAATAAAAAAATAAAAATATTTTTTAATAATTAAAAAAAATTATATATATATTCAATTTTATTCTAACAGTATTTTGATATTGATATATATATATATTTATATCAAAATACACTTAGAATGTAATGATATATATATCTATGAATAAATAAATAAATAAAAATAATACAAAATATACATATGTCCACATACAAAATTACATTAATAATTTCATAAATATACACGTAGACGTCAAATATATAAATATGTATATATATTAAAATTCTACGTGCATATTTATGTAATATTTTTACCTAATTAAGTAATTTTAATGATTGCAATGTGAGGGACCTGCCTGCCAACCCAGGCCAAAAGTCCAGATAATTTAATTTGCTAGCACTGTGCTTAACCCTGTAACTTTCTATGACACCCTAAATCCTGTACATGGGGGTACTGTTTTACTCGGGAGACTTCGCTGAACACAAATATTAGTGTTTCAAAACAGTAAAACATATCACAGCGATGATATTGTCAGTGAAAGTGAAGTTTTTTGCATTTTTCACACACAAACAGCTCTTTCACTGAGGATATTATTGCTGTGATATATTTTACTGTTCTGATACACTAATATTTGTGTTCAGCGAAGTCTCCTGAGTTTAACAGTACCCCACATGTAGAGGTTTTATAGTGTTTGTGAAAGTTACAGGGTCAAATATAAGGCTTGATTTTACTTTTTTTTTTTTATTGAAATTTGTCAGATTGGTTAGGTTGCCTTTGAGAGCGTATGGTAGCCAAGGAATGAGAATTAGCCCCATGATGGCATACCATTTGCAAAAGAAGACAACCCAAGGTATTGCAAATGGGGTATGTTCAGCCTTTTTTAGTAGCCACTTAGTCACAAACACCGGCCAAATGTAGCGTTTTTTTGCATTTTTAACACACAAACAAATATAAATGCTAACTTTGGCCAGTGTTTGTGACTAGGTGGCTACTAAAAAAGACTGGACATACCCCATTTTAAATACCCTGGGTTGTCTACTTTAAAAAATATGTACATGTTAGGTGTGTTTCGGGGATTTATGACAGATAACGGTGTAACAATGTCACTATTGATACATTTAAAATATATATATATTGAAACAGCAATTTCCTACTTGTATTTATAGGCCTATAACTTGCAAAAAAAAGCAATAAAGCATGTAAACACTGGGTGTTTTTAAACTCGGGACAAAATTTTGAATCTATTTAGCAGTTTTTTTCATTAGCTTTTGTAGATAAGTAAAAGATTTTTCAAGTAAAAGTCCAAAAACATGTTTTTTTTTAATTTTTTTCACCATATTTTATTATTTTTTTTAAATACAATATATGACATAATAAAAATACTGGTATGTAAAGAAAGCCCTTCTTGTCGTGAAAAAAACAATATATAACTTGTATGGGAACCGTAAATGAGAGAGCGGAAAATGACAGCTAAACACAAACACCACAAAAGTGTTAAAACTGCTCTGGTCCTTAACGTACAAACATCGCAAAAACAGGCCGGTCCTGAAGGGGTTAAGCGTGAAGGAAGGTTGCCACCCTTCACCAATATTAACCCCTTGACGACCGATAACGGTTCAGGACCGTTATCGGTAACATACAGTTAAGGACCAGTGACATCCTGAACCGTCATAACGGTCACATGTACTTACCCGATCGCCGTCGTTCCCCTGGCGGCGATCAGCGGTGCTCCAGTTGTGGAGAGACTGCCTTCAGCCCAGACAGTCTCCCCCCAGCAGATTAGGACCCCTGGGGCCATGTGATCGCTCAACAGAGCGATCACATGGTCACAATAGGTGTCCATGTGTCTGCCTGTAGGGGGACTGTCTGTGCTGATAGGCAGTCTCCCTGCAAGTGTAAAATAAAAAAATAAAATAAAGGTTAATGTTAATAAAAATATATAATTATAAATGTGTGTGTATATATATATATATATATATATATATATATATATATATACACACACATTTATAATTATATATTTTTATTAACATTAACCTTTATTTTATTTTTATATATCATATATATATATATACATATATATATTTATTTTTATATATCATATATATATATATATATACATATATATATATATATATATATATATGTATATATATATATATATATGATATATAGACATATATTATATTTCTATATATCATATATATGTCATTCTAAGTGTATTTTTATATTAATATATTCATATATTAATATAAAAATACACTTATAATTAAATTACACACGTATATATATATAATATATAATAACTATATATATTGTGTATATATATATATATATATATATATATATATATATATTCCAATAAAATACAAATATCAAGTAAATTAAATTAAATAAAAAAAGTAAAAATAATAATACATTTTTTTTTTAAATTATATATCTATATGTCATTTTATACTAACTGTATTTTGAAAATAATATATATATATATATATTTATATCAAAATACACTTAGAACGAAATTGTATATATATCTATCTATATATAAATAAATAAAAAAAATAATACAAAATATACATGTCCATATACAAAATTACATAAATAATTATGTAAATATACACGTAGACTTCAAATATATAAATATGCATATATATTTAAATTCTACGTGCATATTTATGTAATATTTTTACATAATTAAGTAATTTTATAGATTGCAATTTGAGGGACCTGCCCGACAACCCAGGCTGAAAGCCCAGAGAAATTATTTGCTAGCACTGTATTTTACCCTGTAACTTTCCATGACACCCTAAAACCTGTCCCCTGGGGGGTACTGTTTAACTCGGGAGACTTCGCTGAACACAAATACTAGTGATTCAAAACAGTAAAACTTATCACAGCGATATTTTCACACACAAACAGCACTTTTACTGAGGATATAATTGTTGTGTTACATTTTACTGTTTTGAAACCCTAATATTTGTGTTCAGCAAAGTCTCCCGAGTATAACAGTACCCCCCATGTACAGGTTTTATAGTGTTTTTGAAAGTTACAGGGTCAAATATAAGGGTAAAATATGTTTACATTGAAAATTGCCAGGTTGGTTACGTTGCCTTTGAGAGCGTATGGTAGCCCAGGAATTAGAATTTTCCCCATGATGGCATACCATTTGCAAAAGAAGACAACCCAAGATATTGAAAATTGGTTATGTCCAGTTTTTTTTAGTAGCCACTTAGTCACAAACACTGGCCAAAAGTAGCGTTCAACAGTTTTTTTTTACTTTTTTTCACACACAAACAAATATGAATGCTAACTTTGGCCAGTGACTAAGTGGCTACTAAAAAAGATTGGACATACCCAATATTGAATACCCTGGGTTGTCTACTTATATGTACATGTGGGGTGTGATTCAGAGATTTATTACAGGTAATAGTGTTACAAAGTCACTATTGATACATTTTAAAAATGTATATTTTGAAACAGCAATTTCCTATTTGTACTTATAGCCCTATAACTTGCAAAAAAAAGCAAGTAAACACTGGGTGTTTTTAAACTCAGGACATCATTTTGAATCTATTTTTAATTAGCTTTCGTAGGTAAGTAAAAGATTTTTCAAGCAAAAGTAAAAAAACATGTTTTTTTTTTCAATTTTTCACCATATTTTTTTTTAAAGTAAATTATATGACATGATACAAATAATGGTATGTAAAGAAAGTCCTTTTTGTCCTGAAAAAAACAATATATAACTTGTATGGGAACAGTAAATGAGAGAGAGGAAAATTACAGTTAAACACAAACACCACAAAAGTGTTAAAAGAGCCCTGGTCCTTAACGTACAACGTTACAAAAACAGGCCGGTCCTGAAGGGGTTAAAAATGGACTCAAAACACTCCGGTGGACTCCAATTACGTCATGACGTAATGACGTCAGACGCAACACCATTGCGTATACCGCCGGACACGAAAACCGGAAGTGAAGACATTTGACCTAGCGAACCCAGAAGTGAACTCAAAGCACAGGCGGGAAAAAGCCGAATACCGGGTACATAAAGAGCAGACGAACAGACCGGGAATATGCACTTAATAAAGACTCAGTCAAGAGTCGAAACGCGTTGTGCTGCCTGATTTTATTTATTTTCTCTTGCTGTTTTATTTTCTGCATTGTGAGCCCAATAAAGAAATATTTTTCCACTTAATTAAGTTTGGAAGCCGCATTTTTGGGAACAAGCAGATCCAGTAAGCAGCAACTTGGAGGCTACAAATACTGAAGAGCCATAAAAGTATGAGCCTGCTACAAATAGGCTCAGCAATATGTGAGTTTGACCAATTGGTACTTGTATTCTGTTACATAATACGCTATGATTTGTATGATATGTTTTATTGCAGATATTTAACAGCTATAGTTTACCATACAAGGTCCTGCAGTGGTAGTATTTTACCATTTTACTGTTATACTCAGGAAACTTCACTGAACACAAATATTAGTGTTTCAAAACAGTCAAATGTATCACAACAATGATATCATCAGTGAAAGTGCTGTTTGTGTGTGAAAAATGCAAAAAAATTAAACTTTCACTGACAATATCATCGCTTTGATATGTTTTACTGTTTTGAAACACTAATATTTGTGTTCAGCGAAGTCTCCCGAGTAAAACAGTAACCCCCCCCATGTACAGGTTTTAGGGTGTCATGGAAATTTACAGGGTTAAATATATGCTAGCAAATTAAATTATCTGGACTTTCGGCGTGGGTTGTCAGGCAGTTCCCTCAAATTGCAATCAATAAAATTACTTAATTATGTAAAAATATGACATAAATATTACATAAATATATACATTTTTATATATATAGTCTACATCATGGGTCGTCAACCTGGTCCCTACCGCCCACTAGTGGGCGTTTTAGGATTCCAGGTGGGCGGTAGGGATTTCCAGGTTTTGACGCCCGGCAGGCGGGCGGGTGCCAGCCGGCGGTACCCCTGCGACTGGGTACCGCCGTGACCATTTGCGGCCCCGGCCCGCGCGGCAAACCGCCGGGGCCGCATATGGAGGGGTCCATCGGGTGGCTGTCAGGGCCACCCGATGGGTGTGGAATGTGAGGGGGCCCGGTCAGCGCTAGGCGCTTTAACAGCGCGACCGAGCCCCCTGTGATGACATCACAGAGCTGGGAGGAAGTGATTCCCCGGTCACACCTCCCAGCTAAAACTGAGAGCCGCGCGGGAGGAAGACCAGGGAGTCAGAGTGGGAACTCTGACTCCCATCCACCTGAGCCACCACTGGACCCCAGGTAAAGTCACCCTCCTGCACCTTAAAGGTAGGAAACAGGAGGGTGACTTAAATATAATGTGTGTGTGTGTTTGTTTGTGTGTGTGTGTGTCTTTGTAGGTATGTCTTGTGTGTGTGTGTGTGTATTTGTATGTCTTGTGTGTGTGTCTGTCTGTATGTGTCTTTGTATGTATGTCTTGTGTGTGTGTATGTGTCTGTCTGTATATATGTGTGTCTGTCTGTATGTGTGTGTCTTGTCTTTGTATGTATGTGTCATTGTATGTGTGTCTTGTGTGTCTGCATGTGTGTGTGCATGTCTGTGTGTGTCTGTTTGTATGTGTGCCTGTCTGTTTGTATGTATGTGTCTTGTGTGTGTGTGTGTATGTGTGCCTGTCTGTGTGCCTGTCTGTGTCGTTGTGTGTGTATGTATGTGTGTCTTGTGTGTCTGTATGTGTGTATGTATGTGTGCCTGTCTGTGTGTCTGTATGTGTCTGTATGTGTGTCTTGTGTGTGTGTGTGTCTTGTATGTCTGTGTATGTGTCTTGTATGTCTGTGTGTGTGTCGTATGTGTGTCTTGTGTGTGTGTATGTCTGTTTCTGTTTTAAATTAAGAAATTCCAATGAATTTCCATTTGAAATAATCACAAACGCATGCCTCGTTTAGAAGTTTTCACAACCTAAAAATGTGAATTATTCCAGCCATATTGTCAACGCCATTCTGATATAAACCTCTTGGATATGTCTGCTTTGCTAGAAATTACATCTTAGAACATTTATTTGTCATAGATAACCTCTGTGCCTCCATCTGCAGTAAAAGCCCGCCTGCACTTTGGGACAGACAATAACCAGAAGCCTTAAAAGCCATACAAAAACACAGTCATTGAAAATAATAATGACCAGAGCTATCTTTCGATGACGCAATACATAGCCTATCAAAAGTGAAATAATAAAAATAAGTCAGCCTCCTGCACCTTAAAGGTAGGAAACAGGAGGGTGACTTAAATATAATGTGTGTGTGTCTTTGTATGTGTGTGTGTCTGTATATATGTGTGTCTTGTGTGTCTGCATGTGTGGGTGTCTATGTATGTCTTGTGTGTGTGCATGTCTGTGTGTGCATGTATGTGTATGTATCTTGTGTGTGTGTGTCTGTATGTGTGTGTGTATGTGTCTTGTATGTGTGTCTGTATGTGTGTCTTGTGTGTGTATGTGTGTCTGTATGTGTGTCTGTATGTGTCTTTGTATGTGTGTCTTGTGTGTGTGTATGTATGTGTGTCGTGTGTGTATGTATGTGTCGTGTGTGTATGTATGTGCCGTGTGTGTCTGTATGTGTGTGTGTATGTGTGTCTGTATGTGTCTTTGTGTGTGTATGTATGTGTGTCTTGTGTGTGTGTGTGTGTCTGTATGTGTGCCTGTATGTGTGTGTGTATGTGTGTGTGTGTCTTGTATGTGTGTCATGTGTGTGTGTCTGTATGTGTGCCTGTCTGTTATAGTGGGCTACTATGACCAGTCAGCATTTACAAATCCCAAAAGCAATTTTAGCTATAGTAGCTCTTTTGTGTAACCTGATCTGGCTAGCCTTCATTTCCCATGTGCATCAATTAGCATTGGGTGCCAATGAACCTAATGCTGGTTCACCAGTCAATTGATATACAATCTATGGGCTTGTGTAGGTGCTACATAGTCAAGTATATTGGTGCATATAGGATACAACAGACAATAAATGAGACGCATGCCTAACTAAGGCTTTGTAGGCTGAAACTTCCCATTTATTTTCCACTGCATACTTGCCGTTTTGGAGATGCTCTGACCCAGTCACCTTGCCATCACTATGTGGCCCTTTCCAAAGTGCCTCAGATCTTTTAGCTTGCCCATTTTTATTTCTTCCAACACATAAAATGCAGTGCTGCCTAATATATCCCACCCCTTGACAGGTGCCATTGTAACAATAAAATAAATGTTATTCACTTCACCTGTCAGTGGTTTTAATGTTGTGTCTGATCAGTGTAGGTCCCTTTTGTCACTAATTTGTTTCTAGCAGATTACAAACATATTTTAAATTGCATAAAATGACTACAAATGGGAGAAATATGTAGGTATTTTTCTTGAATTTTGTAATTTCAGTGAACATTCAGTAAAATGTGGTAAAAAAGATTGTATGCAATTTAGGGCTAAAAACAGAAGCATAGTAGACGTCAGGAAAAAACAAACAAATAAAACTTGTACAAATCATTGGATCACACATTTCAAAAGTTGATCTTTTCATCCAACACTTTATAACAATAACAAGCAACACCATCCACCACTCATAAAGGACATTGAAGAATGTAAATTCCCATATAAACCATGCTACTAGCTGAGAACACATCTACTTATCTCATCATGTGCCACTTTAAATAAAAACAAGTAGCACAATATCTGTCAGTTGAGATTTACATTTATACACGCTCTAGAATAATTTGGAAGAAGCAGTGAAAGCAAAATATTCTTTGGGAAAATAAATGGCTAAACACATTGGATTGCTAGTTTCCCCATAGTACTCTTTGAGAATTATAAAAAAGAATATTACAAATGTACTTTTCGTGCTGTAGACAGGTGTTGATAATCATGAATATTATTAAACACTTTTTGTAACTACAATTATACAAAAATAAGTCCTGCGCTCAAACTCCCAATAATCCTGGGCGGCAGCAACAACCATATCACACATCGACCCTAATACATACAATCGAAACCAAACAGAAAAGGAGTAACAAGCACAAGCCCAACTCTCTATGCATATCTAAATAAATAGAGGTTTTTAGGCACTCTAATGGCCATTGGATGTAAGCCCACCTGTCACGTCAAGGTAAACCTCTTATGTGGTCCTACACTAACAATTCACCTTGTTTGCTTCAGGAGTTGGAGCACAGGACTTATGTTTGTGTATTTGTGTTCCCTTTGTATAACACAGCCATGTTCCGATGCTGCCACCCATCCCATGTGCTCCCTATTAAGGGTTAATACGTATGTAGGGGTTTAGAAAAATTCCCCTTTGTGTCTCTTTAGAGATTTCTTCGCCTGAAGCTGAAGCAAGCAAGGTGAATTGTTAGTGTAAAGACCCACCTAAGAGGTTTGCCTTGACGTGGCAGGTGATCTTATATTTAATGGCTATCGGAGTTTCTAAATAACCTCCATTTATTTAAATATTCATGTAACACAGAAATGCTATGCTTTGGATTAAACTGCATCCAGTTATTTTGCCCCTCTCAGGCTCGCCTTTTCATGCATCAGAGGAGTATCTAGGGTATCCTCCCTTTTTCTTCCCCCTCCAACCACCACCGCAAGAAGACAAAAGAGAACAGTAAAGAGGGCGGGGCTTGGCTGCCATAGTAAAGTAAAGAGGGCGGGGCTTGGCTGCCATACCAAGCGGTAGCATCGGAATCAAGCTCCGCAAACAATTGATTTAAATGTCAGCAATCGTGACATTCTGACAGCTAAATTGACTGGAACTTATGTTTGGAGGTGTCCGGGTATTGCTGGGCACCCCTTCAAGGCATCAAGGCAGTGTATCGACCAGTTTGATTTGCGGCCTAGCATAGCATGGGTCCAGCCAGGGCAGAGCATTTGCTTGGGCCCCCCTGGACCCTGTACACCCGCCCCAGGTGTGCAAACACGTTATCACCCTTAACGCAGTGGCTACCTAAAGTAGAGAGGTGCAAGAATATTTTCTTGGGCCTCCCTATTGCAAGGATGTGTAAAAGGTAGAGCCTCATCTGTCGTGCAACTCCAGCAATGCCTTCACAACTGGGGCTCTACCATTTACCCATGTTTGCAGGTTTGTATTTAGCACTAAGCAGTTTTTGTGTGTTTCAATCTAAACAGGTTTTTGTATGGAATATGTTTGGATGTGGTGTTGTCGTTTGAATGTATGCATGTATTTATGTGTAGTGTTGTTTTTTGAATGCAGGGGTGTGTATACATATAATGTTGGTGTTTAACACAGACGTGTATTTGTATGTTGTGCTGAAGCTTGAATGCAGGGGTGTATTTGTGTGTAGTGTTAGCGTGTGAATGTTGAGATGTATGCAAATATACACACACAAACACACACGTAGATATGCACACAACCTGACACACAAATACACAACCTGACACATAGATACACAACCTGACACACATACTAATAACATACAGATACACATACTAACAACATACAGATACACTGAAACACACAAAGACAACATACAGATACACACTGACACACATACAGACATACCGGTACACATCCTGACATACTCAAAGATACAAACACTGACACATGCAGTTACACAGACACACATATACACACCTGACACACTTGCAGATACACACACACAGACTTCATACAGATTCACACACATATATACACACTGACACACACACAGATACACACAATGACAACATATAGATATACAGACACATAGAGACAGACAAACTGACACACAAACATACACTGATATACATACTTACACAGACACATAAACTGACAGACATACTGACACATAGACAGATATATACTGAGAGACACACAGACATACTGACAGACATGCTGACACATTCACCAACACACACACACCGACATACTGACACAAAGAGCCATACTGATACAGACATGCACACACTGACATACATATGGACACACAGAGACACATACACTAACAGACATGCTGACACACATATACTGACAGACATATTGACACACATTCACAGACACACACACAGGCATACTGACATACTGACACATACACTGACAGACATACTGACACACACATATACTAAGACATACTGACATACATTCACAGGCATACTGACACACAAACACACACACTGACAGACATACTGACACACACAGACAGACATACTGATACACACACTGACAGTCATACTGACACATACACTGACAGACACACTGATACCTACACTGACAGACATACTGACATATACACTGACAGTCATACTGACACATACACTGACAGACGTACTAACACACACAGGCAGACATACTGACACACACAGGCAGACCTACTGACACACACACTGACAGTCATACTGACACATACACTGACAGACATACCGACACATACACTGACAGACATACTGACACACACAGGCAGTCATACTGACACACACACACTGACAGTCATACTGACACATACACTGACAGACATACTGACACGCACACTGACATTCATACTGACACATACTGACACATACACTGACAGACATACTGACACATTCACAGATACACACACAAAATTTACACTATTAAACCCACCCTTCCTACCATGGAGGGTGGCTTTCCCACTGGTGGCTGAAGGTGCTGGCAGACCCCCACCGCTCTGCCTCTTCCTCCTCCTGCATGCTCCTCTCTTTATGGGAAGAAGTGATGCGCAGCCATCATGTCCTCACAGCTGGCTGCCGTAAAGCAAGAGGGCCCGGTCGCGCTCTTAAAGCACCAGTACGCAAGACCGGGCCCCTGCTGACAGAAGCCCAACGGGTGGCCCTTAGTGCATAGTGCATCCTTAGTGCATCCTTAGTGCTCGGTTGCACCGGCGGTGGGGGAAATGCTTGAGGCCAGCGGGGCCCACGGTGCAGTTGCTTCAGGCCCCCCAAGAGTAACTGGGCCCGGGGCAGCTGCCCGTTTGCCCCGCGGTAAAGACGGCCCTGTATATACCACATAGTGGATTCTGAACTCCACTATATTCTGGCCTCCGTTTACCTGTCTAGGCCCCTCTTCAAATAGTTGCCTGCAAACACTACTGTTCTTTCTTCAGAATTTGTTTTCCATTTTTCTCGCCTCTGCCAAATCTCCTCTGAAACATTTTCTTCAAGCACCCAGCTATCCCTGAAATTTGTCCCCCTTATTCTCACAAAAAACTCACAAACTCTGATATTCACTAGTTCTGATTGTCAGACTGTGTGAAAAAATATATTTAAACTTGCAGGGTTACTCACTAAACTAAAATTTTTGTGTGAATTAAATCGAAATGGAAAAACAGAGGCAAAACTAGTTGATTTGGGGAAATTCCCAATTCTCCAATTCCTTAGCTAATAGCCATACCTTGGCTATTTTTTCCACAATCTTGCCATTGAAGTTTACTTTTGTCCATCCTAAACAATATACTTTATTCACGTGAATATAATACAGTGAATGTGTTATGTGCAAGTGTGTATTATGTTATAACTTCCAGCAATTCTCTGTCCTTGAGGGACTACCTATGTGTCTCTCTCTTCTCTTCCTGTCACTCTCCTCCAAAACAATCATAACTGATATTTAGTTTTGTCACCTTTGTTGAAGAAGGAAAAATTGCATGAAAGTTACAGGTCTGCTCTGAGCAGTAAAAATGTTTTACCTACATTGTTAAACCATATAATAATCAACACTATATCCAGTACCTGTTCAGACAAAGTTCCAAGACAAGTTTCAAAAGGTGTATGGAATTGTTAACCTTGATTCTTGAACTCAATTTGTCCAAAAATGGTTGAGTCATGCTCCTTGCTTCAGAAGCATTGTCAGCTTTTACAAAAGTGATTGATGAATTTAAACCCAAAATCTGATTGCCTCATACTAGGTGAGATTTGATTGATAGCTGGAAGTTAAAGGGAACTGATAGGATACTTTATCATAAAGGTGTTTTTCTCTACATTAAAGTTAGTTAAATAACATCTTCATTGATGACCCTTTACAACGAAAATAAATATATTTTAAATGGGTAATTCTATCTTATACTACAATTTCTGTTCTCCAAAGCATTTTATAAACCTTGTTAATCTTTTTTTTTTTATATATATTGGAGTATTATAGATTAGTAAATTTGCATCACAGTTTTTTACTTTGATAGATAAATGACAGTGCAAAACTATAGGATATTCATCTAAAAAAAAAACGCTATTATGTCATATTATGTTACTTTTGTCAAATTTCACTTACAAGTATAAAAAGAATAATTGTATGGAAAATTAGATCATTTACAAGTTGAAAGTAATCATCTTTCTAACTATCACCAAATCATAAAAATATTACTATGGCTTCGTAAATTATGATAACATTTATTTGACGATTTTTTTCCCACTAAACTAAGATCAATTTTGATGTTAAATTAGTTCTTTGCATTCCCTGACACCGTTATTGATTTATTTTCAAGAGAAAAAAAAATGATGGTACATTTTTTAACTGATAATGTTTTATGTCACTGCACCTGCATGTCTAATAAACCTGTTTCACTAGATCCAATTTGCAGACAGCTGCGTGAAAGGCCTTGTAGAATATTTCAAAGTAAACATTCATCTTTCTGTAGTCATTTTTATACAAATATGAAAACAATGAAATAAAACAAAGTGTAAACTCAGGCTGAACCAATTTATGAAAGTCAAATTGTTCAGGAGAATCAAATAGTTTTGACTCAACAGAAAAACAAGTTATGTATATATATATATATATATATATATATATAAAAAATTCAAAGAAAAGGGGAAAAGGGTGCACTCACGTCTTTTCAACGTGGTTATTTGTAGTGTTTACATAAAGTTTGTCCGATCGACGTTTCGACCCCTGTGGTTTAAAATAACTTTTTATATTTTTATTTAATTATAGTTTATTCTTTTTTCAACATATCGTATATAAAAAAATGGACTAGGGAAGAAAGGGGGTGGGGGGGGGAAGAAAAAAATACAGTATAATAGAAATTACTTAAATCACCATAGAAAGCTAAGCTACTACTAAGTGCTTTATATCTCAAAGTGTTAAATCTTTTTCATACAAAGAAAATAACTTTTTATAGGCAGATTTGCTTACAGATTTAAATGAGAGTGGGACAATGAAGATAACAACATATATAGCTATGAGAGATTCAGCATTATCTAATACATATTGTTATTTAACTACAGGTTATTCCCTAGTGAATAACCCTGTTATAGTCAGCCCCATCCCAACATGCACAGCTTTTTGATAAATACTCTTATATAAAAAGTAAAAAAAAAAAAAAAAAGGAGGAAAAAATTATTGGCTGCACAGCAAAGAAATAATACAGGGGAAAAATTGTCAGATGTGCATCCTAATGTAATCTACTCTCTAAATGTAATGTACTCCGCATGCGTATTCATGTGATTTCTCTTCGATATAGTGTCTTCATCATTTCAGCCCTCTTCACTCAAACTGTGTGCCTAATGACTTAACAAATATGTGTTAATTGGATAGGTGGAATTTCCCAAATGCATTAAAGAAGTATTGGTGCCTGGAGTGTCCCTTTAAACTATGATGGGCACAGAGAAATAAAAAGTACAAAAAACAACTACAATGTTTTGATTTTCAGTTTTGTCACCAAGGTTTTACAATGGTAAATCTAGGTGATTGAGGTATTTCAAAATATTGCCCTTTTATTTATTCAATAAATACAATGACTTACTTTAGCCATAGTCTCCATGTACCCAGTGATGCATCCCACAGAAGCAGCAACCAGCAGAAATGCATATTTTCTAAATCCAATCAAAATATTCCCAATAAAGAGGTTTGCTGTGTTTAAACTGCCAGTGCAGAGGAATTAGGGAACTGCTACAATCAATTGACAGGTGGTTGAAAAGCAGAAGTGTGTTTTGTATCATGTAGAAGCAAGTAAATGGCTGGGCAGAAAGTCGGCCAAACTCCTACAAAAAATCCAGAACTGCTTAAAAGGACACTCAGGGCACCAATAAATGTTTTTTTCAGATTTCTGCACCATACGCCTGACTCTTTAGCTACTCCCCCTCAAACCATAAAAATACTTCCTTATCAAACGTATGCACACAGCTCAGTGTCAGAACTGAATGGTCTGAACACCAAAACAACCTGCATTAGCATTGGCAGGGAGGCATATAGTAAAGATATCACTAGCTGTTTGTAGTTTCTCTAGGCTGTGAATTAAACACAGCTCACTCAGTGCTTTTGGGGTTGAGACCTGTGCATACTTTTGATAAATGGCACCAGCTGCCACTGTTTAATTGAAGTTTAATAAATGAAATGTGTTTTTTATGATTTAGTGATTTATTAATCAACAAGTGTCATTGATAGAAAAAAAATCACTGGAGATGTACACCCTAATGTTATACATATACTTATGATTCCCAGCAGTGAATAAACCAGATAGATTATGTAATTACTCAATCTTAAGCAAACTAGTGTCAGACTATTGTCTGGATTAAAAGAGGCAAGAATGAGTGGTAAACAAACTAAATACTTTGTATTCATAATTTAATACATTTTTATTCATAGTTTATTTGTAAATATTTGTAAATTTAAATGTAAATAATGTTTATTATTATTATGTCCATTATTACACTCAATAAAGGAAGCAATCAATTACGCCAATCACACCCTTCCCATATACACCCACTTGTATCCAGTTTATGCACAATCATATGTCAAATCACTAACTATTTCTCCACTTCTTCCCTTTAATTCATCCCATCCATGTCCCAGTGATTGTGGAAGAGGAGCACAGTACTAAATGTGTCATGGCATTGGCTAGATACAAGAACCCAACACACACTAATCTGCTGAAGGGATAGAATAACATATTACTGGGCCTTAGAATGGTTTCACGTAAAGAGTAGTCAAAGAGAAAGCCGAGTTCAAATGTAGGAGAGAACAGTATAAATGGGAAAACAAGCCAAGGTCAGGAACACAGAAAGTGGAGAGATGATTAAACAAGTCAAAGTCAGTAACAATATTTCCAGACTACTATAAAGCACACTCTTAGATAAACAAGAACCCCAACAGTGCAACTTGCTACTGAAGAGCCCTGGCTTATATAGCCAGGGAACCAACACCTATGGTCGGCATCACTTTGTAGTGCCTACAGACCCGAGTTCGGCCAAACGCCGAATTCAGGTGCCTCTGCTCGTTCGTACCGATAGGATCAGCACTTAGAGTCACGCCATTATGACGTTGGTGCGACTTCACACAAATAGACAAGCACGCAGAGCATGCAGCATCTGACCCGCCCCTGGATTGGGGAGCTCCAGAATGGGTAAGTATGACATAATGTATGTAAATAAATATGGTGAAGAAAGAATTAAAGGAACACTATAGGGTCTGAAACACAAAAAAATAATCCTGACCCTATAGTGTTAAAACTACCATCTAGCTTGCCTGGCCCACCCTTGCCCCCATAAATATAGTAAAATCTTCACTTTATTCCAGTCTGCTGGTGCTGGCTCTGCCCCTGATCTATCTCAGCCAATCACAATGCTTTCCTATATGGAAAAAATGAATTGGCTGAGATTGTCAAGGAGTCAGATCAGTGGCAGAGTCAGCACAAACCAAACAGAGCCCTGGCCAATCCGCATCTCCTCATAGAGATGCGTTGAATCAATGCATCTCTATGAGGAAAGTTCAGTCACTCCATGCAGAGGGTGGAACACTGAATGTCACTGACCCAGAAAGCACCTCTAGTAGCCATCTGATGAGTAGCCAGTGGAGGTTTTCCTAGGCTGTTATGTAAGCACTGCCATTTCTCTGAAAAGACAGTGTTTACTGCAAAAATCCAAAAGGAACTGATTATACTCACCAGAACAAATACAGTATGCTGTAGTTGTTCTGGTGACTATAGTGTCCCTTTAAGATGTCTTGATAGTGGTGTAAATTTCAAAATCACTTCAGTATTTTGCCTTTGATTGTTCTATTTCATCATTCAATATGTGACCTAATATACCAAAGATAACAAGGATAATGACAGATTTGGTACCTACTGGACATTTTTCTAAAACAGTGTTTTATGCAATGCTACCACGGGTACAAGAACAAATCTGAAATATTTATTTTTCATCATATATTCAATTTAAAAGTAGCTTAAATCTAGAATAAGCCATAAGAGAATGCACTCATACGTACAACACTTCAAATCATAATGGCGAAAACTATAGGTTTCAGTAATGTTTTCCCTCTGTGTCTATGTACTGCAATAATGATTAACTGTAATTCACAGCATGTTTTATATTTAATAATTGATCAACAAAAAAGGTTGACAAGTTCCTGAAGCTTTAATGTTATAATATAAAAAAAAACTTTGACATTATTTCATGCATAATACTCTAAAATTATAGGTATGCTTTGGGCATATGTTTAATCATATATTCCAAAAAAATGTTTTTAACCTGATCGGAATAGTAGAAAACATTATAATCTAATCATAACCACACATAAATGCTTCCGTACAAATATTAAAATGGCAAGTTAAAATAAATTGCATTTTGCTTGAAAAAGGCAAACTGTAATTTCTGCATGCATAAAAATATAACTTTGTCACATTATTATTTCATATTAGCGATAGTCCATATCTACACCTACTGGTTAGGAAAATGTCTCCTGGGATCCACATTGTAGATATACAAAATGAATATGATACCTTTGGGGATTTTTGTTGTAAGAATTTTTCAAGCAAAAGGCTATGAAACAAAAATCTAGAAATCTGCCTGCAATCCAACTGGGAATTTGTTTTGCACTAACGATGTTTTGTTGTAGCTTATAAAAGGCATGTACTCACGACATGCTCGTTAACTTTACAAAATGTCAGTGTTTCCTAAGATGCCAGAAGTTCCAATTAGTTCTTCTATATATAGTCAAGAACTTTGGTATATGGAAACAATGAAAGTAGTCTGAGGGGGGTCATCATTAGAATGGTTTGGAAGAATGTAAGAAAGTTTCCAACATTTAAATCTATAGGTACCGGAAGGGAAAGTGTGACTGACAGGACAGTGGTCTGAAGCTTCTGAATTATTTAAGCTGCATGTGATCATTATCTTTGTAACTGCAAAAAGATAAAATACTGAAATATTTGGAACAGAGAAATGTAGATATAAAAAAAAAAGTATATAATTTTTAGTCCTGAGATGTAAATAAAAAAGGAAATAACTTTTTTTGGTTAGTTCAAGAAAAGTAATGTAAACTGTTGTGATTTTTCTCAGAAATACTTGTAATGATATATTTTTTTTTATCTTCAGTCAAAACCTAACAGGGTTATTATAAGTTCAAAGTGAATGCAAAGTGAATTTAAAGTTTAAAGTCAAAATAGACAAACTGGGAAAAAAAATCTCTGAGTGAGCTATGCTGTTTTAAAGACTGGCTATTGACTTATTAACCTAAATCAGTAGATTAACTCTTCTAAACACATTGCCCAAAATACCCTTGACCTCATCAGTTCCAACATTTGCTTTCTCATTAATTTTTCTAACATGCCTTTCTCCCTTTCTGATCACATCTCCTAGAATATGTTTTTAATATGCCCCGTACGCAGAATCCTAAACCCAAGCAACAACGGCCTACTAGAAGCCTAAACGCACTTCCCCTCTAATATATAATCTACACTCTCACCTGTACGAACTTTCACTTGTCCTTCTTAAGCCATTTCTTTCAATAACATTGTCTTTTCTAGCTCCATGGAAAAGACCGCTCCAATCAAAGCCTGTTCCAAACAGTAATCACCATTTAACCCTGGGACACTTAGTATGCTCGTTATCTCCAAAGGTTTTCTCGTACAATTGACACCTGTTGGAGGAAGTTGCAACCCATACCAGACTCTGTCCACTGCAAGTCTATGCTTCATTCTCATTCCACACACCTCCTTGCCAAACAAGAGTATTTCACATCAACTACTGGTCCGGACACCAATCTCACAATCCAAGATTTTGCATGTTACTTTATTGACAAAATTTACAAAATTAGAAATAACATTCCCTATCCTCCCTCCTCACTCTTGAAGCTCTATTTCAACTCTGAATCTTATTATACCCTAAACTCCCCCATTAATGAACAGACAATGTCTGCACTTCTATTCTCTTGCTCCACTTTCTGCTTTCTTGATCACATTCCTTCCCTCCCTATCCAATCTCTCTCTTCTTGACTTGCTTCTTTCACAACTCATAACGTCAATATCTCTTCAGTAGCCAGCCCCACTTCATTTAAACATTCAATTGTTGATTCTATCCTGAAGAAGCGTTCTCTTGATCCTGCTTCTCCCTCTAACTTTTGTCCCATGTCACTTCTTTCATTCACCTCTAAAATTTTAGAGCAGCTCATGTAGACACGTCTTACTAAACGTCTCAATTTCAATTTCCTACTTGACCGGCTTCAATCTCTCTTCACTCTGCCGAAACATTGATAGTGATCAATGATGGCATGCTGCTGAATAGGTCACTATTCTCTCTTTATTCTTCACTACCTCTCTGCTGCCTTTGACACTGTAGGTTACTCACACCTTCTTCTAGCCTTCAGCAACCTTGGCCTTTTTATTTCTATCTATTCCTGGTTCTATTCCCATGTCTCTCAATATTAATTTAGTGTATTATTTCCTAGCACCAAATCCTGCTCTCTACCCATATTATTTGGGGTACCCCAAGACTTTGTTCTGGAACCCCTTTTGTTTTCTCTTTTCACTGGTCTTTTGGTAACATTATTAACTCCTTTGCATTTCAGCATTACTTGTACGCTGATGGCACTAATCTCTACCTCTCCTCCCCAGATCATTGTCCTAACATCATCGCACATGTCATCAACTGCCTTGTCACTGTCTCTAACTGATTGTCTTCTCATTTTCTAATCTGTAATCGTTCCAAAATGGAACTTATCTTTCCTCCTTTCCTATCCCTCCTCCTTTATTTACCTTCAGGTTAATGGTATACCTATTACCCCAACTCCCCAAGCTAAATGTCTTGGTGTCACTCTTGACTCTGGCCTCATGCCCCCACCCCTCACATACAAGTTGTATCAAAATGATGTAGCTGCCATCATAAAAACATTGCAAATATTTTTCTATATCTAACACCAAATGCTATTAAGAAACTTGTTCATGCACTCATTATTTCTCATCTTGATAATTAGTCTTCCTCATTGGTCTTTCCTATACCCATATAGCATCACTCAAATTTGCTATGAATGCTCCTAACAGGCTTATCTATCTCATCCATCACTCCTATCACTGCTTACCTCTCTGTCAGTCTTTACATTGGCTTCTCATGTAATTCATGAAACAATTCAAACTATTTACATTAATATAGAAAGCTCTTAAGAGCTGTACACTCTTCTTATTTATATTTCCTCTCTAATCCACAACTATACTCCTTCTCATTTCCTTTGCTCCACCAATGATCTTGTCTTGTTCTCTGTTCGATCCACCTCTACTATCCACCTCTACTAATTTTCCTGGGTAATTGCTTGCATCATAACAGTCCTCCCACACACCCCCACATAACCTTTGCTGTCACCATCCACATAACTCTTTCTCACTTTCCACTATATATTGGCTCCACTCACTACTCTAACACGATTAACTAAACACAGCCTTCAAATCCATCATCCTCTCCTCCCCTCCAACATATTTTTCATCATCTTGTGTTTTTCTATTCCACCCTCTTAGATGGGGAGCTCATTTGAGCAGGACCTTTTTCACCTCTTGTCCCTGTCAACAAGCATGTCAATAATGTCAACAAATGTACTGTAAAGCACTGTGGAATATGTTGGTGCTACATAAATGTTACTAATAATAATTGATATATGATATCTTTTATTTAATCTACCAGTTTCACTTGAGCCCTGACAAATTGCTGATATGGAGCATGTTATGGTTCATCTTTCTTAAATGGTTATAACAATTCTTGGTGAAAATTTTTTTTCTGGGTTCTTTAATCACTGTGGGTTGTCATGTAGAAGTTATTATGAAGACATACAGGGTATTAGAGTAATTCAGAGTGATACAAATAGAGTGGTATAAGTAATAAGTGATATCTAAAGATAGTTGTGCAGCAGAAACCTCCGACAAAATGATTGTGGCCTTCTTTTAATGAGGCTCTTCCACTGCAAAAATGATAGAAAAGGACAGAATCTTTATGAAATGCTCTTGTTGGCTACATGGGAATTACATTGGATCAATGCTCTCATAGCAGTGGGAGTAGGGCATTTTCTTTTTGATTCCAAGAATTGGTTTATGGGGACTCTCACTGGATCATCTTGTGTTTTAGTTGTGCACATGTATGAGAGTACAGCAATGATGCTGCTCTGGGCAGATGATGCACCAAGAGCTGAATAATTTAAGTGGTGATGCCTGCAGGAGACAGCTTCGGTAAAGTTATATACTTTCAGCTGCACTCCAGATTCTCTGTGAATAAGCAGAAATTGTACCTTCAGAGGACTATGCACATATCACTGACAGTGACTAAGCCACTTTTACAAATATTTTTTTTTAAGATTTACTATAATCTCAGTTTGAAAAAAAAATTATGAGAAATACACTGAGTTTCATGGTGAATAGTAGCATAAGTGGATTGCCCAAAATCAGCACTTGTTTACCCAAATATTGCACCGTGGGATGGAATAGGAGGCAGGAGGGTATCCAATATTGCACCCACCAAGCGGACCACTGAGTTCCAAAACTGGAAAGATGGATGAGCAATTGATAACCCTTCTGTAGCTGCGAATGGCCAGGATCCATGATGATGATGCATAGTTCAGAGTCTGCATAACGTGGGGGGAGAATACCACACGAATCCTCCACAAAACTGTTTAAATAATTATAATTGGTTGGAGGGGAAATTCTTTCAATTCATTATACTGGTCAATGTGAGGGTTGTGTTACGAATAGACCTGTATAGAAACCAATTCAAAGGAAGTATCTTTACAGGAGACAATTCCGTGCCTTTAAGCATCTATTCTCACAATGATGAACTTAACTAACCGGTGAGCATTCCTGTAGTTAAATAATATTGAACTTAATGCAATTACTTTTACAGTAACTATGGTTATGGTTTTGCAACATGGGACTTGTGGCCATCTAACTATTCACCTGCTACCTAACTCAAACTCCAATCCAGATCTGTTACAGGACACTGAATACCTCTTGCTAAATGTCCCAGTAGTTAGACTATTTTGTGAGCTATAGTCACAAAGTTTCTTTATTACATATCACAGTGGTTTTGGTTTGCACAACTGTACTTACTTGGTTCAGGGACAAACAGTTTAAGGTATTATTACAATATTATTAAACAATATTATTCCATTTAATCATGTACTTATATCTAATACATATGCAATTATGATTTTTAGTTACTGTTCCTACTTCTCATTTTGTGATTTGGCGCAACAGGAAAGTCAGAGACAACATTATCTTTAAGGACAGATTTAAAAATTTTAATTGATTAAAAAAATTTCACTTTAGTTCTGAGATTCATTTTTTACCGTAGAAAATATAGGGCCCTATATGCAACATCACAGTTGTACATGTTGCCACTGTCTCCGTAAAATAAGTCTTAAGTATTACAAAAAAGCAATTTCAAATTATGATGAAACTTAAACAATGCTTTGTATCCTTCAGTTTAAACAATGTGTTTAGGAAGCTACAAAATAGCCAAAAAAACAATTACTTACAAGAGCATTGTAGTGTAATAATTGGATTATGAGTCATAACCTCATTATCAAAGAAATGGGAAAATTAATGCTGAACAAAACTGTGACAAATATGAAAAAATGTTTAATACACTTCATGTATTCTGTTCCTATTTAATCTAGTCTAATAGCAAAAGCAATTTAGTTAGATTGGTTTAGTTATAAGTAAACATTCTGTAAAATAATTGAGTTTACATTCTTCAGTGGTTTTCTATTATAAGTGGGTCAAATTTAGATTCTTTGACAATAATAAATTGTGCCTGCATTTAAAATAGAACACTGGGATTTCTGTCAAGCCAATAATACATAAATATTGACCGATTCATAGAGTTTCTTGCATATTAGATAGGGAATCTTAAAATTCAATATCCTACGCACAGGCCCTATATTCCAAATTAACTTAAATGCACATATACTCATCGACCTTTATACAAATTATTCCTAAAAGAAATGTAAAAATCACTATATAAGTACACTTGTATAATTACACAATGTAAAAATAATTATAAGTACACTTCACACAATCCAATATACAAGCAGCATGAATGATCTTGAAGGAAGGTCACTCTAAATATGTATATATAAAAAGGTGTCTAATACACCTTTTTAGCCCCTGACGAAGGTGCATTAGACGCAACGAAACGCGCATCGGGTTGAAGTTTATTTTTCACTTTTTTTCACCAATGGTAGCACTAGGTTTTTGATTTACTTTTATTTTCTAGCACTGTTTTATTTTCTTTGAAGGGAGTTAGCCAGAGGCAGTCCTTTTTCCTCTTCTCTCCTACTTAGGGATAGCATAGAACACCCTTGAAGGTGTTTACCTTAGGAGCTGCAGGGATACTATTTCTACTTACTACTCTCCTTGGGACATGCTGTTCTGTTAAGCCTTTTCTCTTTATTGGGGGCCTTTTTGCCCCCATTTAGCACTAGGGACAGCATAGTACACCCCTGAAGGTGTTCCATATAGGAGCTATAGGGTATTTTTCTAAGGTTGTCCACTTAGGAGCAACAAGGTGGAGACTTTTGTATATAGATATACTTTTCTTTATTATTCCTCAGAATATCTGCTTACTGGTTATTTATTTCCCCACTTAGTTTTTGGGGACTTAGCCATCATTGTATTCTCTAAGGCTTTAGTCTACCCCTTCTTAGAACATTGATATATGGTATTCAGTTTTCTCTACTATATTCCATTTAAAGTGCCCTCTCTCTCTTTTTTCAATTTAGCAATAAAGCCAATTTTATTTATATTGAGGCACTTATTGGAATTTATAATTTATACTATATATCATGCTATATATCAATGGATAATTTATATGTCTATAAGTGTTCAGTGCTTTTGGTGTAGTCATAATATACATCATTTTCCTATTTATTGTATTTAAAACCAGTTTGGAGTCTCTTTCTTGTTATTGAGTCTCTATTTATCTTATATTTCCCAAATTACTTGTCTACTTTGTCTTTGTGTATATTAAGACTGGGTTGGAATTTCAGTGAAACTTCAACGCAGTCAAATTGATTATTTCACAATGAGTTGATCTTTCTGAAATAGTCAATTTGGATAGAGGGTTGACAAAGTTGCTTTTAGAATAAGCAATAAACCACATTTGATATTAATGTACTTATTCTAAATCCAACACAATGGTGTACAGTTTAAAAATAGGTTTATGGCACATTTTATGTTATGTGTACTCTCTGTCTCCATTTCATAGATCACATTGTCCTTGTTATAAAAGTCTTTCAATGTTCTCTAACCCATTTGGTTGCATAGTTATGGATTTATCTAAAGCAGTTCTGGCAACTAACCTGTTGATAATATGGCTTATTACACTTCCTAGTTTCAAGTGCTTTAAGGCATCTTTTTTTTTAAATTCTTTTTATTGTTTGAGTTCAGAAATATGGGGTACAGAAAGGGAAAAAAGGAATAAGAGTTAAACATCAATCAGTCATTTCAGTAACATTGTTGTTGATTAAATCACACTTTAAGTTTGTCTTTTTTTACCTTCATGATACTTATAAAGCTGTTCATTCTCACCTCATGTGTTTAAGTCGAGGGTTTTCCTGAGTGGAAGCATCACTCAGTCCGTTTCCAAAATCATCACATTCTCTATCAGTTATCTCCAGTTGGTATATCTGCATATACTATCGCTTTTGAGTTTTATTGGTCTCATTGCGTCTTTTACTTGTGTCGGTTTGGGACGTTGAGATGTCCTAATACTGTCAGCTGTGGATTGTCATTCTGTGGTCCCTGTCCGTATTATTTGTGTGTCGGTCACTGCATGCTTCATGGCATCTTGATACACCGATAAGAATCTGTCATGGCTGACAGACCCTTGTTCCTAGTCTTCTCTTTCAGATAAAAGACCTTTGATCTCTCCCATCCAAAACACCAACTATGCATTTTAAGTGCAGCAGTGCAAAGGATTTGTCATACAAGCCTTCTGCATTGGGTTGGGGAAAAGGAACGGTTTGCCTGGCATGCTATCTTCACTCAACAATGAATGAAAATGTGAATTTATATAAACTGTTATCTGTACACTTTGTAGCAACAATGTGCCTAAAGTAATGTTGCCATTCCAGTGCTCATGACACCATTTGTCTAACACAGTAAGCCATAATAACTATAAATATAATAAGATCTATATAAGGTGCTTAAAAGCCCAGATCATATACATGAAAAACGTAGGCTAAAGAAAATGAGGATAAACTCAATTTTGGAGTGCACCTTTAACTATTATAAATGTGAAATACGGGGGGCGTGGCTAACTGCCGACACGAGCGGTCGCATGGAGTGAGAGCTCCGTGCTTTGGATGACTTCACAGCCCACTACTCTCAGCACACACAGCCCCCCAGCGACTGCCAAGCCTGTGGACACATCCTCTACGATGGCACCGGCCAAACAAACTAAATTGATGGACCAGATCCGTCCCGCCAGAAAAGACCGCTTGCGGCCTACACAAGATGGCGACGACGGGCATGCCTGCTCGCAGTCTGCTGAGAGCATGCCGGACCCTGAAGGGGACCCATGCCCATACACTGACGCTCCGGTAACGGAGAAAAGGCTGTATCTTATGCTGCAAGACTTTAGAGTCACCCTGCAATCCGACCTCAAAAGGGCGACCAGCGAGATTAAAAGGGAGATTTCTGACCTGGGAGAACGCACAAACCAACTAGAAGCCCGCACAGAGGATATATACACCGAGCAGAATGCGCTGGCAAACACTGTGCAGCAGCTAGCAGAAGAACAAACTCAGCTCAAACGTAAGTTAGCTGACTTAGAAGACCGGTCCCGCAGGAATAATGTCAGATTCCGCGGGGTACCAGAACACGTGGGCACGGAAGAACTCCCCACGTTTATCAAAGGGCTCTGCGCAACATTACAGCCCGATATAGCAGAAGGAGCGTGGCTCCTAGACCGAGCCCACCGACTACCACGACCACCGAGACTGACGCAAGATACACCTCGAGACGTGGTTGCAAGATTTCCTTATTTCACCTCTAAGAACGCTCTGCTAACAGCATCACGCAAGGTTGAAAAGTTACCGGCACCATACACTTCCATTAATATATATGCGGACCTGTCGGCCTTGACAATGGCCCGGAGAAGGGACTTCATCACGGTGACAAAAACACTGCGGAACCACAACATCCCATACAGATGGGGATACCCGACGAAATTACTCGTATGGAGGAACGGCAAAAATCACGTGGTAAATGAACCGGAGGTGGGCATGCGCCTCATAAAAGAATGGGGTCTGTTCCCAACACAAGCGACGGTAGCGGCCGCTACTGCACCACAGAACAGACCGCAAGGAGAATGGCGAATGGCGGGATCGCCGACTAAACCATAAAAGACTGTGCTCCTGGGACTCTTTCCTCCACCGAAAGCTGATTTGGGGACACGGTGCCATCCAAACCCACGTAACTATATGTTATCTGACACACATATTATGGGGTAACTGAATCTGGCAAATTAGTATCGAGCCATGTGTTGAAACTGATTTGGGGACGATGCCACCCTACCCCACGTACCTATGCAATAGGCTATCTGACACACATAATATGGGGAAACTGTACATGGCCGCTTAGTATCGGGACATGTGTTGAAACTGGATAAATATAACGATGGCGGGGGGAGGGAGGGGATCCTGGGAGTGCACTAATGCTCTAACATTAAACTGCTAATATGATGTAATGTATATGTGACTATAATAATGTACTCATGTAAGGGCTGTGTAACCAAACCTGACATGTAAGTCATCCATACTTCGCTCCTACCACCGAGCGCACCCCAAGGATGAGCGTAGGCTTAGGCACGGTGTGCTGGCCTGCGCCTCAACCGGAGAAGGCGCCGATTGTTTTGAAGGCGCTGTGTAAATACTTTAGTTTAGTTATGAAATGGTTGTCGTTGTTATCCCCTGTATTGCTCCATACCTTCCCTACCATATCCCCCCTAAGCCGAGCTATGCCACCACCACGCCAAATACGCTTCTCAAACTTTAGCATGCCATTGCCCGCACCAAATGGATAACACGTTAAAAATTCTCTCCATGAACGTTAAGGGTCTCAATAGCCCACACAAACGTAGGCTGGCAGCTCAGGAAATGACCAAATCCAAGGCGGCTATTGTTTGTCTACAAGAGACTCACTTTAGCATACGCAAGCCACCAATTTTCAAGGTCAAACACTTCCCCCAGGCCTATCACGCCATGTCAGGCACAAAATCAAAAGGGGTCTCACTTTATTTCCACAGGGACTGGGTTTTTACACCTTCCAAACAATATATCAGCAAAGATGGCAGGCTGCTCATATTGGTGGGCTCCCTAAATGGCCTCCAAGTGACGATTGCCTCCCTGTACGCTCCAAACGACACACAGAAAGACTTCCTCACCAAGGCGTTCCGCAAATTAGGTCAATACCAATCGGGGCACACCATAATATGCGGAGACTTTAACTGCACCCCTGACCCACACGTAGACACGCAGAGGACCCAAAACCGACCACCTAAACAGCCGTCACTGGCTATGGGCCAACACCTAGCGACTCTACTACACTCCTCGAACTACTACGATGTATGGCGCAATCTCTTTCCGAGCGCGAGAGACTACACATTTTATTCTCCAGTCCACATGACATACTCCAGAATAGACCTATGCCTATTCGACAAAAGCACTCTACCACATGCCATTGACATGCACATAGGCCCCATCACATGGTCCGACCATGCCCCCCTGACGATAACAATGAAAATACCACACCCGGCGAGAGGAAGGGGAGCCTGGCGTCTCAACGAGACCCTCCTGGAGGCCCCTCACCATCTCGAGCGCATACGCGCTACACTGGATGCATACTTCATAAATCACGCACACTGCGAAACCACCATCGCTACACAATGGGTAGCCCACAAAGTAGTTATGAGGGGGGAATTTATAAGGCTGGGAGCGAATACCAAGAGAGCGGCGCGTACGGAGCTCACAGAACTCACTCAAACCATAGTTGACACTGAGGCTGACCATAAATCAAACCCAACCAAACAAACTCACAAACGCTTACAAGCACTCAGGACCAGACTGCGAGACCTCCAACTACAAACCACTGAGAAACATATGAGATATTTGAGACAAACTCACTACACGCTGGGAAACAAAGCTGGCAAGCTTCTAGCTGGCCGCTTGAAACAAAAGTACCTTCAGACCAAGATCCCCTACATAGTTTCCAAACAGGGGGACAAACTCTACAACCCCCAGGACATAGTGAACTCATTAGCGGAATACTATGCATCACTTTACCAACTCTACTCAGACCCAGGGACTCCCCAACCGTCTGAGGCAGGAATAGACTCCTTTTTGCACAAAGTCGCCCTCTCCTGCATATCCCAAGACCTTTGTGCATATTTAACCAGTCCCTTTACTGACGAAGAACTAAAGGCAGCAATTAAATCGCTCCCCAAGCGCAAATCTCCAGGCCCAGATGGCCTCTCAAATTATTACTACATTAAATTCACGGACCAATTAGCCCCCCATCTATTAAAGCTATTCAACGAAATCAAGCAGACTGGCATAATGCCCCGAGAAATGCTAGAAGCTTTTATTGTCACTCTGCCAAAACCCAATAAACCCCCCACACACTGTGCCAACCTGAGACCAATATCGCTTCTCAACTCGGACACTAAACTGTACGCCAAAATGCTGGCTACAAGGATCAAAACACTCTTTCCCACGCTCATCTCCGCTGAACAGGCGGGGTTTGTGCCAGGCAGGCAGGTGGGGGACAATACCCGTCACTTTCTAAATCTTATTGACTGGGCAAATCACTCCTCTCAACAGGGCCTGGTGCTGGCGTTGGACGCCGAAAAGGCGTTCGACCGCTTACACTGGGGATTTATGACACAAACACTAGCCAAAATGGGGCTTCCACAAGCCTTTCTAACAAGTATCCTGGCCCTCTACCAATGTCCGTCCGCAAGGGTCTTTAGCACTGGCTTCTTGTCAGAGCCCTTCCCCATACGTAATGGCACACGCCAAGGCTGCCCGCTATCCCCACTTATCTTTATTCTATGCCTTGAACCTCTAACAAGACTCATAAAAGATAGCACACTAATCCAGGGCCTGTCAACCCCGGGTGGGACACAGAAGCTGGCTTTGTTTGCCGACGACATACTCATGTTCATAACGGATCCCATTAATTCCATCCCAGCACTGTTAGCACTACTCAGTGAGTACGGGGAGGTTTCCTTCTATAAGAACAACACCGCCAAAACGCAGGCATTGCCGATTAACCTTCCACACCAAACGCAAACGCAACTATCCTCCGATTTCACCTTTGACTGGCGTAAAACGTCCCTCACATATCTGGGGATCAAATTGACAAAATCCCATCAAACCATACCTAAAGAAAACCACTATCCGGTCATACACAAAATGCGGGCCACCCTGGAAAAATGGGAGAATCTAGAGATCTCCTGGCTGGGCCGAGTTAATACAATCAAAATGATGGCTCTGCCTCATATTTTATACCTCTTTCGCACCATCCCAATACCACTCCCCACCAAATTGCTCAAACTAATGCAATCGGTTATTAACGCTCACGTCTGGAAGCGAAAGCCCCCAAGAATAGCCCAGCGCACCCTAGGCTTCCCCTTTACCAAAGGGGGCCTGGGCCTTCCGGATATTAAAGCATACTATAGGGCCACATCTCTAGCACAAGGTGTACACATCCTGAGACTCAAGGAAACCTCTCACAGGCCTCTGTGGCTCACACTGGAAGATGCCCACCTACAACCACACAACACGTCCCGCATGTTATGGTCCAATGCCCCCACCGATCCTGAGGGAGTGTACCTGTCCAAGTGTTCTCGCTTCCTGTTGAGCTCATGGCGGACTTGGAGCCACCTGATTGTGGACCCACACTTGCTCTTCAGGGAAGCGCCGCTAGAAACCATGACCATTTTCTCCCCAGATCTACCCACAGCGAGCTGGATGGCCAAGGGCATAAATAAAATAAAAGACCTACTGGAGGGGGGCGTGATCCAAACATTCCCGGATCTACAGCACAAATTTTCCCTACCCCAAAGGGACATGTACCTCTACCTTAGAATGAAAAACATCCTGCTACTCCATACAGGCAAAAAAAACGAGATGCCCAAAGATCTGCCACTGATTCCCACTCAGGTCCTCTCCACTAAAATAGGGAAACCCCTATCCATGTGCTACAATGCCCTCCTAGAGGGTCAAACAGGTGAAAAAAGATCCTATATGAGGCAATGGGAGGGAGAGATAGGCTACCAACTGTCATTGGAACAATGGTATGAGGCACTGACAAACACGAAAAAAGCTTCCAAGAGCCTCTCGCTGTGGGAGGCATACTGCAAAATTGCCATGAGATGGTACTTAGTACCACACAGACTGGCACGTATCTATAAGGGTTCCTCTGGGCTCTGCTGGCGCTGTGAGGGGGAAGCGGGCACCATGCTACACATGTTCTGGGACTGGCAGGCTTTAGAAACATTCTGGAAACAGTTACAAGGCCTTATTGTAGATACTACCGGCCTCCAGATTCAGCTGAAACCAGAACATTACCTATTACACATAATACCCGGGCTTTCACTACACCCCCATAAGAAAGTACTAGTAACCATACTTACGGTGGCAAAAATTCTAATAGCCCAAAACTGGAAGAGTAAAGTGGTACCCACCCTAGTAGCAATCACAGAGAGAATGAATGCTATAAGCTCCTATGAACGCATGGCCAGTAGGATCTGGGATCAGGGAAATAAATACGAAAAAGACTGGGCAAGCTGGAATCTCAAACCATGATCTCTCATGACTAAGAGAGTGCCCCATGATTCGGGTACTACCAGCCACGAACCAGACCCGGCAAACTGATGACATAGCACCCAAAGAAAAAGTAAGAAAGCTTATGAGAACGATAACTAGACCGTGTAGGCACAGGGTAGCAAGGCTAGGGACTTTCAGTCCCCACTCCAAGTTCATCTCACCCTTCCCTTCCACATGTCCCTGTTCCCCCCAAATCCTGCCAACAAAACTCCAAATGCATAAAGTCCGAGCCTAAAGATGAGGCTGCACTGGTTCAAGAGCAAATAATTAACCAATCTTTGTATGTAACGAGCAGGTATCCATTGTTCTTGTTGTATAAAATGCATTGTATAAATGACAACATTGCCGATATCAAACTGACATGTAAACGTGATATAATCATCCTTGTCTGCAATGTATGTTTGTTCATGTTGTTGGCAAAATAAAGACTATATATGGAAAAAAAAAAAAAATGTGAAATACAAGAGATGTGCTGTTTTCTTCCATGTCACTTTTTGTGGTTATTAAAGGGACACTATAGTCACCAGAACAACTACAATTTTTTTAATTTGTTCTGGTGAGTAGAATGATTACCTTCAGGCTTTTTGCTGTAAACACTGTATTTTCAGAGAAAATGTACATCACAGCCTAGTGATAACTTCACTGGCCACTCTTCAGATGTCTGTTAGAGATCCTTCCTGGGTCATGGCTGCCTAAAATGCATCCAAACATTCAGTGTCTCTACCCTCTGCATGCAGACACTGAACTTTCCTCATAGAGATTCATTGATTCAATTCATCTCTATGAGGAGATGCTGATTGGCCAGGGCTGTGTTTGAATTGTGGTGGCTCTGCCCCTTATCTGCCTCTTTGTCAGTCTCAGCCAATCCTATGGGGAAGCACTGTGAATGGATCAGGCTACCACTTCTTCTCATGTCAGCAGGCAGTGGGCAGGTCTAAAGGAAACAGGCACAAAGCATGCAGCTGCAGACTTGAATACAAGTAAGATTTACTATATTTAGGGAGGCATGAGGGGACCAGGGTGGCTAGATGGTGGTTTTAACCCTATAGAGTCAGGAATACATGTTTAAATATACAATGGTGTTTTATGCTACATTCATGGTGTTTTATGCTACATTCATGGATTGCAGGATAAAACTTACCAGGAAAGGTTAAATGATCTCAACATGTATAGCTTGGAGGAAAGACGAGACAGGGGGGATATGATAGAAACATTTAAATACATAAAGGGAATCAACACAGTAAAGGAGGAGACTATATTTTAAAGAAGACAACATACCACAACAATAGGACAATAGGTCTTAAATTAGAGGTGCAAAGGATTAAAAATAATATCAGGAAGTATTACTTTACTGAGAGGGTAGTGGATGCATGGAATAGCCTTCCAGCTGAAGTGGTAGAGGTTAACACAGTGAGGGAGTTTAAGCATACGTGGGATAGGCATAAGGCTAGATTTAATATAAGGCCTAGACTTAATATAAGGCCAGGGACTAATTAAAAGTATTTAGAAATATTGGGCAGACTACATGGGCCAAATGGTTCTTATCTGCCGTCATATTTTATGTTTCTATGTTTGCTGCTTGCATTATTACTATATTACAATATTATTGTGCTAATGTGTATTAGCAACATAATATTGTAATATAGTCAGTGATGTATCTATCGCGAGGCAAACAAGGCACTTTGCATGGCACAGCAAAAAAAGCCGCCCCCAAACCCCCAGGCAGATCCCTTGTTTGCCTCATGTCCTGGGGGGCTCACTTTTGAGCCCCCCTGAGGTGGGCGGCGAGCAGCTTAGGAGCATGCTCACCTGAGCTCTTCCTCCTCAGCTCCCTCCACGCCGCTTAATGAAGCCAGGAGCCGGAATGTGACATTACTCCGGCTCCCGGCATTACTAAGCAGTGCGCGAGGGAGCTGAGCCTGCCCGCCCAGCAGCCCCAATGGACCGCAGGTAAGTAATCCACTCCAGCTCTCCCAGGGAGGCTGGGTGGATTTAAATTAAAATAATAATAATAATTTGTGAGTGTTGAGGGAAATGTGTGTGTTTAAGTATGTGTGTGTGTGTCTGTAAGTGTGTATGTGTGTGTGTGTGTCTAAGTGAATGTGTGTGTGTCTAAGTGAATGTGAATGTGTGTGTGTCTGTCAGTGAGTGCGTGCGTCTGACAGTGAGTGAGAGCATCTGTCAGTGCGTGCGTCTGTCAGTGAGTGTAAGTCTGTCAGTGTGTTTCCGAGTAATTGTGTGTCTGTCTATCAGTGTGTCAAATCAGTGATAGTGTGTTTATGTCATTGTTTGTCAGTGTATATGAGAGTATGTGTCTGTCAGTGAGTGAGCGTCTGTCAGTGAGTGAGCGTCTGTCAGTCAAAGTGCGGCCTTGAAAAGAAGGGTTGGAGAAAATTTAAATTGGGGGGGGTGGGGGGTGCCCGAGCACCATCCTGCCCAGGGCAGCACGAATCCAAAATACACCACTGAATATAGTAATATGCAAGCAGCAATATGTAGCATCTTTGTATCTTATCTGCCCTGTTTTAGATTTCTTCCTTACAACCACTCCTCAGATTGTGTGCACGTACTTTTACTGTAAAACAGACTGTAAATGCGAGTATAAAGTAAAGTGTTTTTTCTCAGCAGTAGATGTGTGTCTAAAGATTGTTAAAATTGTACTTTCCACATCAGGGGTATGTTTCCTGCAGATGTAGTTGAATACTAAGAAAATTGAGCTCTAATAATGCAACATGCTATTGATCTTTTCATGTGTCCATTGTGTAGTACAACAATATGCAGTACTGCATATCTTTCTGATATCTACCTATTACAATACTCCTTCCAAACAGCTTATTCTCAATGCTGTGTTCAATCCGTGAATAATAATGTGAATTTATATAAACTGTTATCTGTACACTTCGTAACAATAATATTCCTTAAGTAGTGTTACCATTTCAGTGCTCATGACACCATTTGTCTAACACAGTAAGCCATAATAATAACTATAAATACAATAATATCTATATATGGTGCTTGCAGTCAATATATTGGTAAACTACTACTTCTCTAGGCAAGGTTATACACTTAATCCTCGTGGCACGCAAGGAAGCTCTGGGTGCTGGAATGCAATTCATTCACGTGAAGTAGACAGTGAGCTTGTAGGTTCTGATCTAGACTCCCCTCCCACCCCCCCCCCCCCCCCCCATAGGGGACAACAAAGGGAGAGCAGTTCTAATATGGTGGATTGTACATTGCAGTATATATTCCTGATCTGCCTCCGTCCATTGGAGTATTTTAAGTGTTTTTAATCATGCATTAACATTTTATAGAAAGCACTGTGATCTACTGTTCTATTTTCAGATCAAAGGACAGGACAATACAGAAACCTGGGAACTTTAAAACCCATTTAAATCGATTTAAATTAATAGATTTTTTGCTGACACTATTTTTTATTTATTTTTTATTGTGCATTCATTTTTATATTTATTCATTTTTTTTAAATTAGTTTTCATTTTAGTATTACCAATACATATACATATACTGTGTGTTTCCTGTGTAAGATCTGGGCTTTTTTCTGTTGTCAATCTTTATTTTTCATGTGCACAAGATAACAGATAAGCTTACGAAGCCACGACAGCTTTGTTAAGCATTTCAGAGATAGGCATACTTACACATCGACATGGCATGTCAAGAAACAGCACAATTTTATAATAATAATAAAAAGAATATGTCAAGCTAGGTATAAATGTCTAAACCGCTGGACAGCTGAACTGAAACTATCAAAGCTTAATACATAATTTAGACATGCATAATGTAGGGTAGGAAACTTATGCTGATATGGGGAGTAGTAACCCAGCTGGTCTTAGATATTGGAACACGATAATAGTGTTGCTTAACGTATTATACATACAAGTTTGAAGAACCACTGGGGTTTGACTCTCAGGCACTGCCAAACATAAAAATGAAAGGAAAAATACAACATAATATCATAGGGGGCTTATAAAAGCAGTGTAGTGGCAACTGATTTTAGGGAGACACCTACGCCACCAAGCGGTATGCCCTTGGAGATTAGTCCAGCGTCAACCGATACCCAGATTCAGGAAAGCAGGAAGGTCACTGTTAAGATCTGGGCTTTTAGGCTCCTTAATATATTTATTCTAATTTGGGAGTGATACATGGTCACTTCAACAGCCAGAGGAACCTGTACTGGGTGTGCGATATTGTGTTTTTTTGTGTGTTATGTTTTTGGAGCTTTATGAGAAATGTCTGTGTTCAAAGCTTATGTGATAAAATAACGTACAAACAATTCTATAAAAAAGTTTAAATTTGTTTTTGTTTTTTTTAAATCTGAAAAATAGCTGAACAAATTGTTCTTAGCATGGGCAGAGGTCTTTAAGATCACGTGTATATGTACTCATCGCCATCTACACCAGTAGAAAGCTACCAGCCCTTTTCATTCACCAGATATGTCTCATGTCATCCATGATAAGTTGTGGATCTCTTTGAATACCTTCATATCGTTCTATCCAAGTCACTAAAAATGATCATATATGACTCGTTTAATTATATTTGCAATGTCGCAAATATAATTATAAAAATTGTAATTAGGTAATCACTGTAGCATGAATATTATGAATAGTAATAATAATACAAAAACATGAATTTACTATGCTAAAAGTATTACCTGCTGCATTAACCCCTTAAGGACACATGACATGTGTGACATGTCATGATTCCCTTTTATTCCAGAAGTTTGGTCCTTAAGGGGTTAAAGGGCTCGCTGCTATACATCCTGCACTCTCCAAGAGTATACCCTATCAAATGGTTTCATTATAATTACAGCCACACTGGCTAAGGCCATTTGACAGTGCAGACATGATAGCAGTATATTTATTAATAGTGGGATGAAGGGCTATAATTTAGTTATATTAAAGTTATTTAATTTTGTTGAATGTAATTATTTTATCACAAAAAGCTGCTTCTCCGCATTATGTTATATAAAGGCTCTGAATGCCCTAAATATCTAGATACAAATCTAGAAGCAACATTCTCTTAAATAGTGTTAACAATATTTAGGGAATATACTATCTCCCATTTGCATCTATTTTTCTAGCTTCTATCCCAGAAATGAAGAAAGTGCAAATCATTCAGTTATAAGCTTTTAGCCCAGATAAAATAACCACTAAGTAATAGGCTATTTGAATTGTTGCTGTGTGTGAGCTCTTAATGGAATAGTTATCAAATTACCAGTATGAAATAAATGTTCAAGACTCTAATGTCCAAGCATCCATTCATGCTGATATTTCGCCCTTATCATGCAGTCAAAGGAACATTGCAGACTATATAGTCAACTGACTCATTCAAAGGAAGAGAAAAAAATATAACAGGATTTAGTAGCATAAATATTTCGTTGGTTGTAGTGATACATTTGGAGGGGAGGTTATTTATTAGAGAAATAAATCCGCAAAATATATGACTTTCCTACTTTATTGCATGTCCAATTTTCTGTTTCTTATTTATAGCCCTCCGATGTATCATGGAACCAGTTTTAGCCATCCCAAGGGGATTTATTATGTATTCAGAATAATAATATAAAAATAACTCTTCTTCTGGGTATATAGGCAGAAAGAAGTTATCAATAATTAATCTAATATTGTTATTTTGTCATTAACTTGAGAGTAAATGGATTGACTTACACTTGATTGTATTAGAATGTCGTAATTATTTGTTCTCATTTTTCTGCTATGCTCACCATTATAAACATCTTGCAATTTAGAGCACATATTAGGGCATAGTAAAAGGTCAACACGTAATGTTCTAATAATTATATCATTTACTTAAATACATGTTCCAACATTTTTTAACATTTTTATAAAATCTTCTAAAATATATACACATTGTTTTTATTTTATTATTTTGTCAAGCAGATATAAATTTATTTAGCTTTCTTTGCATAAGACTTTTGTTCTCTGTTACTTAAAATTGATAGTTTCAGAATATGTTTCTGCACCTGTTACTGGACATGTCATAACTGTCACTTGCTTGTGGAATATAAAGATGACAGGTGATATACTATTTGCTATTAGTCTCAAACTGAAGTTGTATGATAATGTTGTATTGTTGTGAATGTTATGACAAGTGTTTCTTACTGAGAACCCATCTCTGAAAGAGGTGACTCTTAGAAGGCTGTCAATGAACCTACATTTATTATAACTATGGATGGAATAATAAAATGAGAAAACAAAAGTACCAATGCTACCAATTAAGGATATGTGAAAAATTTGGAAAATGGCATTATTACATTGTGGGATTTTCCTTGAGACATGTTGTTTCAGCTAAAATATTTTCTTGAGGCCAGAATAGTTTCAGTTCTGGGAACAGCATAAAGGTTCCATAAAGTGGATTTAGATTATAAAATGTGTAAATCTAAATCCAAGAGACATGTACAAATACATGGCAGCACACACATAGTCAGGTATAAACAGATGCACAATGTCTAACTACATAGTGTTGTAGATACAAGCGGGGCCGCCATTAAAATTCTTGGGGTCCCTTACAAGCTCATGGCTGGACCCATTGCACAAAGCCTACCAGACAGAGACACTTAGTAAACACTTCCAGAGAGGCATCCATAGACATAAATACATATGCACAGAAATACATCCAAGAACATATCACGGGATTCCCACACACATATATATACTCGGACACAAACATTGGTATGCACAGTTACAGATGCTCACTGATAAATATAAAAGCAAGGATACATACACCAATACCTTAGTACACATATATACATTGCTGAACACACACATACACATATATTACTACACACAAAAACAATGCTAAACACACATTCAACTACATACACCCTACTGCATACACAAATCTTCACATGTAAAGTACTACATATACAATATTAACACAATATGAAGAATATTTCATTTAGCCACCCACCTTTTCAGTTACTTTTTTTACAGTTGGAGGGTTGGAGGTAACCACCCTCCTATTTTCCTACCTTTTTACCACAGGAGAGTGACTTCCCTGAGGTCTATTGGGAGTACCTACACAAATCCAGACACAAACAGATACACACAGCTTGACACACTCACAGTGCTTCTGAGATTTTTTTTCAAAATAGTAAAGACGTTTCAGTTAACAATGAGCCTGCACAATGTGAAGTTACTTTCCTGCAACGCCACACTATCTTGGAGGTGACGTCACTTCCGTGTTCGGCTTTGTGACATTCCCCACATGTCCCGACATCATGGTGCATTGTTCTGATTTCATTCGTGACATCCTGCTTCTCCTGTGCTCAGTTAAATAATAAAGTTATACAATCCTTATTTAGGAAATCTGCACACATTGATGACATTACATTGCCCTGTATCCAATCAATACCCAGTATAGGGTATATATACTTCCTAGCTAAAAGAAAGAAACATAATATCCACAATCAAAACAAGAACTATTTTGACTGTTAATATACAATGGATATATGTGAAACACTATGTAAATATGCACTGTCCAAAACGAAGATAGTAAAGAGAGTCTAAATAGTAATTACTAAAGCTGTTAAGCTTTTCTTTGACTAGGAGTTTGGACTCAAGGTTATCCCCTCACTCACAGGCTTTATTCATAATGGCCAAAAGTAGAAGTGATCCTCAAAAGACTCTATTGGTAGTTAGTAATCCAGAATGTAATTCTGTTTGATGGAATTAATTGCTCAGGTGAATGCTCACTCCAATATGAGAGTTTGTGAAGCATTATTTTGAGACTAATTGATACAAGCCTAAAATGTTAATATAAACGTTTTACATAAATTGCCATAATTGTTATTAATGTCTAGATAAAATAAAACGAGGTACGAATAGTAACATCTCATAAGGTAGTAGGTTATATACACTTCCTAGCTATCCTTGTTTTCTTGCCCTGTTTTGTTTTTTGTTGTTTAAGAGTGTTTATTGACCTCAGCTTATTTGACTATTTTGATTTTTGGTTTTCTTCACCTTGGCTTGCCTTTCAATACTGTTTACTTCTGTTAACCTTGTCCTCAGCCTGCTTGTGTTCAGCTTGTGTCTGCATGCAGACATTTTGATATATGTATTCTGTGCTAGCCCGGCCACTCTAAGGTCCAGTAAGGTTTGTGAGCTAGAACTAGCTCAATCCTGACACACAGAGACGAGCATGTCAAAATATGAATTATGTGTGTTTTAGCCACGTTTTCCTAAATTGTTATCAATAGAGGGTGAATACACTGGCGTCTAGTGGGTGGGTCTATACACAGTAAGACATACACAGGCACACACAGCCAGACACACAAAAATGCACACAGCTTGCCTCACATAGCTACACACACCAAGACACATGCACAGTTAATTCAGGCGAACATGCACAAGACAGTAAACCTCATAGATGTTTATTTTCAAATTTATTTTAATTTGTTCCACAATGTTCCGTACTTAAACTAACACAAAAACAATTGCATGTTACAGACAAAAATGACAGAAAACACATACACATACGCACTGTCAGACACACAATACACACAGTCAGATCCCCACTGACAGTTTGCACACACAAGTGCATATAGCAAGACACACTGTCACCACACATACCAACAGGTATTAGAATAAACAAGTACATTATATAACTTGCATTTTACTTATTTGTATAGTAATACTGATTACTCAAATCTGAATTATCTTTTAGCTATACTCGATTAAAAAAAAGATTTCAAAGTTCAATTTTTTGAGTGTAGTAAATTTGCCCATATAATTTGCATAAAAATGATATAACATTTTTGAGAAAACAAATCATCCCTTTTTACAGGGTATATTGCTTTGTATATCAATTATTAAAACAGCTGTAACAATAAGATACCATACTCCAAAATATAATTTTTCTCAGCTTCTTATTATGTAATATAAATTAAATAGATATGGTAATAAGAACTTGAGGTGATACAAAATGAGTCCATTACTAAAACACAGACAATTTCCACAAACAAATAGCTACCCAGGATATAAAATTACACAGTTGGTTCAAATTAAAGTCACCAAACAGTGTCTCCTTGGATTTTTATTTATTAGTATATTGTTTGAAGGGGTTAAGTTTTAAAAAGAAAAATATGGCAAATGGCCCACAGGAAATGCTATGGCTGTGTTGTATTTATCTTTGACTGTGGGAATCTTAATAGGTGATTTTAATCCTTTGCATTTTCCTGCCTAAACTAATATGCCATCTTTTGCTTATACTTTGTTCTCCAGAGCCAGCGAGAATCATGGATTTTTACCTACTGATTGTAATTTACCAGCGAGGTTGGTGCAACTTGCAGGACCTCCAAAACACCCATTTAGATCAGTAACTGATTAATCCACAAACAATGATTTTTTTCCCTTTACAAATACATTGCGGAGATGAAAATCAGAAATGTACAGCTGTGTTCATACAGATGACATTGAACTTACAAAATAAATTCCTAACAACGTATTTTGTAAAAATCATGAAAACTCTCTAATTTAAGGGAAGGGACACGTGGTTGTTTTTTGTAATAATGTCTCAACAAAATAATGAAATTCTAAATTTAAGAATATTTGTTTTCATTGAAATAATCATTTATTTTCATTTCTGAAACAAACTAATATTAAATGTGCTATAGTGTCTAAGGTAAAACAGTTAAACACTTTGTGTTGCTGTATGTTTGCTTTGGGGTCCTATTACTGCAACAACTTGGCAACCAGCTTGCACAATGCTGTGAGAAATAGGTAAGCTGTTGTAACTACCAATAGCCAGTAGATATATGTATTCAAAAATACTGACCTCAGCTTCCAGTCCCATGTTTTGTTGCCTAGATCTTCTACGGATCATGTTTTGTTTACAATTTGCCTATAAGAATCTTGAAGTTTAAGCAATAAAACTTGCTTTCTAAGTTTTTGCCATAGCAACTGCAACTGGAATGTATGAAAAGCACATTCTGCCTGATTGTGCTAGCCGCTGGATAGTCGCAAGTCCTAATGTATCGGAGAGTCTTGATGTGCATTGCAATGAGAGGAGCAGATATTTAAACTACCTTTCTCTTGTACTCCCTTACCGTGACTATTAACGGGCTGTTCACCATCCCTGGACAAATGGTACCCATCTCTTACCCACTTAAAATGAAGAACCAATAAGAAAAGAAGAGATGGGAATATGGATTAGACATGGGTTTTGAGAGGTATATGGATAATGTATGGATAATGAGGGTATCAATAAAAATAAAGGAGATTATTTTTCTGTGCATTTGCAAATAGTTATTATCTGATCATTGTAATTAGTTAATAGCAGTTTTGTTAATACATTGGTTGATGATCTACCTACGCTAAGAGCAGTATGAATATGAGCAGAAATTTGCATTAGCAATCTGTGCATGGGCTGCCCTTAATTGGGCCAACCAGAGTGATTATCATACACGCCAAGCTGACCTGCTCCCTGTTCCGTCTGGGGGATGCCAGTGATGCAAGTTTTATCACTAGCCCTTCAGGCTCACCCACCCATTTCTTACTTTACATTTCTCCCAGTTATGCATATATATTTATTTATAGAAGAAGTCAGATGTTGCTAGTCTTTAGAAATATTCAAAAGTTACAAGACTGTTCTTTCACTTATTGTGGTTTGCGGGCCTTTATCATACCTTTCTTCTTGGGGCTGGGATGGAGCCTTAATGTTTTCCAACAGGCCTTGTTTTGGGGCCAAGATGTGAAGGCAGCAAAGAGTGACTTTCATCATAATTACGTTTTCTGGTGTGAACCCACCAAAACCATCCAACATCTAAATTGCAGTTCCTGAACCCTAAAAAGTTTCTCAATGACACCTCTGATCCTAATGTGTGTGATCAAATCTTCTGACTGGAGAGATTTTTTCAAGTAGTTTGTATGGATGAAACTGATATATAGAAAAAGAACGTCTGCAGTAGTATTAGGCAAACAAGTGTCCGGGCCGCCGATGCTGCAGATCTCCATTTTTGGTGCAAATCATTCACATGGTTTTCAGAGTGACTTTAGATTCTTATGGCTCAAATTGCTAGAGCCCACTGTATTCAAAAAGCATTATTGGATAAGAGTTATGCTAAAATTGTATTTTTTTATCTTCTATACAATTAAAATATATCTCCATGTGATTACCAAAACTTCCACAGAGATGCACTGAACTTGTTATTTCAGTTCATATTTAGTAGATGGACTAAACCATAAACATGCTAAAAAAAAATGAAACAAAAATGTATTGACTGGCCTTTTAGGAGACATAGTTTGTGAGACCACAACAGAGCTACAACTCATGAAATAAACAGAGCTCAATAACGGGGGAAACGAAAGAACATTCAGTGGGATATTCAAGGGCATTGGCAAGCAATCAATAACCGATCATAAAGTAGTCAATAGTAGATTCAAGGTCAATAAAATGATTGTATTATCAAAGTATCTTCAAAAGCAAACTCAGAAAGTATCTAAAAAATTTAAAAGTTGAAAAGAGGAACAGATTTATAAATGGGGTTCTTGTGGCAGAATTGGATCACGTATGAACTTGTGTACTAGCAGACCAAAACAAAAACAAATTTCACACAGAAGCCAAAGCATGAAGGACTCTAAAACTCAGGGATGTGATTACATTCTAGTGGGAATCTTGCTTTATCTTGTCTGGCCCCACTCTTTCTAATGATCTATGTAAGTTTAAAAATAATAATATATATAATATATCATATATAAATACTCACACACGTATGCAAGTATGTCTCAGGCAATTCTTTCTTTAAAGTACACTGCTGAAATATAGTCTTTAGTTTTGCTATAAGTCTGTCCACTGTGTGTTTGCTGAACAGAAACAAAGGTAACTTTGTCCATGTTTTATGATTTTTAACTCAGTTGGGAAGCTACACTAGTCAGTTTCAACCGCTGAGATGCATTTGATGAAAATCTTAAAAGCAATTCACTGGTCTAAACTATCGACTTTTATCCATTTTTATCAGTAACTATTTAGTCTTTGAAGATTTCACCTGGGAGGCTGTAAATTACAATTGCGAGCCTATATTAAGATAAAATTTTAAGTTTTGAAGGACACAGTGTTCTGATGTTATTCCAAAGGGGAAAAAAAAGTTCTAGGGAGAGCAAATGTATTATCAAAATCCTGTTTGTCAATTACACTAAAAATTTACAAATAAAACACAGATAAATGCAGTCTGTTTAGCCTTCCTAGAAAAGTACACAGAGCACATTTTAAAAGTGACAGAAATCACACTGCTAAGCATCAAACAAATGAACTGCAGTCCAGCAGAGAATATACCAGAGTATGCTACAAATTTGTAAGTTTATGCAAATGTAATGGGATTTATTACTTAAATGATCCATAGCTCAGCATGGGGCCCCAATTACAGGGTGGTTTAGGCAAGGCAGCTCTTTCTTATAATTTAGCCTGTCTCTGTGTAAATTATGATGGTGATGCTGGAATTGATATTTATGTTTATGTCTAGGTGAATATATATTGTGGTAAAAAGTGAAAAAGGTGTAACAAACGTATCAGACAAGGCACCTATCATAGTCATTATAACTGGGATACACTAAATCACAGGGGTCACTGCCTTCTACAAGACTAGAACCATAAACATGTGGATTACTCTCCCATACTTCCATGAGTAAGAAAGGAATTGTATTCAATGAGAATCAGTTTTACCTGTCTAATAGATTGGTGATTAGGATCCATGGCTGCATACTTTATGGATTTTTGTACCTGACAGGAAGAGATTTATAATTTACCCAGAACAAATGGTACAGTGACCACAAAAAAAAAAACTATTCAGTTTGACTTTGGACCAATTATGAGGACACAAAATGTAAATGTACACTTCAAGTACCATAACCATTACAGCTTATTGTAGTGGCTATGGTACAAGGAGTCTGTAGGTGTTGGAGGCTGTAGGTGCAGGAGGTATAAGGAGGCTGTTGAATATGGTTCAGCAAGATATGAAGGTTTCCCTGGCATCCAAAGTCCAAACCCCCTGCTTGAGAAGTCAAAGTTATGAAGTTCACGTTCTCATTATCTGTCCAAAATATTTGTAAAGTGTATTCATGTAGTCGTGCTTGGTCACCTGGAGACAGGGCCGGATTAACATAGGGGCTGATGGAGCTGCAGCTCCAGGCCCAGGCCCATGGAATAGGCCCATTGGGAAAAAAAAAATTTTTACTTTTTTTTTTTTTTTTTTTACACACACACTACTCTTAGGTTTGCCACCTGACTGGTATTTTACTGGCACAGCTGGTATTTGAGACTGCCTGGCCGTGCCGGTATTGCAGTAATACTGGCAATACAAATGCAGGTATTTTTCTCAGAATAAGTGATTACTCTGCAATACCAGCACCGGCCAGTAGGGGTCACTGTGTGTGGAGAGAGGCAGGGATAGGAAGTTACAGCATATCCCCATAGACATATAATACCTAGACGCCGCATTGACCTCGGGGGGCCATGAAATGCGGGCGCCATTTTGGGCCGGTCACCCGGTTTGGTATTATATGTCTATATATTAGGACTTCTTTCCCTAATTTTTTTTTATTTACTTTGCCTTAGTGACAAATCTCACTTTAGTAAATAGTGATGTGATTGATTGTTCTCCTATTCTCTTTATGCTATCTCCATGCGGACTTCAAAGTGCAAAAGACAGAGCTCACAATAATAAAGAGTTGTAAATATCGACATTTTATTTTGCACAGTTCCAAAATCCATATTAGTTAAAAATAGGTGAAAAGTAAATACATTACAAATCAGGCAAAGATCTAGTCCCAGTTTAAAACATGTATATTAAGATGATAGATTGTGGGGTTAGTTCACTAAACTTATAATTTTAGCAAACCTAAATCCAAATGCAACGCATAGTTTAAATCTGGAAATTCAAATAATTTCAATGTATTGAGTAAACTTAGTCGATAACATAAATAACCACAGAGGTCTTAAAGCAGCAAATGTCAGTTCATTTTATTTAATATCCCAGGATTAAACATCATGCTACTGGATCTATACACCCTCCAGGTGGATTTTAAGACTAACCATGTTTACTTTGAGGACCTTGCTCTGCAGATCATAGACATATATGTTCCCTTTAACAGCAATAGAACTTTTTGTCTTACAGAAAGGCCTCACGTTTGTACCTACCCCTTCGTTCAATAAATTTATTTGGACTAAAGATTTGAATTTGTTTGCCCGTAAATTAGCCTTATTTAAATATCACACCACTAGGAAAGAGCATAAGGCACAGAATTTAGGGCTAACGGTGAAAGACTTAGAATGCCTAGACACTCTGGTCGATTTGTTGCAATGCAACGAGGAAGGTGGACAGCCTGACGTACCCCAGACTGGTTTGAAACCCAGGAGCACTTTTACTCCCCATTTTAAGGATTATAAAAGCATAGAGGTTTTTCTGGAAATGGTATGCAGGGACATTGAATGTATTAACCCTAACGATTTGGACTTTAAAACAAACGGTAATTTAACATATGCCGAAATGAATGCCCTTAAATCTCTTCGTGATAATCCGCATATTATCATTAAACCCTCGGATAAGGGCGGTAACATTGTAATAATGGACCGCCCTTATTATATAACTATGGTTAACCGACTATTGAGCGATACTAAAACTTATCACACTTTACAGACGGACCCCACGGGGGAATATATCCTTGAGGCGAAGGGCCTTTTGTCCCTGGCATTTGACAATAAACTTATCACTAAAGATGAGCTTGATTTTATGTTTACTAGGCACCCTACGATATCAACTTTTTATAGTTTGCCAAAAATCCATAAATCCATGACAAACCCTACGGGACGACCAATAGTCTCTGGTACAGGAAACTTAACTCAAAATATGAGTATCTATCTTGATAAAGTAATGAGTCCCTTTGTTTTAGCACTTCCTTCGTACGTAAGGGACACCAAACAGATGCTTCAAACTGTGGAGAGTCTCGTAGTACCCAAAGATGCAGTACTATGCAGTCTGGACGTGGAGGCTCTCTACAGCTCCATCCCACATAACTTGGGTATTAAGAACTTGAGACTTATTTTACAACAACAGTCCAAATTTGCTCAAGAATATATCGATTTTGTATGTGCTATTTTGAATTTTGTACTTACCAAAAACATATTTTTGTTCAATGGGACCATCTACCATCAAATCGTTGGCACAGCTATGGGCACATCTTGTGCTCCATCTTATGCCAATTTATACCTGGGCACCTGGGAGCACAGACTGTCAATAGATGTTCGTCTGACCCAATATATGACTCTGGTATATTGTTGGAAACGCTACATTGACGACGTGCTGGTAGTGTGGCTGGGGTCTACAGAAGACTTTAACAAGTTCGTACAACTGCTTAACGATAATGACTTAAATCTACATTTCACTAGTGAAATTGGGGGTAAACATTTAAATTTTTTGGACATTACATTGTCCCTGCAGGATGAATACATATCCACTACCCTGTTCCGTAAAAAGACTGCCACAAACAGTTTTTTGAACTGGCAGAGTCATCATCCCTACCCTTCAAAGGCTGGCATACCGACTGGACAGTACCTGCGTTTACGCAGGAACTGTTCTACGGTGGATGATTTTAAAATCAAAGCAGCCAACTTAAGAAAATCATTCAAAGATAAAGGGTACCCTAACAGGGTATTAAAAAGGGCTTACTCAAGGGCCTTAAAGTCCGAAAGAAGTGACCTTCTTAAAGACAACAATCCAATTATTAGTCACCAAATCCGTTGCATCGGAACTTTCGATGCAGGTTGGCATACCATGCTGTCGATCCTTGGCAGATATTGGCCAATCCTGACGGCAGATGAACAACTAAAATCAGTGATCTCCCCCTTTCCGTCAGTTACAGCTCGGAGGGGGAAAAACCTTAGGGATTTATTGGTACCTAGCCATTTTGGACCAATTGGCAATTTAGCCAAACCATATCTCCCTAAAGGCACGTATGGTTGCGGACACTGTAGTGCCTGCCAATTTATACCCAAAGACACTAAGATGTTTTCAGATAGTTCCAATCACGAAGTCCATCATGTACAATCTTTCTTCAACTGTCGTACGGAGGGGGTCATCTACCTTCTGACGTGTTCATGTGGAATTAAGTACGTGGGGAAGACCTTCCGCCCCTTTAAATTCCGCATTAGGGAACATGTGAACTCTGTCAGAAGGAGACTGGAAACCCCTATCTCCAGACATTTGAAGATATATCATGCTAATTCATCCAGCAGATTACGTTTTATGGGCATAGAACTTATACCCCAGCCCCAACGTAAAGGTGACTGGGACCGCAAATTGAGACAAAGGGAGTCCTATTGGATTTACAAATTAAAAACACTCTCCCCTAAAGGACTCAATGAGGGGTTCTCATTTACTCCATTTTTATAGTTTAAAGGGTACTATAACATCCACGATTAATAGGCCAGTCACCCTCTTAGAACTATTTTTAAATTCTTAAATTGCTGACTGCGCAATGGTGTATATATGTAAATAATAAAGTTTTTTTGTTTTTTGTCATCTGTTCTTTGGAACAACATTGTGTGTAATCACTAGCTCTTTATCTGACTTAATAGTACTATCCCTTTAATTGAGGGACTGTCATTTAACGCAGTTTAACTAATGGCCCCTCTCTCTGTCTTTCTTTGTAGCTCTTTGCAGCATATGGGTTTGATGTATTAACCCATGTTATGCATTAGCATAACCTTCTAAGATAGTGGAGTTATAAAGTTGGTCTTGCAGCATTCATTTCACCTTTAGCTTGGGTTAGATGTCGTAATATGATCTTCCATCGTGGGCACTCATAAGTGGTTTGTTTATTTATCTATTAGCCCTCGTTAAGCACCATAATCGGTGTATGTGCGATGTGCTAGTTTAGTGAATAATCCCCTTTTACCAGATTTGAGTGATTGACATGAAGCCCCGCCTCTTTGACGGAGCTTCACACTCCCACTTAGCTGGACAGCCCAGCATTGAAGGATTCATGGCGATTGGATTGCTAGTTACTGCATCCCCTCCCCCTTGTCCGCCCACATTTGACGGACATGCTGTTGAACCTATGACCGCTGCCGAGTGTGTGCAGCAATGAGGATAGGCGGATCCGCTGTGGGATCACCTTATGATTGACCCCCACTTCCACCAATGCATAGGCACTACTCGGCTATGATGCGGCATAGGAGGTGGGACAGAATGACACCTTCAATTTGCCTCGATCAGCTGCAAGCCATCTGGTCATGATACGTCGGATATTTAAGAAGCCTGGGAGCACACAGTGTTTGACTAGCTCCTGACGACGGCGTGCATACACGCTGAAACGCGCGTCGAGCGTTTCCTTTACTTTATTTTTCTTATGTTTGTCTCACACCTTTAGGTAGCACTTTATAGTTTTTTATTAGGTGACTTTTCGGTTTGCCAACGGTAGCAGGCATTTAGTGTGTTTGCCCTAGTTAAGGTGGTTGTATCCACATATTATACTAGGCAGCTATTGGAGAGATATTTTTGGGGGTTCTCTTGTTTGTTACTCCTCTATAGCCCTCGTGCGGGGCTATTCATCTAGTTTTACTATTATTTTGTACTAGTATGATATATCAAGCAAGTTGGGGGTACAGGTTATGATTCATTATCTCTCACCTGTTCATTCTCCTATTACTCTCTCTCTCTTTCCTGTTACCGGGCATTCAAGTGCCTTTTCCGTGTCCAAAGTTGCTTCTCAGGATCCCCTTGTTTCAAGGGTCTCCTTTTCTGTGTATTTTCTCTGGGTTACCCCCTACTTTGCAGCTTTGAGGTAGGCAATGAATGGGGTCTTTTTCAATGGTTTGCATATAGCTATGTGAATTATTGGATCTACCCTATTCATCATTCGTTTCTTCGTATGTTCTATATATGTCTATGCTGCAGATCACACTGTGACCGATCCAAGATGGCGGCCCCGCGGCTCATCAGCGCCAATAGGAAGTAGCAGTCAATGCGGCGTCTAGTATTTTATGTTTATGCATATCCCTGCCTCTCTGTACTACTCACTGATCCGTGGGGACCAGCAACACAGCACAGAGTCCAGACAGCAGCTCTACAGCTCAGATAAGTGTGCGCTTAATCCGGCCCTGCCTGGAGAACAAAACCTTCTTCACTCCAAGAGTTCATCACTTATTACTTCACTGTGTCAAACCATTTGGCTAGGTAATGAGGAACTGAATTACTTAATTATCATGTCCCAAGCATATTGTGTGAGTGCAGATGACATATCTGGGTTTTGTTTTTGGAGTTTTTTGAAACTACATGAACCTCGTCTGAAAAAAAAAACAATATGTAGTGGTTATGGTATCTGGTGGGGGGGAAAAAAGAGACATTATATGAGAACCGCTTTAAAGAAAAACTACTGCATGGTTTACAAAGGAAACATGCTGCTCAGGAAATCCAATAAAGATACACAGGAAAATGATGGTAATTAAGTATTTTACACTGTATAATAAAATGTCCTGAAATGCAAACTATACTGCAAGTCCATAAACTGAAAAATAAGAGGGAAATAGAACACACAGCCAAGAAATTAAAATAGACATACTACGGTATGTAATTATTAGAAAGACCATTGCTGTTTTACAAAGTATCATTCTTCAAAAAGATTTTGAGAACTCCACATTTTTACCTATTTGAGAATCAATTTATACCTGAGGCACAAAGTAGGGGACAGTAATATTCTTAGCAATAGGTAAGCGCTGGTAATATGACCAAAGACTGTCTTTTTATCCATGTAGGGTAGATCATTTGGAGGAAGCAAATATATGTCCTTGGTTTCCTGCAACGTAAACTTGAAGAGATATTAAAAAACACTATATATAAAATTACTCACCATGGATACAAGGACAATAACAGACTTCAAACATTAATAGAAAACTGCTTTGCCAGATATGTTTGCAAAAAAAATTAATGTGTTGCAATTTAGCAATTTTAAAATCCTGCATAATTATCTAAATTATTTAAATGCCCCATATGCATTGTACACTGGAGAATAAATGATGGATACACATGTAAAGCTTGAGCCTGAATGTTAGTCAGTGTGTTATGAACTTTTATGATATTGGTGTTGATTTACTCCATTTACTGCTCTCATATCAACTGTCAGCGGAAACGGCTCTGTGATCACCTCCATTTACAGCTCTCATATCAACAGTCAGCGGAAACCGGCTCTGTGATCACCTCCATTTACAGCCACTCATTAGTTCATGCTCCAGCAATCCCAGGTGTCTCTTTAATAACTTTAACTCTCTTCTTCGTCCTGCTGTGGCCACAAGGGCCGGATTAACATAGGGGCTGATGGAGCTGCAGCTCCAGGCCCATAGAATAGGCCCATTGATTAAAAAAAATAAAATTATTATTATTTCCATCTGGCTTTTATTTTATTGGCACAGCCAGTATTTGAGGCTGCAATATCAGTGCCAATATTGCAGTCATACTGGCGATACAAATGCTTGTATTTTTCTCAGTATAAACAGCACTGGCCAGTAGGGGTCGCTGTGTGTGGAGAGAGGCAGGGATAGGAAGTTCCAGCATATCCCTCCCTGCCTATCTCTACTCACTGATCTGCACGGGAGCATCTACAGAGAGTCCAGACAGCAACTCCCACCCTGCAGAGACAGCCTACAGCTCACGGAAGTGAAGGATGTGGGGAAAGGCTGCAAGGAGACATGGGGGCACTGAGACACTAAGGGACATTGGGAGACATTATGACAGACACTTGGGGACATTGAGACACTAATGGACATTGGGAGACATTATGACACAGACACTTGGGGACACAGAGACACATGGGGACACAGTATCCATATGTCTCCCAGTGTCCTCATGTCTCCTAGCCAGTGTCCCTGGTGTCTCAGTCTCCCCATGTCTCCCAGTGTCCCGTAGTCTCCCAGTGCCCCGTAGTCTCCCAGTGTCCCCTAGTCTCCCAGTGCCCCCTAGTTTCCCAGTGCCCCTAGTCTCCCAGTGTCCCCTAGTGTCCCAATGTCTCCTAGTGCCCACATGTCTCCCAGTGCCCCAAGTGTCTCAATGTCCCATGTCTCCCAGCTAGTGTCCCTAGTGTCTGTGGCCCTGGTGTTTCAGTGTCCCCTAGTCTCCCAGTGCCCCCTAGTCTCCCAATGTCCCCTTGTGTCCCAATGTCTCCTAATGCCCACATGTCTCCCAGTGCCCCAAGTGTCTCAATGTCCCATGTCTCCCAGCCAGTGTCCCTAGTGTCTATGCCCCTGGTGTCTCAGAGTACCCATGTCTTTCAGTGCCCCATGTCTAAATGTCCCCAAGCCAATGTCTCTAGTTTCTGTGTCCTTGGTGTCTGTGTCCCCATGTCTTCAAGTTTCCCCTATTTTCCCAGTGTCCCCATGTGTCCGAGCCAGTGCCCCCTAGTCTCCTAGAGTCCCTGGTGTCTCCGTGTCCCCAGGTCTCCCCATGTTCCTAGTGTCCTAGTGACATGGGGACATAGACACATGGAAACATGGCGCATTGAGACACTGTGATACATAGAGACACTGTGATACACTGGGAGACCTGGGGACACGACACTAAGGGACACTTGGAGACACTGGGAGACATGGGGCACTGAGACACTGATACATAGGGACACTGAGATCTGGGGAAATCGACACATGGGGACACTGAGTCATGAGGACACTGGGAGACATGGGGACACTGGGAGCAACCCATCTATACAGCAGAATCAAACCAAGTAGTTTTTTTGGTTATTTTACAGCATTTTCTCTTATGTCGCTCCTTGTGATTTACATCATGTGATGTCATCCATACATAATTAATTATGCAAATTAGTAAGGCCGGTATGTTTTTCCAAGAAAGGTGGCAACCCTAATTACTTTTCACATACTATTGCTTAAGTATGGAAACTTAATAGGGATGTATGGGAACAAAACGTGTGTGGACTGGCTGACATAGAATATAGTTATTTAATGCTGACTTTGGTTTCTCTAACACTGTGGCATATTCCCTTTCTTCTACACTCACTACATACAGCTTTTCTCTGTCCCAGACTATATACCAGGAGCTTCTGCCTGCTAGTAAGAAGGTAAGGAGACAAGTGGACCAGCGAGTGCTAGGGGACAGTCCTTAGAAAGCGTTGCGCAAGCGCATCATTAGACACATTTATGTCAAGCTCTGGGCGCTGTCTGCATAGTATGCCCTTAGTTGGCCAGCCTGCATTATTGGCAGGCAGCCTGATATGCAATCATGCCAGGCTGGCCTTCCAATTCTTTGGGCAGACATGCCTCCTTTTTGGGCATGTTCGCCCCTTTTGTCAGGTTACATAATTTGTAGGAGATACAGATACATGTTTTAGGTCGATAAGACACAGAGTGTTTTAGGTTGATAAAATAATGTAATTAGGCCCATAATTGTCAGCACCAGGCCCACTGGGCTGTTAATCTGGCCCTGGTGGCCACCCTCCAAACTAATCTTACAGCTGATAGCTTTGCATGCTACTTTACCAACAACATTGAACAACTAAGGAAACAATTCTCCACACATTGCCCCTCTCTTTCTCAACCACACATAGATCATGCCTTTCCTACCCTTCAGACTTTCTCCCTGGCTACTGAACAAGAGGTGGCTGCGCTTCTCCTTTCCTCTCACCCCACCACTTGCCCACTTGATCCTGTCCCATTTCACTTTATCAGATCACTCTCTCCTTCTCTTATGCCTTCCTTAAAACACATTTTCCACTGATCTCTCTCTTCTGGCACTGTCCCTGTTCCCCTAAACATGCCACAGTAGTACCCATCCTGAAAAAAGAATCTCTTTGCCGTCCTCCCCTTCTAACTATTGTCCCATATCGCTGCTCCCTTTTTTCTCAAAGCTTCTGGAAAGACTTGTCTTGAGCCGTCTGGCTGACTTCCTCAATTCCAACTCTCTATTTGACCATCCTCAGTCTGGCTTCTGCCCCCTCCACTCTACTGAGAATGCTCTTATCAAAGTTACTAACTACCTAATCGCAGCTTAATCCAAAGGCCACTACTCCATACTAATTATTCTTGACCTCTCTGCTGCCTTTGACACTGTTATTCATGTTCTCCTTCTTCGAACTCTTGAATCACTCGGTTTCTGTGCTACTGTCCTCTCATGGTTTTCCTCCTATCTCTCCCAACGCTCATTCAGTGTCTCCTTTTCTAATGATCCCTCCTCCCTTTGTCCTGTCTTGGTTGGAGTCCCCTAAGGCTCTGTCCTTGGTCCCCTTCTATTTTCTCTTTAAACTGCCTCTCTTGGCAAACTTATCACCTCATTTGGATTCCACTACCACCTGTATGCCGATGACACCCTGATATATATCTCCTCCCCAGACCTCTCCCCTGCCGTCCTGCAACGTGTCACTGCTTGCCTTTCCTCCATCTCTGACTGGATGTCCTCCTGCTTTCTGAAACTCAATCTCTCTAAAACTAACCTCCTTGTCTTTCCTTTTCCTAATACTGATCCTCCTCTTTCGCTCTCCCTTTAAGTTAGTGGTACCCACATCAGTCCATTGTTGCAAGCACGCTGTCTTGGTGTTATACTTGATTCTGGCCTCACCTTTGAGTCTCACATTCAGTCTGTTACCAAATCCTGTAGATTCCACCTTAAAAACATAGCCCGCATCCGACCCTTTCTTACACAAGATACTACTAAAGACATTGTCCATGCTCTAGTAATCTCTCGCATTGGATTATTGTAACCCTCTGTCACGGCACAGCCCGAGCCCTGCAGACAGCAATTTGTTGCACTTGTAACTATCCAGTCCTACTTTTCACTGCAGTTTAGTGTCGGTCGTTTCCAGTGCCTGTCAGTATATTCTAGTATTTAACTAGATTATTTTAGAGGGTTTTTTTTTTTTTATATACTGTACTTTACCTCTTTAGATTACACCCATTTGGAGGCTTGTAGGTTAAACTACTTTACCATATTTAGCAGACCTACCCTTTCTACTCTATATTTCTTTATTTATTAGTAATATAGGTAGGTTAGTTCTCTACATTTAGTAGATCATCCCTTCAAGGTTTATTATCCATTTTTGTTTGTGTGTTTTTCACTTATGGTGGGTGCTTATTTCCCACTTTTTAACTAGTATTCATTAAAGGGCAAGTTTTAACTATTTGTTTAGTCATATCCTAACTGAATTAGGTATCTTTCGACTAACACCAGTATCACTATTCTAATTCCATTTTTCTTATTACTTTTTTGATACTCCAAATCCTTCTATTTTTTCTTTTTGTGCTATTTATTCTACAAGGGTTACCCCCCGGTTAAGAGGTTTCCTCAGTATCGGTTCCCTATTGTCTTATTTTATTTCTGTTCTGTTTCTTTTTTACTTCAATTAAAAGTACTAATCCATACCTATGAAGCATTGAAAAATTCTAGCCCCTCCTACATCTCTTTACTGATTCATAGGTTTGCCCCTTCTCGGTCTCTATGCTCTGCCCGTGACCTTCTCCTGTTCGCTGCTTGCACCCTTAAGGCCAACTCACGCAGGACTTTTCGTGGGCAGCTCCCTTCCTATGGAATAGCCTGCCTACCACCATCATCCCTTAGTCTTCAATCTTTTAAGAAGTGCCGTAAAACCTCTCTCTTTAGGAAAGTTTATGGCATCCCAGAGTAACCTCTACCTCACATACCTGTCTCTTGCTCTCTTCTAAAGGGCAGCAATTCACTCTCTCCTCCAGCTCTGCTTTACTCCTGCCCTTTTTGATTGCTATCTCTTGTCCTCAGGGACATATTAGCCGCGAGGCAAACAAGGCATTTTCCAGGGGGCGGCAAATAAAGCCGCCCCCAAATGCCCAGGGCAAATGTCTTGTTAGCCTTGCGGCTAACAGTCCAGGCAGGCGGGCGGCTAAGTAAAAATCTGTGCGGGCGGCGCTGGCGAGGGAGCACTTTCCCCTGAGCTCTCTGCTCAGCTCCCTCGCGCGCCGCAGAGTGGTGCCGGGAGCCGCAATATGACGTCAGGGCAGCATAAAACCAGGATACACCACCTGTTGTGTTTTTTACCCCACCTCCTATAGACTGTAAGCTCGTTTGAGCAGGGTCCTCTTCAACTTATCGTTCATGTAAGTTTTTTGTAATTGTCTTATTTATTGTTAAACCTCCCCCTTTTATAATATTGTAAAGCGCTACAGAATCTGTTGGCGCTATATAAATGCCAATAACAATAACAACAACAACAATTTAATATCCACAGATAGGTGATAACGTTGGCTTATTGGTTTGGGGTAAGCATTTTAACAGTTTGGAGCAATACAATATTGCCAATGTAAGACGTATCTGGAGCATTTACTGATCCTGATATGTGCTTATTGAATTTGACAGCAAAAAACTGTTGATAAATGGGTTTTCATGCATAAAAATTAGAAAATTTCAACAAACATGGGAGGCATGTCAACTAAACAGTGTGGGCATGTTAACTAAACATTGGAAGCATGTCTCCTAAAAAAAGTGTGGGCATGTTAACTAAATGTGTGGGCATGTTAACTAAAAGTGTGGGCAAATCAACTAAATGGTGAGTGCATATCTACCAAACAGGGGAAAATGTCTACAAAACAGTGTAGACATGTCTACTAAACTGTGCATGCATAGTAAAGAGCGAGGTGACGTGCATTAAACAGTGAGTGTTTGTCTACCAAACAGTGAAAACATGCTTATGAAACAGTGAGGTTATATCTACTATACAGTGGGCAGCCAACAGCTGCTCCCTGTAATTAAATCTAGAGACTGAACAGTTATTGCAGCATGGATACCTTTACCTCCATGCTGTCACCATGCTCAATAATCAACATCTATATTGTGCAGACCACAGTAGGTGCAATGTATGTTACTGGTGACTTTTTATGTTTGCTAGTTTTATAGCTACAATTAATGCATCTAGTGCAATTAGTACAACATTGAGGTCTATGGCAAATCCTTTAAGATCACAGGATCTTCCTTAGACAGAACCAATCTCTAGTGATTGCTGGGGAATTGACACTTCTAGGTGGCGGTTGCTCCACCCAATGTCTAGAATTGTCAGATGTAGGAAAAATTCTGAGCCAAAGTGGTCCCTACTTTGTCTCTGTATATTTTTTGACTAGGTTGCAATGTCAGTGAAATTCCAACACAGTTAGTCTGAGTATTTCATAAAGATTTTATCTTAATGAAATACTCATTTTGCAGGGTGCGTGACAATATGCAAAAACTTTAACTACACATACCCAACTGTGAAAATCATTACATACATTTACAAAAACTAATTCATAAAATCACTGCACATACACACACGAAAGTAAAACTACAAACTTGTCTTACTAAAACGCACACATTTCACTGGTTGAGATCATCAATACCCAACAAAGGGAAATCCGTATTGCCAATTCATTGAGGAGAGGAGTTAGTTTAGCATGGTTCCTCAGCAGCATCAGGGACAGCAGAGCAGAGTGGGCTAGCCACGCAGACCACTGAGGAGACGCAGGGCGCCTAACATGTTATGCCGGAGAGTTTTATTAGAATCCTTAAAAACTGTGGAAATAGTGGAGAGATTGCATGACATTCATAATGATGACTCGAGGAATAGGCCAGTAGCTAGGATGACCCAGATGTTGAATTTCTTGCATATGGCAGTTTCCACAGAACTGAGGGTGTTGTGAGTGGAATATCTCAGTCTACCTTCTCCAATGTCATATGTTTATATCCTCTTCCTCAACCAATGAAGGGATTCCTATAGAAGGGGAAGATTGCCTAATGTCCTTGGAGCCATAGATTGCACCTATGTGACTCCAAGTTGCCCCAATATCAAGATGCATGATATAGAAACTGCAACGTGAAAGCTGTTTGCAATCATTTCCGATATATTTCAATGACGCAATAAAATCTGAATACCAGTTGAAATATTTATAGGTGGTCAAAATTCGGATGACATTAGATCAAGTCAGAATTTGGAGAAAAACTGATGCCAAAGCTAGTTGATCATTTTCAATTTTTTTTTTTTTTTTTTAAACTCATTGACCCCATTACTAAGTAAAGACAGTTCAGTTGATAAAGAGTGACTCTAATGTCTACAATGCATGGTCATAACTAATAAACAAAAATAGTGGCAAAAGAAAATATTTAAAAATGCACTACAAAAACAAAACAGAGCTATTGTTTTACATATCTTAAAAAATTTATATTGCTAATGAATGCATGTGGCGATTTGACTATAACACTTATATCACAATTGTCCCATCATTTATTCTGCATGAAAACATCCATATTTTAGGATGTGCATTAAAGGAAAAATGTCATTATATTGTATTTCTTAAAATTAAAGTTTTCATAGCCTAGCTGTGTAATATTATTTAACCCCTTAAGGACACATGACATGTGTGACACGTCATGATTCCCTTTTATTCCAGAAGTTTGGTCCTTAAGGGGTTAAAGAAAACTTGAATAACCATTTATGAGATGCTTTCATGTTGTCGTGATTCACCTCTTCAGTACCTGTGCAGTTCTGTTGGTCAGGTAGGCTGTGCTCCTCACTATAAAGGATATAAGAGATGGCTGTCCACATAGCAGAAAAAGCTTAAGATCCACAGGGCACTAGGAAGGTTAGCAGTTTGGGGCCCCTTTTTATTCTTTATATAAGCATAGGCAAGACAGAAGAGGCACCGAAAAAATGTATTCACATATACAGGTACATACACATTACAAAATAATACACACAGAGGCTAAACTACATGCAAACTACTATTTTATGTGATAGCCATTTTATTTTTAATCAATAATAAAAATAGACAGATTTTTTTTTATAAAATAGAGGGCATAAACAATAAACGCTGGTGAAGATGGATTCAGATTAGAGATCATTATATATAGTACAGACTCAACCACTACATCTTTAAATATATAAAAATATAATTGTAAATATACAAATTAGATATGATAATATTTGTAGGCCCGATTCTGTTGTTTTTTTTTTTTTGTGCTCTCTTATAAAGCCCTTTTCAAGAGTTTGCTGGCTGAGAATATAGCAATTTAACTATAGCAATTTAACTATATGAATATTCTATAGAAATCGAGAAGTGAAATACAGGTCTAGGATTACCCTCCCCCTTCCCTTTTTAAAAAAAAAATGTTTTTCTTTGTTTATTTTGAGTTGGAGAGCTATAAGAGATAGGTAGATAAAGACCGATATTTAGATGATATTATGACTTTAAGGTAGGATCTTTAAGCCAAATGAAAATTAACGTAGAGTTGAGTGGTCAAAAAATCTATTAATCAATGTGCTAAGACACCCTCGGCTAAAATCTAAATTCAATCCAATAGGTTAATAAACAGAAAAGTAAAGATTTATAGCTATAGTCATTATAAGTAAAAGGGGGAAATAATTTAAGATTCTTTAAGCTTTAGTGTATACTCTTTTGCATACCTCAGAAATATGTAAAAATACTAAATGTATGTCTTGAAATATTTTCCAATGCATTTGATGTAGCGCCACAGAGCAAATTTATTTATTCCTTTCCCTTCTCTTTTTTCTGTATCCTCATTAACTTTTTTTGTATTTACTGTATTTATGTGGATTATTAAAAAAAAAAGAAAGAATAATTAAGACATTAAAAAAAAAGACATATTTCCTTTAAACGAATATATCAATGATTTTATAAGTCATGACAATTAAGATTATGTACTGCTTCAAAGGTGTCTGCATTTCAGTGTTTAATATTAAGTAATACTATGATTAAAGACAGTTACATTTATTTGATGCCATTATCAGTGTGTTTAGAAGCCAGTAATGTTATCTGAGAGAACAAATATCCTGGTGATGTTCATTCACAGTTAAAGACTGGTCATTTTATGTCACCACTAATTATGTCACCAAACAACATCAGAACAATGGACTGATTTAATGCTTAAAGCAAATCATATTGGAAACCATACTATAACACATTTCCACCTTAAATGTATTTTGAAGTATGAGATTGTTAGTCACTGACTTTTAGATAAAAGCTTTTTGCATATAGATTCCTCTTTTTATGCTAAATGGTCTCTCATTTTATGCAAATACTGCTACCAACCTTGAAAAGATAGCAGAAGGATGTTAGTGGATTTCACTTGAAAGTACCTAGATATTTACAGAAGTGCATAATAAAGAATTGATTGTACATTCATTTTTTATGGAGTGTTAAACAAAATGAACCTTCAAATAAAAGATAAATGCTAAGTCACTTATGCCAAGGATGTTCAGACCAGTTTAAGTCTGCTAGTCTGTCTTTGGCTGTATTTGGCAGAATTTGGGGTTATTTTGCAAATATCTCATAAAAATTCATGCAAACATGTCTTGGAATCTGGAACCTTTACGGCACAAAGTGAGAATTAATTTTTCATACAATTTATAAACTGATAAAATATCCAGTTTCGGATTATTTAATAGTTTATTATGTGCATATTTTTCCTTACTAATATAATTTTCATGTATGGGTTTATAGCTTCCACTTGTGTTTGGAGCATATAGATTAAACTGTTTGAGAAAGTGTTTGTTAGTGTTCTTAATATGTTGTTGTGCTTCGCGTCCACAATGCGTGTCTATAAGAAGCATTTGATTGGTCACTGCCCAGTAAAAACAAGAAAGGAAGGAATTTAAAAGAATTCCAGAAACCTGTAAACGCATGCTGCTTCTCAACATGCATTAAAAAAAATGCATTCTCTAATATAGACATTCCCTTAAACCTTAACTACCTATATGTTACACTCCGAGCACTATAACAACTACAATCCGTTGTAATGAGTACGATGCTTGGAGTTCTCTGGCATCATCCCAGTGAAAGTGCCCAAACCATTTTTTGATGGTTTGACAACGTATGTGGGTCTATCCAGAAGCTGGAGAAGCTGGATGTCACTGGAAAGCTCAGCTGACACTCTCAGCCAATGGGCATGGCCCTGCATGGCCTTACTTAGTTCAGTAGAGCTAACTGAATATTGCTACAAGTATACTTAACCCCTTAAGGACCAAACTTCTGGAATAAAAGGGAATCATGACATGTCACACATGTCATGTGTCCATAAGGGGTTAAAGCAGAGCTTGCAGTTGCAGGTTCCCTGTAAGATCTGCGTGATTTATCAAACTGTACTAAAACAGTTTGTCTATTTACTGTGGGGCTGCACCGAGGCACTCCTGGCACCAAATCTACTACAGCATTGTGTAGTGGTTATGGTGCTTGGTGTATTCATTTAATGCTGTTTAAACAGTTGCAGTCCATGATGTCCAAAGTCCTGTATATACCAGCTGTAAGCATTTATAAGGAAAATATAACTAAAAACTAATGTGCATACTATAAATATCACAAACATTCTTACTTTTATGCTTGTTTACTGAAAGTAATATGATATTTTATTCGTTTTATTTTTGCTAATTAAACAGCATTTACGTCTTCTTACTAAAATGCTTTGTGTAATAGATTATGAGAGATCTCCATAGAGGAAAAATATCTTCTTCTTGCATGCCTCATCTTTAATAACATTATCCCTTGAGAATCTTGTAACTCAAGGGCAGAGAAAAATCTCTTTCTTTAGGTAAATAATTAATAGATTAAATGTTTGTCGTAGTAGTTGTATGTTGCTTTTATTGTAATGCTTCCTTTGTCCTCTGAAATGAACAATACACTGTGAATTTTTCGCTGAAAATATAGCACAGGCAAACTGCTTTAAGACACCTAACGTTCTATTGCAAAAGTGTCTTCATGCAATAAAGGCATAACAAACTTTCCAGTCATTTCTCAGTGGTTGAAGGAAGTATATGATAATGACCTCTATGGGTATCATCAAAATGGCACTGTGTTTATGGCTAGGAACAAAAGTAAAATACCTATGTTTGATGTAAATACCTGTATTCCTGTCTGCTTTATACATGACAAGAGTGTGATTCAGAGCATGTTGATGAGCAGCCTAAAGAAAGAGCCATAGCAATTGAATTAAACCGCTGGTGTCAGGGTCTCTAAGGACCTCAAGCTGGAGTAGGAGTCCAGTCACAAAAGATGACACCTCATAACAGTGAAGACCCAGAAATATAAAGTTAACCAAATAAATGGAAGTAAGTAAAGAGGCTGATTTGAGAGCTCTGTACACAGAGGAGTCAGGTGGTGGCAGAGTCAAATGTCTGTGGATAATAATAAAGTATAATAATCTATAGAAGCAGAATAACTAGCCAGGTCCTCATGTCCTGTACCATGCTGATTAATTTGCTCAGATGCCTCATGTATGATTCATCATAATTGAAATACACCATCAACAGAATAGCTATTTGCTCATAAGTATAAACAAACCATAAAGCTGGAGTTACTAAATATACACTGCTCAAAAAAAATAAAGGGAACACAAAAATAACACATCCTAGATCTGAATTAATTAAATATTCTTCTGAAAAACTTTACAGTTGAATGTGCTGACAACAAAATCACACAAAAATAAAAAAAAAATGGAAATCAAATTTTTCAACCCATGGAGGTCTGGATTTGGAGTAACACTCAAAATGAAAGTGGAAAAACACACTACAAACTGATCCAACTTTGATGTAATGTCCTTAAAACAAATCAAAATGAGGCTCAGTAGTGTGTGTGGCATCCACGTGCCTGTATGACCTCCCTACAAGGCCTGTGCATGCTCCTGATGAGGTGGCAGATGGTCTCCTGAGGGATCTCCTCCCAGACCTGGACTAAAGCATCTGCCAACTCCTGGACAGTCTGGTGCAACGTGACATTGGTGAATGGAGTGAGACATGATGTCCCAGTTGTGCTCAATTGGTTTCAGGTCTGGGGAACGGGCGGGCCAGTCCATAGCATTAATGCCTTTGTCTTGCAGGAACTGCTGACACACTCCAGCCACATGAGGTCTAGCATTGTCTTGCATTAGGAGGAACCCAAGGCCAACCGCACCAGCATATGATCTCACAAGGGGTCTGAGGATCTCATCTCGGTACCTAATGGCTACCTCTGGCGAGCACATGTTGGGCTGTGCGGCCCCCCAAAGAAATGCCACCCCACACCATTACTGACCCACTGCCAAACTGGTCATGCTGGAGGATGTTGCAGGCAGCAGAACATTCTCCACAGCGTCTAGAGACTGTCACGTCTGTCACATGTGCTCAGTGTGAACCTGCTTTCATCTGTGAAGAGCACAGGGTGCCAGTGGCGAATTTGCCAATCTTGGTGTTCTCTGGCAAATGCCAAATGTCCTGCACGGTGTTGGGCTGTAAGCACAACCCCCACCTGTGGACGTCGGGCCCTCATACCACCCTCATGGAGTCTGTTTCTGACCGTTTGAGCAGACACATGCACATATGATATTCTATCCATCCAGTCTTCTGGCAAAACCTCTTATTAGTAGTTACTCTATATAGGACAATGAATAGCCATATCTTGTGAGATAATCTAGCTTATTTCTTGGCAACTAAACAGAACTCAGACTCTGTTTATTGTATCCAGATCCAGCTTATATAGATCACAGCATACAGTAAAATAAACATTACACATACATTTGCCCCAATGGGAATACAGAACAGGGCACAGGAAAAGAACTACAAAGCTATTCCTTACACTAGTTCCTCACCCCCTGCACCCATACACCCTGACAACAAAAGGTTATCTTGATTGGACCCACTGTCCCTTCAGAGCAATCTCTGGTTACATCGACTCAGCCCTTTGCTGTATTAGATAGAGATGCCTGTGTACATGGAAAATAGTCACAAAAATGGCACCATGAGCTTGTACCAAACAAATCATGCCATCTATTTCAGATCGTTAGAAAAAAAAGGTAAAAAAGGTAAAACTGGGGACCTAGGGGCATTAGTAGGGAGGTTAAAATAAATGGAGGGGGGGGTAAAAAAGGGAGAGGTTTAAAAAAAAAATGGATGAGGCCATGACAGTGCCGCTTTAATAGATCCTCCACCCTTTGGCCACGAGTGAGATAGACCGTGCAAGTAGATGTACAGTGACCTCGCCAGCCACATTATTTAGTTTTAGGCCCCCACCCAGTGCCCATGGGTGGCATGGAGGGTACCTGTATTTTTATATTATCATTGACCACCCTATGCACTTTTATTTAATAATTAACAGGATTGATCAATAAAATGGACAATAATGTGCATTATTGTCTATTTGATTTTAATGCCAGATGCTGTAAGTATCTCAATATGTGATGCGCAATGCTCATATGAAAGAAGATTTCAAAATATCCTTGACATCAGTCACCTTGCAGAATCTTCCACACTTCCATATTGTTTTCTCACAGTGAGGTGAAAATAGAGGCTGCATTTGAAAAAGATAGATTGTAACACGGAAGGATTATGATCTCAGGGTGAGTAGATAAATTACTTCTTAATGTTCCTTGTTCTTGTATGACAGGTTTCTGCAATCATTTGACCTATCAGATGAAATGTAAAATTCTTGTTGATGACACGTCCGCTGTAAAACTATATCGATATATTGCTAGAGAAAATACACAAAGAGGTTATTCGTTGCAAAAAACATTTTTAGAAAAGCAGACCTGGTGGGTCAGAGAGGATAGGGCGCCCCCTAGTGAATATCTATATATACATATGTACAGAAGGTAAAATATAACTTTTAATAGTTAATACATAAAAATGCTTAAGGTAAGGACCCGGAAACAGAGATAAAATGAAGGTGAAAATAATATACAAAGAATAAATAATAATAAAGAAAAATAACTAGAAGGGAGGATATAAATAAATGTGAGAGCGTGCTGGATGGGGATAAAGTAACTTGAGGTGATGTCTCAAGAGTTACTGTGTGGAAAAAACACACACCCCCCAAACTGCTGTCTATCTCACAAATATACAATAAACTCTTAGTTAACTCGTGCTGTGCACCCTCCGTATATTCACCACTAACAGTATCCAGTACGGAATCTGATGGGGTAGAAACAGTGGCACACTACAATGTGCCTCCAGTGAGGGGAATTGACACAACAAGAGAGTAGCCTTAAGAGTAAGTGTATCATATAGTGGAGATCTGTCTAAGGATTGTACTAGTGTATCTATAATTGATACCGTTGTAGGAGCAATGTAACTGGGGTTGGGGAACAGGGTTCGGTGTGGAGAGAGCAACCAACACTATTGAGACAGTGCTAAAGGCACTAACCGCCCATTTATGCAGTGCTATCTTGGAAGGAAAATCTCTCTAAATCCGCCAAACATCACCCCATCCGCACCCCACTTGAATGGAGATACGGTAACTCTTGGAGATGGCTGCAGGAACAAAATCTCGGTGTTTAGAGAGCGCTCACAAGCTGACATGCGGGGTTACCGAGGACCAGATGTGGACCAGCCAACTTGCTGGACTTGGAGAATGGTTTTAAATTAATAAATTTGGAGTTTTGAAACACTTGGTAAATTCCCTCTACACCCTTGTCGCATACAGCACCGGCTCAAAGTACCAATACACCAATTCTGTCCCCCTATTCGCCACCCCTCTAAATCAAAGAGAGACTCTGTATCACACTATGAGGATCAATTCCGATTTGCTCAACTTGCTATCTAGTAATCCATTCAAACAGACTCGTAGCATATCCTCCCTATCTGCCTGCCTGACACGTGTTTCGGCGCCAATACAAGCGCCTTCTTCTGAGGCTAAACGAAAAAGAAAGCACGGGAGCCCCTTAAATATCCCTAAAGGTTAAGTCCCGGCTGTGGGCGTGTTTTGACATTTTTGCGCCCAGACACGCCGGGAGCGGATTAACCCCGCCCCTTGAACTGTGTGTCTATAGCTGATTGGATAGTATTACTGGGACTCACCGGGTCCATTAACCCTTTCAGTGCGCGTGGCAATTAAAAAATCCAGGAGTATGATAAATCCTGATATATATGCACAGAGGGGGCTATTCCCGGTGAACAGTGCCGGTCCATTAACCCTTTCAGTGCGCGTGGCAATTAAAAAATCCAGGAGTATGATAAATCCTGATATATATGCACAGAGGGGGCTATTCCCGGTGAACAGTGCCTGTATAGCAGGTAATAAAGTGTCAGTCGGTATGAAAGTACGGGGCCGGAAAAATACAGTTGCCGGGGGCCATAGGGTAGCCTCCAGTCGTACCGGTCCTCTATTAAGAGACGACTACTATAGGTCCATGAAGTAATAGTGTTGGGATCCAATCATATGAGGGTCAGTTAGTAGACACAGAGGGGGTTCTGGTGCACAATGAATTATGCACTGGGATATAGGGACCCCGTTGGTAAAACTTAAATGAAACAGTGATGAATGAAAATAAATAAAGTATGCAAAATGAAACATAATAGAATGAAATAAAGTAAATGAATGATGAATGAAATGTAACGAAAGTATAAACAGTCCCTAAAGAAAGTATGTACAAATGTAATATAATCATTTTGTTATTTAAAACCTGGTGTGATTATTTCTCAATAAATGGGGTGAATGTAAATCCCTCATTTAAACCATTGGGGGCCAAGGTCTTAAACCTATAAATCCAATAACACTCTCTTTTAAGTAGAGTGTTATCCAAGTCTCCACCTCTATGACCTAAAGTCACTCGCTCAATGCCAGCAAACCTAACACCCTTGGGGTCACCAGAGTGTTGGTTTCTGATGTGTCTCGCCACGGGTGTATCCCTCAGGTTTCTCACGGAATGTATATGTTCCATGATTCGCCTTTTAAAGGGGCGAATCGTTTTGCCCACATATTTGAGGCCACATTCGCAGATCAGGAGGTAAACTATACCTTTGGTACTGCAATTGAAAAATTGTTTAACATTGCAGATCACCTGATCGTTTGAGTCCATAAGGTGTTTAGAGTCTTTGTAGATGTAATTACATGCAACGCATTTGCCACACTTGTAAGTACCCTGTACTGAAAGCCAGTTGTGTCCAGATTTCTTGGAAGATAGATGGCTAGGTACTAGTGTCTCTTTTAAATTTCTACCTCTCCGTGCTGTTAAAGATACGTAGGGGGTGACTGTCCCCTTGAAATGGGGGTCTTGTGATATAAGTGGCCAGAACCTGCCTAGTATCTTTTTGGCCTGGTTCCAGCCTGAGTCAAAATTAGCGATGCAGCGAATAGGCGTTTGTGTGGTAAGTGTCAATGTGTCGCTGAGGAGTTCCGATCTGTCACTATGTAGAGCCCTCTGGTACGCTTGTTTTAGACAGCGGTTGGGGTAACCCCTCTCTTTAAATCTTTGTCTGAGGAGTTTGGCTTGAGTGGTAAACTCCTCCACGTTAGAACAGTTCCTCCTGAGGCGGAGATATTGCCCCACAGGGATACCTCTCTTTAGTGCAGTGGGATGGTGGCTCTCCCACCTCAACATAGTGTTGGTTGAGGTTGGTTTCCTGAATAGGGTCGTCTCTATGGTTTGTTTTGATGTGGTCGTGAACGTGCAATCCAGGAAGTTTAAGGAGGATCCACCTATCTCCATTGTGAACTTCAGGTTAAGGTCATTGGAATTCAAGGTCTCTACAAAAGATGAGAAGTGATCTCTTGTTCCGGTCCACACCACTAGTACGTCATCTATATAGCGTTTCCACATATAGATGAATTTGGTGTATTCGATGTTGGGGTTACTGAAGACCACATGCTCCTCCCACCAACCCAGGTGCAGGTTGGCATACGATGGGGCACAAGATGTCCCCATAGCTGTACCCTGCACCTGGTGGTAGTACTGTCCGTTGAACAGGAAAAAATTATGGGTCAGGACAAACTGTAATAGGTCTATTACAAAAGAGGTGTGGGCCTGATGTCTAGGACCACGTGTTTGCAAGTAGTACTTGGTGTGTCTTAAACCCAGGGAGTGGGGAATAGATGAATAGAGTGCTTCTACATCCAAGCTGCATAGGATGGCATTTTCAGGGAGATTGATGGAAGCTAGGCATTTTAAGGTGTCCTTGGTGTCCCTGAGATAAGAGGGTAATTGCTCTACAAAAGGACGAAGAATCTTGTCTATATAGACACTGGCTTTACAAGTTAAGTTGTTAGACCCCGACACTATTGGTCTAGCAGACAGGACGTCATACTGTTTATGCACCTTTGGTAGACAGTAGAAGGTGGACACAGTGGGGCACTTTACGTATATGTATGAATATTCATCTTTACCCAAGATTCCCTCATCGAAGGCTTTGTCGCACCTTTATGAATATTATCTGTAAATTTGAGAGTCAAAGATTGGAACTCATAAATAACAATGTTAAGGAAGCAGTAGAAGCTGTTCAAAAACATAAAGATGATCCATCCTTTGACTCACAAGAATTGAAACTCCAGCATAACTTGAACAAGTACAAAGATACCATTAAAAATCGGAAACACAAAAAGTTTATAAGGGATAATCTAGACTATAAAAATGGTAGAGTCTATAGAAAATTCAACAGAAAAAACATACGTACTGACTCAGACCAATATTCAACATCAGAATACGAAACTTCTGATACAGACACTGAAAGCTCAAACACTAGCTCTACATCCTCTAACGCCCCTCAAACAAGAGGTATACTGAAAAAAGGGGTGGCTTTTTTAGGCCAAAACCCCCGAGAGGGGGAACCACAAGCACAATACAGACAGACACGGTACAGGGGGAGGTCACGCAAACGGTACTAAACTCTAGCAATAAAGTCATCAATTTCTCAGATGAGGCACTTACAGAAACCCAGGTCCAGGTTCTCGGAAAGGGGTTATCCTTCGTCCCAGTCCCTCTATTCAACAAGTTTGAATGGATAAAGGATATCCACCTTTTTGGACGGAGATTGGCCCTCCATAAATTCTTCCTCATTGAGAAAGAGAAAAAAGCCAGAGACCTGGGTTTCAATATGAGGGAATATCAGTGCCTCCAAGATCTAGTAACATTACTTGATGAGAATGATGACTCTGACTTGCTACCTTACACCGACCTTAGAACCAAGAGTAAATTCACCCCGAACATCAGGGACTATAAGAACATTGATATGTTCGTAGAGTCGTCCTGTAAGATGATACAAGATTTAAGATTGGATAACCTCCACCTTCGACCACACAGTAACCTTTCAAGGACTGAATGGCAAGCCCTCTGTGAACTACAGGCAAATGACGACATTGTCATTAAGCCGGCAGACAAGGGGGGTAACATTGTGGTACAGAATAAAACACAATATGTACAAATGGCCCTAAATATACTCAAGGACAGTACCACCTATAAACATCTACCATCAGACCCCTCGACCAAATTTCTACGAACACTTAAAAACCTCCTCGACAAAGCCTTCGATGAGGGAATCTTGGGTAAAGATGAATATTCATACATATACGTAAAGTGCCCCACTGTGTCCACCTTCTACTGTCTACCAAAGGTGCATAAACAGTATGACGTCCTGTCTGCTAGACCAATAGTGTCGGGGTCTAACAACTTAACTTGTAAAGCCAGTGTCTATATAGACAAGATTCTTCGTCCTTTTGTAGAGCAATTACCCTCTTATCTCAGGGACACCAAGGACACCTTAAAATGCCTAGCTTCCATCAATCTCCCTGAAAATGCCATCCTATGCAGCTTGGATGTAGAAGCACTCTATTCATCTATTCCCCACTCCCTGGGTTTAAGACACACCAAGTACTACTTGCAAACACGTGGTCCTAGACATCAGGCCCACACCTCTTTTGTAATAGACCTATTACAGTTTGTCCTGACCCATAATTTTTTCCTGTTCAACGGACAGTACTACCACCAGGTGCAGGGTACAGCTATGGGGACATCTTGTGCCCCATCGTATGCCAACCTGCACCTGGGTTGGTGGGAGGAGCATGTGGTCTTCAGTAACCCCAACATCGAATACACCAAATTCATCTATATGTGGAAACGCTATATAGATGACGTACTAGTGGTGTGGACCGGAACAAGAGATCACTTCTCATCTTTTGTAGAGACCTTGAATTCCAATGACCTTAACCTGAAGTTCACAATGGAGATAGGTGGATCCTCCTTAAACTTCCTGGATTGCACGTTCACGACCACATCAAAACAAACCATAGAGACGACCCTATTCAGGAAACCAACCTCAACCAACACTATGTTGAGGTGGGAGAGCCACCATCCCACTGCACTAAAGAGAGGTATCCCTGTGGGGCAATATCTCCGCCTCAGGAGGAACTGTTCTAACGTGGAGGAGTTTACCACTCAAGCCAAACTCCTCAGACAAAGATTTAAAGAGAGGGGTTACCCCAACCGCTGTCTAAAACAAGCGTACCAGAGGGCTCTACATAGTGACAGATCGGAACTCCTCAGCGACACATTGACACTTACCACACAAACGCCTATTCGCTGCATCGCTAATTTTGACTCAGGCTGGAACCAGGCCAAAAAGATACTAGGCAGGTTCTGGCCACTTATATCACAAGACCCCCATTTCAAGGGGACAGTCACCCCCTACGTATCTTTAACAGCACGGAGAGGTAGAAATTTAAAAGAGACACTAGTACCTAGCCATCTATCTTCCAAGAAATCTGGAAACAACTGGCTTTCAGTACAGGGTACTTACAAGTGTGGCAAATGCGTTGCATGTAATTACATCTACAAAGACTCTAAACACCTTATGGACTCAAACGATCAGGTGATCTGCAATGTTAAACAATTTTTCAATTGCAGTACCAAAGGTATAGTTTACCTCCTGATCTGCGAATGTGGCCTCAAATATGTGGGCAAAACGATTCGCCCCTTTAAAAGGCGAATCATGGAACATATACATTCCGTGAGAAACCTGAGGGATACACCCGTGGCGAGACACATCAGAAACCAACACTCTGGTGACCCCAAGGGTGTTAGGTTTGCTGGCATTGAGCGAGTGACTTTAGGTCATAGAGGTGGAGACTTGGATAACACTCTACTTAAAAGAGAGTGTTATTGGATTTATAGGTTTAAGACCTTGGCCCCCAATGGTTTAAATGAGGGATTTACATTCACCCCATTTATTGAGAAATAATCACACCAGGTTTTTAATAACAAAATGATTATATTACATTTGTACATACTTTCTTTAGGGACTGTTTATACTTTCGTTACATTTCATTCATCATTCATTTACTTTATTTCATTCTATTATGTTTCATTTTGCATACTTTATTTATTTTCATTCATCACTGTTTCATTTAAGTTTTACCAACGGGGTCCCTATATCCCAGTGCATAATTCATTGTGCACCAGAACCCCCTCTGTGTCTACTAACTGACCCTCATATGATTGGATCCCAACACTATTACTTCATGGACCTATAGTAGTCGTCTCTTAATAGAGGACCGGTACGACTGGAGGCTACCCTATGGCCCCCGGCAACTGTATTTTTCCGGCCCCGTACTTTCATACCGACTGACACTTTATTACCTGCTATACAGGCACTGTTCACCGGGAATAGCCCCCTCTGTGCATATATATCAGGATTTATCATACTCCTGGATTTTTTAATTGCCACACGCACTGAAAGGGTTAATGGACCCGGTGAGTCCCAGTAATACTATCCAATCAGCTATAGACACACAGTTCAAGGGGCGGGGTTAATCCGCTCCCGGCGTGTCTGGGCGCAAAAATGTCAAAACACGCCCACAGCCGGGACTTAACCTTTAGGGATATTTAAGGGGCTCCCGTGCTTTCTTTTTCGTTTAGCCTCAGAAGAAGGCGCTTGTATTGGCGCCGAAACACGTGTCAGGCAGGCAGATAGGGAGGATATGCTACGAGTCTGTTTGAATGGATTACTAGATAGCAAGTTGAGCAAATCGGAATTGATCCTCATAGTGTGATACAGAGTCTCTCTTTGATTTAGAGGGGTGGCGAATAGGGGGACAGAATTGGTGTATTGGTACTTTGAGCCGGTGCTGTATGCGACAAGGGTGTAGAGGGAATTTACCAAGTGTTTCAAAACTCCAAATTTATTAATTTAAAACCATTCTCCAAGTCCAGCAAGTTGGCTGGTCCACATCTGGTCCTCGGTAACCCCGCATGTCAGCTTGTGAGCGCTCTCTAAACACCGAGATTTTGTTCCTGCAGCCATCTCCAAGAGTTACCGTATCTCCATTCAAGTGGGGTGCGGATGGGGTGATGTTTGGCGGATTTAGAGAGATTTTCCTTCCAAGATAGCACTGCATAAATGGGCGGTTAGTGCCTTTAGCACTGTCTCAATAGTGTTGGTTGCTCTCTCCACACCGAACCCTGTTCCCCAACCCCAGTTACATTGCTCCTACAACGGTATCAATTATAGATACACTAGTACAATCCTTAGACAGATCTCCACTATATGATACACTTACTCTTAAGGCTACTCTCTTGTTGTGTCAATTCCCCTCACTGGAGGCACATTGTAGTGTGCCACTGTTTCTACCCCATCAGATTCCGTACTGGATACTGTTAGTGGTGAATATACGGAGGGTGCACAGCACGAGTTAACTAAGAGTTTATTGTATATTTGTGAGATAGACAGCAGTTTGGGGGGTGTGTGTTTTTTCCACACAGTAACTCTTGAGACATCACCTCAAGTTACTTTATCCCCATCCAGCACGCTCTCACGTTTATTTATATCCTCCCTTCTAGTTATTTTTCTTTATTATTATTTATTCTTTGTATATTATTTTCACCTTCATTTTATCTCTGTTTCCGGGTCCTTACCTTAAGCATTTTTATGTATTAACTATTAAAAGTTATATTTTACCTTCTGTACATATGTATATATAGATATTCACTAGGGGGCGCCCTATCCTCTCTGACCCACCAGGTCTGCTTTTCTATCTATACAAATTTGTAAGGGTTAACCCCTAATTGGTCGCCCCGGGACACATCATAAGTTGCTTCCCAGCCTGGGTAGTCAACTTACTTCCTCCTTAAAAAACATTTTTATGTTCGCCTTTCTACCCCTGAGGATTTTTATAAAAGTTTTTTTTATAAGAATGAAAATGGAAAGGAACAGAGAAACTAAATAGCACAGTACAAAAAGTATAATACATAATAAATATAACTAAAAAACACAGTCAGAAAGAAGCTGGGAATTCTAAGACAATCCCATCATGATTTTCTAGAGAATCCTATTCTCCAGGGCAATATGTCCAGTGTGTTCTTCTTATTTAATCTAAAATTCTTATTACATATCTGTTTTATTTTAAATAGCATTGTTTCTTCTGAATGAGTGTGTGTGTATGTGTGTAGGTCAACCTTAACATGCTATTCATAAGTACTCTCACTGATTGATTACATGAATTTGTATCATTAATGCCTTCCAATGGCCCATCAGAGACAAGATGTATAGTGCGGATTTCTATGAATATGAAATTTGAAATGTTTCCATATGCATACTTTAAGTTAATTTTAAAATGCAAACACTACACTATTAAGTTAATGTTCTTAAAATTTTGTAACTCACGAGAAACAACTAAAGGTCTCTGTTTAGCCCAACGCAAAACACTATAAATGGAATATTGCTAATCTAATCAGCAATGCACCATTGATGCTCTTTGAAGAAAAAAGATCTGCAAAAAAAAAAAAAAAATTATAATATTCCAGAAGGGCTACTTCAGCAGAATATTATGCACCCATACATTCCAACTGTGATTGCTAGATAGGATTTCAAATACCCAGCTGGAATTTAACAACACAGAACCAGGCTCCAGATGGCTATTTTCTCTACAGTCCGACAGCTGGGTCCAACCTGCACAGCTGGTCTTCCAATTTGAATGATAATAATTGTGTTGCAAAACCAAGTAATAAGAAAAAATATGTTTGCAGAGAGGGTGATGAAGAAGCCATCACAAGGTTCTTTACAGTTAATGCACAGTATACACTGTTGATTCATATTCTTAATATTTTTTTCTGGCCAATTGGTTTTGGCTGGTTTAGGTGCTATATAGAGTAAAACCAATGCTATGTAAAACTGACATATCTCTGGGCTAATGGCCCTTCTGGGTAATTATCATTGTAGATTTGCCTTAAAAACAGCAAAATACAGTACACTTGAGCTTCTGTTTTGGGGCTCTATCATGTTTTAATTGGCCATTATAAATTGGTTTCCAACTAGGCTGGGAAGCTTTGAAAAGTAATTTGTAGGAAAGTTACATAAGCTTACAATTTAAAAACACATTTCAAATATCCCATTTTTTTTCCACATAAATAAAAAATAAGGAAGTAATTTAATAGTTGTCAAATAAATTATTGTTATTAAGGCATATTATCTTTTTTTTTTTCAATATTTTTTAAGAAATACAATATATTGGGACTGTGTTTAGAATACAACTTATGTTGATTGAAACACAAAATAAATATTTAAACGAGATATATTTAACTAGCATTATGTACACCTCTTTTTCTAAATCAGGTTTTTCAAACAGCATATCGTAACGGTAGAAAAAACACTGTTTTTAAACATGGCCCTACATACACAGTCATTAGAATCAGATCTAATAAGCCAGGTATTGCACGCATGCTATATATGTATAAATGCAATGAGAAAAAACACAATTTAGAAATTAGGTCTAATGTCCTGAATTGCTTTACTAAGATCAGTGATTTAAAAACTAGATTTAGCTCTTTAACACTATCCTCAAAGGGAAAATCTTGTTTTAAAAAAGTTACATTTCTAATGCACTTAAGGCAGTTAAAAATATATATATTTACATGTATTAGTTTTTCAAAATGAATGCGCTAAGAAGTCCTTAGAACCCTTTTCCGTCTACAATTCTTGCAACTGTAGAAAACAGAGAGAGATTCCCCTTGGTCTTAGATCAACAAAGTTAAACCTAAGGTTAGGGGAATGGGTCAGAGTAGGTGGTATCAGCTCCACCAAATATGGGCATGGACCCTTTGTTTAAGGATAATGAAAAAAACACATAAGATGCTGAGGTTGTGCCCTTGTGAAAGGGCAACTACCCAGCCGGTAGTTGTTGGTACAGTATAGTTTAGTGCCTGGATGAATCTTAGGGTCTGGAATCCAGTAGACAGACAAAAAAGTGGGGGGGGGGGGGGGGGGGGGGGGGGGAGCGGGGTAAGGAAAAAGTTCCTACAGAGCAATACTTCAATGCTATGGGGTAAAGTGCCAAAGAGTATCCTTATATCAATGAAAAAAATAACAGAGCCAATCTGCTGATATACAAGTGCTCTTGTATCCCTTCTATCTTGCAATAGACCAATAAAGTTTTATTTTTTTCATTGATATAAGGATACTCTTTGGCACTTTACCCCATAGCATTGAAGTATTGCTCTGTAGGAACTTTTTCCTTACCCCGCTCCCCACCCCCCACCCCCACTTTTTTGTCTGTCTACTGGATTCCAGACCCTAAGATTCATCCAGGCACTAAACTATACTGTACCAACAACCTTATCAGCCGGCTGGGTAGTTGCCCTTTCACAAGGGCACAACCTCAGCATCTTATGTGTTTTTTTCATAATTCTTGCAACTGAGCTGATTAATTCCTTTTTGTCTAGCACTAACTTCATTCTTCATGCTGGTCAGTGTCTATTATGGACACAGCAGATTTGGAAGCTACATGAAAATAGATATTATTTAAAAAAACCATAACATTATTAAATAAAGATATTTTACAAATAATTGATCTTTTACAAATTATATTTTAAATAAGACTAAAGAAAAGAAAATACTCACATAATAATTCCCAAAATGTGCTTTTCTGATACTTTTATTTGTAATGTTTGAATGTTCCTTTGTTATTTTAGATTTAAGGTCCCCACCACTTCTCAAAAAAAAACAAAAAAAAAACAATGTACCTACCTTTAATCCCGTGATAAGACAATCCTCTCACTAAAGTTGGGTTCCACTTCACCACTAGTGATGATCTCCTGGCCAATCCAGTGCTTTTCAAGGAGATGCATTGAGACACAATTCACATGTGCGGCAATCCCTGTGATCCACCAGCAGAACTTATCATATAGAAACATTAAAACTAGTGATTGTTCAAAGCGAATAAGGAAGGTAACCCTTCTAGTTTGCCAGCAATTAAGACTGATTAAGACACTTTATAATGTTTTTGCCTAGGGTGACACCAGTAGTCTTATCTCACTGCAACTGGTCACACTTGCAACTAGTAAGGCCATTAAACTGACAAACAAAAAGGGTATTTTGCTCACCACTAAAGGCCTTAGTGCTAGTGACATACCCCTTGTTTTTCAACCTATGGTCCACATACCGTAGGGTTATAGACAAAATGGGAAAGGGTACATTGAAGGTAAAACCTGCTTCCCTACAGACTGTTAGCAAGATCCAAGACCTCCTTGACCAGACCTGTACCCACTCATTTTAACCAGGAAGCATGTGGACTGCACCTCCTATGCATGCAGACCATATTCATCAGTTCTGCACTGTCCCAGTGCTTATATGTGACTCAGGACACTGCAGTTGGTTAACCGAGGAGGGGGACAGAGACTGGGGAAAGGGACTAAGGAGGGAGACAGGGACTGAGGAGGGGGACAGGGACTGGGGAAAGGGACTAAGGAGGGAGACAGGGACTGAGGAGGGAGACAGGGACTGGGGAAAGGGACTAAGGAGGGAGACAGGGACTGAGGAGGGAGACAGGGACTGAGGAGGGGGGACAGGGCCTTAAATAGGGGGACAGGGACTGAGGAGGGGGACAGGGACTGGGGAAAGGGACTATGGAGGGAGACAGGGACTGAGGAGGGGGGAAGGAACTGAGGAGGGGGGAAGGAACTGAGGAGGGGGGACAGGGCCTTAAATAGGGGGACAGGGACTGAGGAGGGGGACACGGACTGGGGAAAGGGACTAAGGAGGGAGACAGGGACTGAGGAAAGGGACTAAGGAGGGAGACAGGGACTGAGGAAAGGGACTAAGGAGGG